>NC_092338.1:4232500-4563750 GCF_046630445.1 Rutidosis leptorrhynchoides | reverse complement strand
ACCACATCTCAAACAGCACAATTTTTCCTATCGCGTAAGGGTGTAATTGCCCTAATCCTACGCTGAAGTGATCTAAGACGCCTAAAAAGAAGTCGGAAGGAGGCACCCTAAAATTACCATGCATAAACGCATGCTCGTATATGGCTACCTTCTTCTCCGGCGGTTTGTGGGCACGCTGAGTAGACAAGGGTGGCACCGAATTGTACTGTACTAGGGGTGGGTACTGTTTAACTAAGGAATCGGTATGCTTCTGCTCTATAACAGACACTACGCTATCTACGTAAGTCTCGTTAGCTTTAGTCAATTTCTGTAGAGTGAATGAAGAATAACTAACCTTTCGAAGTTGGCCGGAATATTCGGGATTTGATCGGAAACGAAATCGGCAGCGTATTGAAGAAGCAAATGGTAGAAAAGTAGAAATGAGGGTGAGTGCCGTCTATTTATAGTGAAGATTAGAAGGCTTGGGGTGAAACAGTCTCATCCTGGCTGTACACGTGTAACGCAATCAACGGATAACATTTTCTTTACGCGCGTGGATGACAGTGTGGTATGATTAACTAGGGGCGCGTGGTCTTACGCGCGACTGTCAACTGCCACTTTCTGTCTTGTCAGCCGAATGGGTTTCTGCGACAGTGACAGGCATTTAATGACATCGAGGCGCACGCGGAAAATTCAATGCTAGACGTTTTCTTGTCTTTTCCTTTTTCGCTTAATAGTTTGATATCATATGTCTTGCGTCATATAACATCAAACTGGGGGGACATAATGATACCGCAGACCGCAGGCGCAATGAGGCATGCGTGCGTGTTAACTTGCATGCGGCATGCGGTATGCGGATTCGTATCGAATGCCTTTGTTCCATGTGCAGCGGTTACTTGGTTATCAAGTTAATATCTTTTCCATAATTATATCCGAGATTCGGGGGAGTTAGTTATGGAAAGGATTGCAACAATCGTAGTCGGTTCTAGAATTAGGGTTTGCCTATATATACCAACCCTAATTATCATTCTAGGGCCATCGTCACATTACGTAACTACCATCTGCCACACGCCTTACGTAATTAAGCATCATTCTTCGTCTCTTCAAGGTTAACTGGTTAGTTCTTCATTAAGCTAGCACCTACAACCTTATTTGGGGTCTTCTGATTAGCGATCACTATCGAAGGTGGACTTAATCACTTGGCCACCCCGCCGACATCATCATGTCGGCCAGGGTTATTCACGGTAGCCGGACCGGAGAGCCTTGTTCTAAGATCCTTAAACCCCACTAACGCATTGAGCATGCATGTTAAACCCAATGGTAAAAATATGCATGATCACATGTTATTAAGGTGAACAACTACTTATTAATATAACTTAGAAAAAAACTTATGTAAAACATGAATCAACTTGACGTTGGTTGTTCAAAATTAATGTTTAATCACTTCACAAAGAAAAATAGTCCATCTGTCTTATCTTAAATGTCTACTGGGCTGACTTTTTAAAGTCTTTTTTGTCTATTTTGTTGAGAAATATTTTTATTTGTGTTATATAATATTTGATAAAAAATATATGAATGTAAACACATTTAAAACTCAATTCATTTATATAATTTCTATTTCCATCAAATATTATATAACATAAATATAAATATTTACGGTCAATGTTAAAAGAGAGTTTAAAAAGTCAGCAGTGGATAGTTAAGATGAGACGCTGAAGTATTAAATTGATTTACAAGAAAAATATTAGAATAATTGAATAATAGTTATCGAATTTTAATTCACATAGTAAAGTAGTCCTTACGTTGGAACGGAAAGAAGATACTACGTATGATTTAACTCTAGCGACATGTATGGGTGATTATTATTAAATATATAAATATAAACATGGTTTCTAGAAAATTAACTACTAGAATGTAGGAAATAATGAAGAAGGAATACGTTCTCCCAGAAATTATTTAAGAAATGGAGAAGACCCAAAGTCTACTCTGAAACGCTCGAGTGTAGAAGTCACTTTTAAAAAATTAATTTGATGAAGTAAAGGACACGGGGTCCTTTTTTCCGCTCGAATGGGGATTTGATCTGATTCGACGGCCTTCTGTCGGGTACGAGAGGTTATTGCAGGCCTCGGGTTAGGTGCTGCTGGAGTACCCGACGTTCTTTTAAGGAGTGCGGCTTTCGAGTAGCGACGATTGCGGTATTAGATACGAGCTAGGTTTTATTTATCTTCTAGATTCAGGTTTGGTGGTGTGTACGTGTGTATCGTCAATTATCGTCAATTGTGTCTTACATTTTTCAATGTGCTCGCTCATTTTCAATTATTGTAAATTGTGCAAGACGTTGTAGAGCGAGACCTTTCAATTATTGTTGTTCTTGTGTACCACCGAATCTTTACGATCTTTTATATATATATATATATATATATATATATATATATATATATATATATATATATAGGGGCAGGATCAATAGGGAAGTAACCAATCGGGGGGAAGCGGGGGGAAGAAAAAAAAAATTTCGTTTTTTTTGGAATTTTTTTTTCCGGCATCAAGATCACACGAAAATATGAACATTTAGAAGAGACACTTCGTGATGAATGTCATTATTTAGGCGGGGAAACGATCGACAAAAATAACATTCAAGATAATATTGTTCGTGAAGAATATGAACGTCTTTTTTCATGTTTTGTGAAGTAAAATTTAGCCCGATTTAGAGTTTATGGAATAAACTCAAAACACCAAACCCTAAACCCTAAACCCTAAACTCTAAACCGTTCGTGTTAAAAACTCAATCTAAATCCTAAATCTAAACCCTAAACCCTAAATTTCTAAACCCTAATATCTAAACCCTATAAACCCCAATATCTAAACCCTAATATCTAAACCCCAATAGCTAAAACCTCAACATATGCTCGAAAAACACGATAATTGTTATATATTACTTCTTCGAGCGTTTTACCGCCAAAATAAAAACATTTATCACAAAGTGTCTCTACTAAATGTTCATATTTTCATCTCATCTATAATGTTCGTTAACAAAGTTTTTTCAAAAAACAAAAAAAAAAAGTTTTTGCTTTCTCCGCTTCCCCCCGAATGGTTACTTCCCTCTTGATCCTACCCATATATATATATATATATATATATATATATATATATATATATATATATATATATATATATATATATTTCGCCGAAAAAAAATTATAAGTCATTAACTAATAATATACCTGGTCAATGTGGAATCATAAGTCTTCTTGAAATCACTTAAGGAATGGGGGAGACTCAAAGTCAGCCCTAGACTTAATAAAATTAGAAAGAATAGAAGGGAAGTTCGAAGGAGAGTGTAACGTAACTATAAGTTCAAGTGTAGAATTAACTCTTAAAAGCTATTTTGAAGGTGGAGAAGACATAAGCCATAAACTAGTTCATACCTAGTCAATGTGATACCATAACAAATTTTGTTGAAATTGATTGATATTCAAAGACGTTTTCGGTCAGAGACAAGATGAGCAATCCAATAGGGCTCAAAAAGTTTCAAAGGCCAAAAAATTGAAAGTTATATATATACACTTTGTTACGGTTATATCGAGAACTTTTTTGTATTAATAATTTTATAATATAATGTTTATATGTATTAAAATTTTAACATTTATAAGAGTTACGAGTAATTTTTATTTTCTCACATGACTTTTTAAATTATTAAAATGGTCCATTGATATTGTATAAAATAGAATAATTGTCAAAGAAAGACTACATATATTAAAAAGTGGAAAGATACTGGTCGTAGACATCCACTAATTCATCTATTAATAATTAATCATCGCACGTTGAAAAATTATACTCCACATTCTAAATAAGTACATTGTATTTAACAAAATTAATCTATTACGACTTAAAATCAACTAAATTTCGCTAAACGTTAAGGATATCTGGCTTCTAAACCAAGAATGTGTTGGCAAGTACTTTGATGATTTTTGGCAAGTACTTCGATGATTTGGATCACTTGGTGTATTGTCTAATGTTTGTTTTTTTATATACATGTACAAACAACTACAGTATGTGTGATTGAGTAATAATGCGTTAATGTTCATAATTGTTTTCGCATATAAATCTTATAACGAAAGCTTATTTTAGTCATTTAGTGATGGTTCAATGGAATCGAATCGAATTAGCTTATTCAAGAAAGAGGCAAAGTATGAACCTCCTGGAGTTTACAATGCAGCTAGATTTAGGTTACTATGGTCCAATGATGAGCCATTAGGTCTAGTTAAGTATATGCATTTTTACTCTATAAATATTGTATCAATTAAACACAAAGATATGCGTGATTTACGTTATTCTACATGGTATATAAGCCTTAGAGTTTCCAGCGTTTCATTTCCTCTCTTTCTTGGTTGCTACCGAACTAAAATCTGCAGCCGTCACCGAAAACAGTTTGACGTCGCCATCGAAATACGCTTTGCTGCTGTCATCGAAAAATCTTTTATTGTTGCCTTTCTAACTCTCATTCCTTCGTGTTCCCAATCCACAAATTAAGAGTTCTTATCAAACTTTCTTCAATATTTTTTCTTAATTTTACATTCTATTTGTTAGTTATTATATTATCATTTTCTTTTTTAGTTAGAAAACCAAAAACAAAAGACAAAAAAAAATATAAATAAAAACAACATAAGTTTCCTCAACATGTTACTTTGCTTTCTATTTTATTAATATCACTCAATATATTATTTTTCTTTTAAAAAAAATTCTATTCTAAACAACACAGAAGATTATGAAGAAGTAGAAATTCTTCAATCTCAAATGTAAAGTGATTCATTCTAAGACTGTATTTATTGATTTCCTTGAGAATATTACTCATACTTTCTATTATTTCTTCAATCTTCAATTCTTTTTAACGCATACTTTCTATTATATTTTACAAATTTCATGCAAGTTTTAGGCATTACTCACATTTAAATGCATCATGTATCGATTATTTAACTCTAGAGGAAAATTTGATTGAACCTATTTTAAGTACAGTAAATATTTGGCAGAATCAGCCAAATTGGCAGTTTGATACATCTCCGTCACTCATTAGTTGAATTCTTTTCTTTTTAATAATAACATAACATAAATAAATAAAATGCCACAAAAAGCGAATCGAAAAAGTATGAAGAAAAAAATGACTCAAAAACATGATAAACCAAAAGAGCTAGCCTTGTCCAAATCATAAAGTAAATTACAAATACAAACTCCATACAATAAAATATTTCCAAACCACCATATCCCACGGTGGATATAATAACCAACTCCACCGGAATCTTTAACAACCGCCGCCATAGTCATCATGGGATCATGCACCTCTAAGCCACCTAGGCCCAATCCGTATGCGCCACGTGAGCTCCCGGAACCACCCAAGTCACCCCATCATGAAAATTACAAATTAGATGATCATGATGATAAGGCATACTCCACCTCACCATCACATAATAAAAGTCCTGTTAAACAAGTTCTAGGAAACAAAAAGTCTCCAACAAGGCTGTTAAGTGGTAACTCGACTCCTAAGATCGGACTGTTTCCGCCCTTATCGCCAGCTAAGCATATAATGGATGTGCTAAGGGGACGGCGACCTGTCACTGAGGACGGCCATGAAGTGACTACAGGTTTGGATAAGCGGTTCGGGTTATCGAAACGGGTTTGGGAACAATACGAGGTTGGAGAGGAAGTCGGGCGAGGGCATTTTGGGTATACTGTAACTGCCACGTCTAAGTCCGGTACAAATATTGGTCAAAAGGTTGCGGTCAAAGTCATACCAAAGGCTAAGGTAACGTTTTCACTCTCCAAACTCTATGTCCATACGATATTGTTGACTATTGATTTATGATTTTTTTTAAAATTCAAATTATATTCAATGTATATGTATATGGCATTAAAATGCTTTCGTTGCATCACAAAATTAAATACGTTAAATAAATTTGGATCTTTCTGATTAGTTACCGCGTAAAACAATGTAATTTAATTAAATTGGTCCAATTTAAGGATGATTTGAAGCCATTGATTGGTCTGTCTAATGTGTGGTTGATAACGTTATATTATATTCTCTCCGCCCCATATCTATTATTCTATTATACATTATTATTACTTTTTGATGTTTCAAATAAATTGTTCACTTGTATAAATGGAAAAAAAATAATTTGATAAAGTTCTTTATGCCCCTACTTTATATATGTAAGACAAAAGATATGTATAAAGTAAGGGGTAAGACTGAAAAATAAATAAAAAAATACATGTGACTTTTTTTTTAAACTGTGTGTTTTTTTGTTTGAGGACAATAGATTTGGGACGGAAGGAGTACCCCGTAGTAATTAGTAAACTATCCAAGTAACTTGTTAGATTTTATGTGCTTTATTCTGGTTAGATGTTGGCTTAGGAATACTTTTTCTTTTTTCCGGTTAGATGGTGAGTTTCCGGCTAGCCACCCTTTTCTTGCCGCCATTCTCGTGGCGGATCCGGATAGTTGGATTGTTTTCTCGCTGGCTGTCTATTTTCTTTTGGTTACCTTGGGTCCGTGACATTCCGACGTCTCTGTAGGTATTTCGGCGAGCATGGCTACTCCTCACCACCGTTCGCGTAGTGGGAGTGGTAACGAGCGTTTGGACCTCTCTCTCCGTTGGTATGTTCCTTGGTCTTTGATTACCGGACCGTTTACTCCGACCTATTTTTTGGCGGATCTTCGGCCTTCATAGCCTCGACACCGCCGTTCTAGTGATCTTGTCCATGGTAGCTTGAATTTTTGTATTTTACGATGGTTGTGTGTCTTTGTTCGAACGAGCTCACTAGAACTACCAAGGACGACGGTGGCTAGTGGATCTTAACCCTGTTGATGGCGGCCACAAGAAGCTGATATCCTTTGGTGGTTTACCTGTTTCACCTACTTTTCTTGCCTGTTTATAGGCTCCTGAGGTGGTTCACCACCCCTTTGGCGGCGACCGCCAATTTTTAGGTTGTTTGTGGTGGTATTCGTGGACCACCACCCTTTTGATGGCGGATCCCATGGCTTGGGGCAGGTGGAGGTGGTAGTTGTGTTGTTTGTATGACCTGGGTCGGAGCTTTTCCGTTGTGGGTTGTCTTATTGGGACCTTCCTTGTTCCAGCTTCGCCTTCGAGATTTGGACCATGCGACGATATTCTAGAAGGAGATATGGTTTCGTGCTGGAGGCTGGTCGATTTTTTTGTAGTTCGTTTTCTACTTTGATGCAACTTTGAAGATTGCGGCGTACGGGGCTGGTCGGTTTTTTACGGTTCGTTTTTCTCAAAATTATTGCCCCAACCGTAATTTCACCTTCGCCGCTACCACCACACTTCTTGCTTTCATCACCGAAATTTTTCCTCGTTGTTTGACGTTTTGTAGCCTTCAAAGCAGCCTCCTTCTTCAGCCACCGACATTCGCCGGTGGCTTAGACCCCTCTTCCATTTTATCTCGTTGTAGTTATAGCTTGGTTTCCTTTCCTATGTTTTCGCTTGTCGTCTCGTTTATTCCCTTTTCTCTGTCGCGTTGTATCGTGGTTTTCGGTATTTTCTTCTTTTCCTTTCCGGTGGCTTTGCTTATGTGCTACTGAACGCATGTGGCAAGTGCCATAGGTAGTCTGCGTTCTGGCTCGACCTGGGGTTTTGTGGTTCTACTTTGATTTGGCTTTTCCTGACAGACGTGTTCTTCTTTGCCGGAATCTACCACTGGTTACTTCTTCCTCATGACAGTACAAGTGGCAAGCAATGAGGCTCAGTGCGCGTTGTTGGTTGAATCGTGGTGTGTTTTTCTTTTTTGTTTCTTTGGTTGCGATATATTTTTCGGTCTCGATGGGTATTGGTGCATTTTTCCAGTGAATCATCTTTCTTTCTTATTATCTTAAAATTTGCGGGTTATTTTCATGGGTTTCTTGTTAACCTTCTTTGATCCTGTATATTTCGGTTGTTTTCCTTGTCGGAATTCCTACCAAAATTTTGGCCGGCTGCTTTGGTGGACGTATTGTGGCTAGCATTGTTTGCCTGCTTTTTATTGTCTCGCTCGCTCCATTTGCTTGTCGTCGTATTCTGTTCGGGTGAGATCGACGTTGTTGAAGTCGTTGCCGACTTGGTTTGATTTCGAAAATTAGGTTTCCTAGGGTGGTCTGTTGAGCCTTTTCGACCGCAAGATTGGTGGTTTTTACCTTATCGATGGTCTTGGTGGTTCTCTAGTATTTAGGGGGTTGTAGTAGTTTTTTTTTGTTTCGGGGAATTTATTTGGTTTGCTAGTCTCGGGTATGTATTCTTTTGTCTTTCGGTGGTCAATATTGAAGTTGGGCTCTCGAGGAGTGGTGGATGTGGAGACTTAATTCGATATCGGGTGCATATGTATACTTAGGTTAGATGTTCGGTGGACGTGGTTGCTTTATGTGTATAAATGTGTGAACGTCAATGGTTGATAGTATAAATGTGTGTATGCTCTTATATGACAGATCGGTTGGATCTGCAAAATTTGTAATTCCCCGAATTGTTTTATCTCTACTTTCGGGAAGTTAAAAAAACCTATGCTAACTGTAACGTGAAGGCTACATGATGATCAAACGATTAATAAATAAATATAGACACTGAAAAAGTTAACTTTTTTTTTTTAAAGGCAAACTCACACACACTTAACACGAATATTTACAATAATTCACGAAATATGTCCACGACGGTACTTGAACCCTCAGCCTCTTGGTTAAAAGGGCCACGACGATACCGCCAGGCCAATGACCCTCTGGTACACTGAAAAAGTTAACTATCAAAAGAGAAATATTAAACTTACAAAATTTAAAAAATCTATAACTAAAAATTTACAAAATATTATGATATGAAAGTTTAGCCAATCAAATTGTGTTTTTTAACGGTAAAAACATATTCTTGTTGTTCAGGACGTGACTCGATTTATAATCCGAGTTCCCTTGATATCGGTAAGAGAAGTTGGAAATTACATATTTTCTTAGTTATGTCTTTTCCTCCACATGATTGTTCCATTATTTATATATTAAATTTTCTGCAGAATTTTGTAATTCTCTTGTGACAATCTGTCACGTATGCAAATTGTGTTTGTTTTTATGTTTTTTTGAGGATGAAAAATATTCACACATTCCATCGCACATCACGAAGATATATATACCTTTATACACCCCGAAATCGTAACTTTTTAGTAGTTTAGTGTTTGTTTTACTCCTGAACGTTTTATAAATAACTATAAACAGAAACACATTTTTTTTTTTTTTTTTTTTTTTTTTTGGTAGATGAAAACAGCTATCGCAATTGAAGATGTTCGAAGAGAAGTGAAAATATTACGAGCACTATCTATCCATGGTAACATTGTTGACTTCTATGATGCTTTTGAAGACAACGATAATGTCTACCTTGTTATGGAGTAAGCTACCTTAATTATGATGGATCCTATTCTTAGTAACTTTTACAAGTACTTTAATTCTATGTATATCTAACAGTAGTGCATCTTCAGGTTATGCGAAGGAGGCGAGCTTCTTGAAAGAATACTTACGAGGTTCTGTTAACTAATCTTCACTTCAATTTATAATTTATGGTTTCATGTCATAACTTTACTTTATAAACTCTTGCAGACGCGGAGAATTCAGCGAAGACGAGTCAAAAAACATCATGGTACAAATACTAAACGTAGTCGCCTTTTGCCATCTCCAAGGTGTGGTGCATCGTGATCTGAAACCTGAGGTACATACAATAAATAAACATGTTACGAAATGGATTATGATTTATGTTTTGAATCCTATGTTCACGAGTAACATTTTTTATTATTATTATATTCGTTTCATTAGAATTTTCTTTTAAAAACGAAGGACGATAATTCCCAGTTAAAAGCCATCGACTTTGGGTTATCTGATTATGTGAAGCCAGGTGAGACTCGAACATATGAAGCGTAACGAATTATTTTAATCAATATGTTACTTTAGACCGTTTAATAAGTACTTGTAGCGGTATGCAGATGAAAAACTCAATGACATTGTTGGAAGTGCATATTATGTAGCACCCGAGGTTTTAATGAGGTCGTATGATACAGAAGCCGATGTGTGGAGTGTAGGTGTGATAGCTTATATCCTTTTATGTGGTAGCAGACCATTTTGGGCACGAACAGAGTCAGGCATTTTCAGGACGGTCCTTAAAACTGTTCCAGGTTTTGTTGAACCCGCATGGACTTCGTTATCTCCGTTGGCTAAACATTTTGTGCAGTGTCTCTTGACTAAAGACCCTCGTAAACGGATGACCGCTGCACAGGCTCTAGGTAACTACCTCTTTCCTTTCAACAAGTCATACAATTTGTGTAACAAACTGTGTCGCACGAAAAAAAAAAAAAAAAAAAAAATACTCCGTAGACAGATAAGAATGACAACCTGTGTCATACAGTTTGTGCTCAGGATATTTATTGTGAATTTGTGATCATTTTATTTAGGTCATCCTTGGATTCGAGATCACAATGGTGTTGAGGTTCCAATTGACATTCGAATTTTAAAGTCGTTGAAAGCCTACACGCTATCATCCCCTTTGCGTCAAGCTGCTTTACGGGTGTGTACTTTTGTCCGATATCGATTGATGTAATATGACTATATTTATTGCATATAACGAGTCTAAGGAACGTACACTTATAAGTAGATGGTTTCTAACAAATATGCTAGGCATTGTCCAAAACGTTGACTACGGAAGATCATTTTTATCTAAAGAAGCAGTTCACACACTTAACCCCAGAGCAATCCGAACGTGTAACCTTCATGAGCTTGAAAACGGTTCGTTTGGCCTATTTTCTACAATTTTTGTTATCTTGTGTAACCAATATTGCGAACTCTCAAATGCGTGATTGTGATGGAGCAGGCGTTAATGAAGCATGAAACAAACGCAATGAGGGAGTCTCGAATCGCAGGCTATCTTAATTGGGTGATTATTAATCTACTAATAATAAAACTTGCTTATTCATTACTTTTACTCGTAGTATATATAATAACTAATTCGATCAAATTATGATAATTATGCATTGTAATTCAAGTCGGTTATATAATCACAGTTGGCTGAGCTGCAAATAGACTTTGACGAATTCTGTGCGGCTGCAATGAATGTGTATCAACTAGAAGCCCTTGATCGTTGGGAGCAACATGCTCGTTCCGCATATGACATTTTTGATAAAGATGGTAACAGAGGCATTGTTATAGAAGAACTTGCAACGGTAAGTTGAGCTCTACCAAATTGTTTATTTATAAACTGGTTTGTAAAAAATTACTCTGCCCATTAGCAAGGATGGAGCTTTTCAGGGAGGGCAAGGAGGGGCCGTGCTAAAATAAAATAAAAACTTGTAGTCCTTTTAGTTACGAACACTTGAGCATTTAAATCAACTACTCCGTAAATCGAATTTTGTATAAAGCAGATTTAAAAGCTCACACACTCCTAATTCAAAGTGCTACTCATATAGAAAACAAGCCCACTATAGAAAAGAGAAATTGATAAGTTATTTATAGTTATATGTGTGTGTGTGTGTGTATAGTGTATATAATGTAATATATTTGCTGTAGGAGCTGGGACTTGGTCCTTCAGTCCCGTTGCAGGTTGTTTTGAGCGACTGGATACGACATTCAGATGGGATGTTAAGTTATCTTGGATTTGTTAAATTGTTACATGGAATCTCCACCAAAAACAAGCGCAAATTACGATGAGACTCAAACACGTGTATCATATATATCTTAACAAACTGACTTTTGCATATGTATTTTTCAAATCATAAAGAATTGCATAGAAAAATGAATTAACTTTGTTTTTTCTTTTTCAAAACATAAATAATAATAATAATCTATATATATTTAGCAAAACATATTAAATTTCCAAGGGAAGCAAGGTTATGGAGGTGGTGGTGGTTATGGTTATGGGAATCAAGATGGAGGAGGCATGTATGGTGGTGCAGCCGCTGCATCATCTTCTTATGAATCTAACGCGTATGGAAATCATCAAAACAGCCCGTAAGCTAATAATCATCAAATCAAGACTAGTTTTCTTAAGCTGCAGGTACTGTCGTTGTTCTTGTGGGTTAATTAGTCGAGACCATGATCGATGAGATTATTATTAAATAATTAATGACTTACTATATAATACTGCAGTTTTCGCTTATAAATGTAACTCAGTGTTCTTTCAAGTCTTATACTTTTACTTTTTTAACCTTGAATCACCCAAAACAGTATCTACCAATCATCAAGTAATCTGCACAAAAATAGACAACAAATTAAGTTGAATAATTATATCAAAACAAGATTGACACTCTTATTCACCTTTTCAACATAGTATTCACACAAATTTATAACCTCCAATTGCTGGAAATCGAGAATTGAAGTGACAATTACAATATATTATATGCAAGTCGTACAAAAACAGCTAGCTATATGGCATGAATTATCAACATCATGACACATACAGGCCTCATTTAAAGAACCTGCTCAACTTCTATTATTGTGGCTTGATAAATTTATTTAATTACATTTATTTGTAGATCCTCCTGTTGATTCACACACCAAATTAACTCAACATTAACACAAGAGAAAACAAATGTATTTTGGCCATAACATTATGCACGGGACTCGGATTAATGTGATCTCAGTCGTATTGCAATCTAGACAAAATTCTCTTCAACCTATGGTCGTTAAAGTTTCGAAGTCTCTTGAAGAAGTTGGGCGAGTCAATAGACTGTTTGCTTGTCACTCGATAATTGCAAAATCTGATCATTTCCCTTGCTTTTAGTAAAGTATGTGTTATAATAATAATAGTGATAGTGATAGTGATTGGAATTGTTATTGTGATGCAAGTTATGAGTAGATGAATAACTATCTTGTTTAATTTTGTGGTGGCTTTATGAGGGGGAGGGGCCATAGTCTCAATGTAAGGCAGAGAATCAATCAGAAAATGAAATAAACAGTTTGTGTTTGCTTCAAGTGTGTGTTTGCTAACTCTTTTTGCTCATCTCTCTCAAACCGCGTCATTCGGTGTCATTGTGTCAATATTTTATATTTTTTATTATTATATACTCTGTAATTTATTAGAGCTCTGTAAGTCATAAAAAACTGCCTCCTAGCTAGCACATATTATCAACATCAACTCAGAGGCCTTAATTAATTAACTCAATTGATTGATTATCTAAAAACTTTCCACATTAATGCTACTTGAGTAATATATAGATCATACCTTTCATTTCATTTCAATTCACACAGCCACTCCAAAAAAAGAAAATATAAAATGGGTTCTAGGCCTGTCCCAAAATATCTGTCAACATCCGAATGCAACGTCGATATTCCTGGTTTCTTGCGTATACACAAAGATGGCCGATGTGAAAGATTGGTCGGAAATGATATCATCCCTCCCGGAACTGATACATCAACCGGCGTTATATCTAAAGAAGTCATCATCTCTCATGAATCCAAAGTTTTTGTTAGGATGTACATTAATTCCAAAACCTGCATAGCCACCAATCACAAGCTTCCAACTTTGATATACTATCACGGTGGAGCGTTTCTTACCGAGTCTGCTGCTTCTTCCACTTACCATCCGACACTTAACTTAATCACCAAGGAATCCAACCTGATTGTAGTATCTGTAAACTACAGATTGGCACCTGAACATCTTCTCCCAACTGCGTACGAGGATTCTTGGGAAGCGGTTAACTGGGTGGCTACACATGTTAAAGGGAATGGTCCCGAGTCTTGGTTAAACGATCATGCTAATCTACAAAATGTGTTCTTTGCTGGAGATAGTGCAGGAGCCAACATAGCCCATAACATGGCTATCCGGTTAGGTTTGTACCCAATTAACGATATTAAACTCGCGGGTGTTATTCTTCTCCACCCGTATTTCGGAGGGGAAGTCCCAATTGAAGGTGAAAATTTGGAGTACAAAACTTACTTTGATCAAGTTTGGAGGCTTGTGAACCGACCAGGTGTTGGGCTAGATGACCTGACGGTGAATCCGGGTATGGACCCGCGGATATCAAGTTTTGGGTGCTCCAAGATACTACTATGTGTTGGTGAGAAGGATAAAGTAAAGGAAAGGGGTTACAATTATAAGAATGTGATGGAGAATAGTGGATGGAAAGGAAGAATAGAGTTTATGGAGACTAAAGGGGAAGGTCATGTGTTCTTCTTGTTCAATTCATCAAGCGAAAATGCTCGTATGTTACGTAACAGGATTTGTACGTTTATCAACCCAAATACTAGTAAAATTTGAGAATGTATGAGTATAGGTAGATGGATGGATCAAGTCATTATTAATAGAATGAAGATTTAAGGTCTCTCTGATCATCTATCACTTGCTAGTTTTATATTTCCGTTTGGTTGAAGACCGCCTGAGTAATATACTATGACTCATACGAAAAAAAGGGTTAATGTATCTTTAAGTGTGTTCAAAGATGTTAAAACTACATATAAGAATGGATATTAATCTTGATTTTATATGCATTTTAGACTTAAAACGTTGGCTTTTGAGTATATTAAGTGCAATTATTTATGTAGGCAGCAAACGAAAAGATATAGTGCGATCAAACTTTATAAAGATTTTTTTTTTTTTTTTTTCAAAATAACTATAACTTTTATTCAACCAAATGAAACGTACATGACAAGCCCCTAACAAGAAACAAATGCAACACCCAAGAGCATACAACCCGAGAAAAGATAGAAAGAAATCAAGACCATAAAGGACCGATTCCAAACCATCTAAAAACATATGCGACTAACAACTATAACCTTCTACATACTAACAATCGACACACGTCCAAAACTCAAATACCATCAACATTAAATTTAGCTAATTCAGCAGCATGAACCTTTCTACCATTCGCTCTAACCTTTCTTGGCTTGGGAACGGGTTCGGGCCGAAGAATTTTACCTTCAACCCTCAAATGCTCAAAACCTTCCATAGTGAAATGTCCCGTTCATATTGATTATAAACGTTCCATATTAATTGATTTCGTTGCGGAGTTTTGACCTCTATATGAGACGTTTTTCAAAGACTGCATTCGTTTTTAAAACAAACCATAACCTTTATTTTATCGACAAGGTTAAAAAGTCACCACCTAGATTATCCAGAAATGATAATCTAAAATATCACACTTACACACTACCAATACATATTGGTTTACAATATTAATATGTTACAACAAAGTAAATCTCGAATGCAGTTTTAAACAATATTATACAAGCATGCTGACACCAAATCTTGTCCATATTTTAGCATGCAACAGCGGAAGCTCTTAATAATCACCTGAGAATAAACATGCTTTAAACGTCAACAAAAATGTTGGTGAGTTATAGGTTTAACCTATATATTTATCAAATCGTAATAATAGACCACAAGATTTCATATTTCAATATACATCCCATACATAGAGATAAAAATCATTCATATGGTGAACACCTGGTAACCGACCTTAACAAGATACATATAGAATATCCCCTATCATTCCGGGACTACCTTCGGACATGATGAATTCGAAGTACTAAAGCATCCGGTACTTTGGATGGGGCTCGTTGGGCCCAATAGATCTATCTTTAGGATTCGCGTCAATTAGGGTGTCTGTTCCCTAATTCTTAGATTACCAGACTAAAAAGGGGCATATTCGGTATAATAATCCAGCCATAGAATGTAGTTTCATTTACTTGTGTTTATTTTGTAAAACATTTATAAAACTGCATGTATTCTCATCCCAAAATATTAGATTTTAAAAGTGGGACTATAACTCACTTTCACAGATTTTTACTTCGTCGGGAAGTAAGACTTGACCACTGGTCGATTCACGAACCTATAACAAATATGTACATATATATCAAGGTATGTTCAAAATATATTTACACCATTTTTAATACGTTTTGTTGTTTTAAGTTTATTAAATCAGCTGTCCTTGTTACTAACCTACAACTAGTTGTCCATAGTTAGATGTACAGAAAATAAAGCAATATATATTATCTCGAATCAATCCACGACCTCGTGTATACAAGCCTCAGGCTAGATCACAACTCAAAGTATATATAATATTTTGGAATCAACCTCAACCCTGTATAGCTAACTCCAACATTACTGCATATAGAGTGTCTATGGTTGTTCCGAAATATATATATAGATGGGTCGATATGATATGTCAAAACATTGTATTCATGTCTATGGTATCCCAAGATTACATAATATATTAGAATACATGTATAATACAATATGAGTTAGCTAGGAAATGATTAATATAGATTTGTTACCAATTTTCACGTAGCTACAACAAGAAAAATTATCAAATCTTGTTTTACCCATAACTTCTTCGTTTCAAATCCGTTTTGAGTGATTCAAGTTGCAATGGTTTCATATTGAACTTAAGTTTATGAATCTAAACAGAAAAAGTATAAGTTTATAGTCGGAAATACAGGTTACAAGTCATTTTTGTAAAGGTAGTCATTTAAGTCGAAAGAACGACGTCTGGATGACCATTTTGGAAAACATTCTTTCACTTTGAGTTTAACCATGATTTTTGGATATAGTTTCATGTTCATAATAAAAATCATTTTCCCAGAAGAACAACTTTTAAATCAAAGTTTATCATAGTTTTTAATTAACTAACTCAAAACAGCCCGCAGTGTTACTACGACGGCGCATATCCGGTTTTACGGTGTTTTTCGTGTTTTCAGGTTTTAAATCATTAAGTTAGCATATCATATAGATATAGAACATGTGTTTAGTTGATTTTAAAAGTCAATTTATAGGGATTAACTTTCTTTTGCGAACAAGTTTAGAATTAACTAAACTATGTTCTAGTGATTACAAGTTTAAACCTTCGAATAAGGTAGTTTTATATATATGAATCGAATGATGTTATGAACATCATTACTACCTCAGGTATTGTGGATAAACCTACTGGAAATGATAAAAATAGATCTAGCTTCAAAGAATCCTTGGATGGCTTGAAAGTTCTTGAAGTAGAATCATGACACGAAAACAAGTTCAAGTAAGATTTCCACTCGAAATAAGATTGATAATGTTATAGAAATTGAATCAAAGTTTGAATATGAGTATTACCTTATATTAGAAAGATATCTTACTGTAAATAATAAAGATTTCTTGAGGTTGGATGATCACTCAAAGTGGATTTGCAAGATTGGAAGTAAGCTAGCAAACTTGGAAGTGTTGTTGGTGTGTTCTTGAGTAGTTGTTTTGTAACTTGGTTTATGTATGGATTTATGAACTAGATTGAGCTAGATTTTGATGAAGATGATGAATAACACTTAGAACACTAAGAGAGTAATTGAGAGAGAGTAATTTGAATCAAGAAAATTGAAATGGAAATGTGTTTGTGAGTCTCCTACTTCACGTGAATATGTAAGTCCCATATAGGTTCCATTAGTTTGTAATTTTGTGAGATATTTCATGCTAGATGTTAAATGATGGTTCCCACATGGTTAGGTGACTCACATGGGCTGCTAAGAGCTGATCATTGGAGTGTATATACCAATAGTAAACACATTTAGAAGCTGTGTATTGTACGAGTACAAATACGAGTGCATACGAGTAGAATTGTTGATGAAAATGAATGAGGGTGTAATTGTAAGCATTTTTGTTAAGTAGAAGTACTTTGATAAGTGTCTTGAAGTCTTTCAAAAGTGTATGAATACATATTAAAACACTACATGTATATACATTTTAACTGAGTCGTTAAGTTATCGTTAGTCGTTACATGTAAGTGTTGTTTTGAAACCTTTAGGTTAACGATCTTGTTAAATGTTGTTAACCCATTGTTTATTATATCTAAAGAGATGTTAATTTATTACATTATCATGATATTATGATATATTAATATATCTTAGTATGATATATATACAGTTAAATATTGTTACAACGATAATCGTTACATATATGTCTCGTTTCGAAATCCTTAAGTTAGTAGTCATGTTTTTACATATGTAGTTCATTGTTAATATACTTAATGATATGTTTACTTATCATTTATCATATTTATAAATAGTGTATCAATATCTTAAAATGATACATATGTAATTAGTAAGACGTTGTTATAACGATAATCGTTATATATATCGTTTTCATGTTTCTTAATTCAATAGTCTCATTTTTTATGTATATAACTCATTGTTAAAATACCTAATGAGATACATACTTATCATAATATCATGTTAACTATATATATATATATATATATATATATATATATATATATATATATATATATATATATCCATATATATGTTATCATATAGTTTTTACAAGTTTTAACGCTCGTGAATCACCGGTCAACTTGGGTGGTCAATTGTCTATATGAAACCTATTTCAATTAATCAAGTCTTAACAAGTTTGATTGCTTAACATGTTGGAAACACTTAATCATGTAAATAACAATTTCATTTAATATATATAAACATGGAAAAATTCAGGTCACTACACATAGCCTTTGCAAAGAAACCGATACTCTTGCTCGAAGAAGTGCTACACCCATCAACGCCAAAAGAATGCAAAGAACACTCATCATCATCACTGTCGGGCGGAAATTGTTGAAATTTTTTTTGAGTCATCTCACCAAAAGCAATATCATCATCTCTATCTTGCAACATAAACGTGACCTTTTTCCTGACCTTTTTAAACGACAACGTATTTTCAATGGTAACCACCTTAGGATCGTTAACATCAGGCACACCAACATTTAAATCAGGTATAGTCTTCAAACCACTTTCCAAGTTAACTACAACACCCGATACAGAATCCATCCCGTCACTGACCGTTCCACCCGAAACATTTTCAATCAAAACGGGATCAATCTTGTCATGCACCTGAGCACTTTCATTACCATCCACCCGACACTCACCAAGAACCTCATTGTGTTCCACATGCTCATTAACATCCAGACAACCCGCCCCTGCCATAACAATACCGTCGCCACCTTCCCTGCTCGTCACCTCATTAACCAAAGCTTTTTTAACCCCTTCTTCAGAATACCATATTCCTAATCGAGCCCCGCCGACCTCAGGGCGAACCAATTCACCAAAGCAACATGTAGCCGGATCCTCACCAAGCATAACCGATCTATTTGAGGCGGCCATAAATTTTGGCGAATAATCGTCCAAGATTAACCATTGAAAATCTGAAGCCATCCCCATCTCATTAACCCAAACTTGAAGTGTAACATCCACCGGTCCATCAAGGTCCGTCTCGAAAAATTCATGAATGTGTTTCACAAAACTTGTCTTAACAAAAGTATAAAAATAACCAACGTTGACGAGAGTTGATGAAGATGTTGCAACTGCCAAAACCTCCCCAAAATGTCCTGCAATCTTATGAACATTCTCCGGTGACGCAAAAAGCACCAGAACCCCTCTGATTTCAATCCAAACTAAACGAAAGAAAGTATCTGCAAACTTGGGGAAAGGGTAAACAAACACGAAGTCATCCAGACACACTCCTACCTTAAACACAGAATCAAAACCTTCTTGATTGTAGCACACAATGACACAACCAAATGGACCGAGTTTGTGTAGAGAAGACACGATAATCTTGTGCTTAACAAGAAACTTTTTCACCTTGTCATCCGACAAAGGTATTCGGTCAACAATCAAAATGCTAAGACCAATCTTGTCAGCCACCTCTTTATTAGGAGAAATTTTGCACCGAAATTTTGAAGAAGAAGCCAGAAAATTACTCTGGCCACCACTGCTCCGATATTGAATCCGGTTCCGGCGAGGCCATCCCACGTAGATAGGGCGACCAAAAGTCGTAGATCCGTTGAGTTCAGCAGCAGCAGCATGAGCTAGATCAACAAAAGAAACAAAGGCATACCTCCTAAGCGGCCATAATTTCACGTCGGAAATCGAACCAGTTTTACCAAAAGCGTTCTCCACCATGTGTCTAGTACATTCCTTCTGCAATCTACCGATGAAAACAGTCGATCCCTCCCCAGATTCGAGACCAGTAGCTGATTCTGAAATACCACCATTTAAACTGGCCAAAAGAGTGCCAGAAACAGAAGACCCACATGGTTGCCCACCGAAAGCATCACCAAGTGTTTGCGGAAGATTTTGTTCTGTATAAACATTTAAGGAAGATATGAACTGAGATTCAAGAGGTAATTGATTTGAATTTGAAATTGGGGAAAAAAAGATGAAGTTTTTGAATTTTGAAAAAAGGGAGAGAGAACATGCATGCTGACTATAACTAAAACTCAAACTTTATACAGATAAGGTGTTGCTTTGGAAGGAGCATAAATGCTCCAGCCTCAGAGGACTGAAGTAAAAGATGTCTTAAATAGATTCAAATGAAGTTCAAATTCGGAGTATAATATTACTTATATATTTCTATATAAAATATATTATTATTATTATTATTATTATTATTATTATTATTATTATTATTATTATTATTATTATTATTATTATAATAATTTAAATTTATATAAAATAAAAACATGGCAGGACAACCAAAATATGTAAATAACGTTCATCACGATGAATGTTATACTTGACATCATCAGGATATTCATCGTATAAATGTTATTTTCGAAAAAATAATAAATTTAACACAAAGTGTCTTTTGTAAATGTTTATATTTTCACCCAATCTTTATATATATATATATATATATATATATATATATATATATATATATATATATATATATATATATATATAAATATGACGATAACATTATTTATATGACGATTAGTTCATACTAAATACACGAGTATTTACGTTTTTTTATTATTTTTTAATATATGTAACAACATACGAATGTGGATGGCCTACGAATCACTTTCAAATATGGATGCCCTACGAACACGAATAGTTAAACTTGAGTAGCCTACAAAATCATTTTCAAATATAGATGACCTACAAACACAAAACAATAATATAAATCCCTTTAAAAATATTAAAATGATCCTTATTATGTAATTTTACATTACAATCGAATTCAAGATTGATTTGGTACTCTCAGATCATGCGTGCGCGCCTTTGCGACGATGAGTCTCTCCTGAAGCCTTGTACCGAAATCTCCTTGATCCTAGACCCAATCAGGTGGAGATTTCGAGGTTGCAGCGGTAAAGGTTGGACCGAACTATCGTTAGAGGGGAGGCCTTATGCACTTGGATTTGATGGGAGGTTTGTTGGGGTGCAAATCAAAGTTCCACATCGGTTACGGAACAAAATAAATGTATGCATATAAGTCCAAGGGAAACTCTCGATACAACCAATTGATTTTAAAAAAGGATGGACTCTTGGACTTATATTGTAGAACATGTTGTTGGGCTATACGATCCTATCATATACATTAGTATAAAGTATGTGCATTAAGCCGACGTGTAATTATCTTAATTAATCTTCATTAATTTTCGCCATGTATCAATTACACATTGTCTACTGCCACATGTCTTGATAAATGATTTGTAGCATATATTTATTTATTTATATAAAACTAGTTTTGTGAGCCCGTGCATTGCACGACATTTATATAAATTAGTAGTCGATAACATTAATATTGATAGTTATCAAATGTATAATACATTTACAATAAAAATTCTTTTATTACCGATAACATTTGTATCGAAAACATTAGTATTGAATACTAACACATGGATTATGAGCTCTTACGTTGGAATCATTTTAACTTCAAATGAAAAATAATCGATAAAACATCAAACATTAGCCCCTAAAAAGTTGTTTTAAAACCGATAGTTAAGAATAATATTTTATATACATCTCTACTTATATATGTTTTTAGTACAAATTAATTCCATTATGTCAAAATCTCAAATGAATCAAAGCATCCATACATCTAAATATATATAAGGATTATCAAATAACTATTTTAATTTCAATTTACAAACATGAGTCCGCGCGTTTATATAGATTATACACATTATATTAACGTATTTTTTAAATTAATGTTAAAAATATAAATTAATTTTATATTATAAAATATTATTCATAAATAATATTATAATAATAATAAATAATATAATTTTTTTTATAATAATATAATATAATATATTATTAATAAATTTATAACATGTATCGTTGTTAATATTATTATAATATTTTATTTTATGATAATATTATATAATATTTTAGGTAATGAAATCTGTATATTAAATTACATTAGAAAATCTACTAATTCAATTAATATATGGAAATAACTGATAGACTGACATGTGACAGGAATAAAGGAGGTGTTGACACGTGGCGAGAATTGCGATAAATTTTTAATTTCATAGTTTTTGTGTATTTAAATGCAACAAATTACATGTAAATAATAATTAATGCTCATATCATTTAAAAAAATATATGTTAATTACCACAAATTACATGTTAAATTGTTAATTATATGAAATGTTCACCTCTTCACAAACAAATATGCACATGTGATCGAGAAACTATATATTTAATTATATAGGTAAAATATAAGTTTTTTTGCAAGCTATTTTATTTTCATTTTAAATCTCCATCAACATTTATGAATAATTCAGTCTACTCACATGTGAAAATCTTTGTAAATTAAACTCTTTACATTAATCTTTATCTTCTTGTCACAATTATTATCATACCATTATTTCATACTAGATGACATAATTGGACCATATTGCCACGACAGAAATAAGATAAAATAAAAAAGATAGTAATAATATAATACAACAATAACAAAATTCAATCTCATTTTTTAAGGTATGAAAAGGTAAGATGTAAATAATTATTCTCCTATATCTAGAATAAAGAGAAGTCATTTATCCACCCAGTATGACTAGTAATAATTAATATTAATAATAACTATAGTAGTAAAGATTGAATGGAAGTTATCATTTGCCACTTCAACTTTGATTGTTAATAAAATAAAATGTGAAAAGACTTTTTAGCCATACTAAACAATGTTTTTCATTCTTTCAAAACGATATATAGTACAATAACATATAATAATAATAAATAATAAATAATGTATACTCTTTCCGTCTCAATTTAATATTACATAGATAAAAAGACACACAATTTAATATATATTATAATTCTACTTTTTTTTCTATTCATTTTACAGTATTACCTTTTAGTTTTAGGTGCCTTTTTATTTTAAAAGTATAAAACGGATATAAAAGAACTTTATTACTATTATTCTTATTTATTTATGGAAGTGGACTATTAATTTGTAACGTTCTAAAAACGAAAAACAAGACTATTGAATTAAATTGAGGCGGAGAGAGTATATAATATAATAATAATAATAATAATAATAATAGTAATAGTAATAGTAATAGTAATAGTAATAGTAACGAAAAACAAGACTATTGAATTAAATTGAGGCGGAGAGAGTATATAATAATAATAATTAATAATAATAATAATAATAATAATAATAATAATAATAATAATAATAATAGTAATAGTAATAGTAATAGTAATAGTAATAGTAATAGTAATAGTAATAGTACTCATGAAGAAATTGGCAGATGTTTATTTCACAAAGGTTACCGCTTCTGCAGAATCCTCTTTTTCGTTATCTCCCCGACAATCGGCCTTATGGAAATCACAGCAGGGTGATCACACCTCTGATTGGCTAAGGGCAGTCCCTATTTTGGGGTTGGGTCAGACGATGAACGCAAAGACTTACCGATGTGTGTTGTGCTACCGGTTGGGTGTTCCATTGTTCTCTATCTCGACGGCATGCTCTGCCTGTTCAAGGGTTTTTACTGGGGATATTTTCGGGGATCACGCGGTGTCTTGTGCTGGTGTGGTGGGTATTAAGCATCGACATAATGTTGTTCGGGATTCCCTTGTTGATGTTTGTTATCGATCTGGGATTTCAGCGAGAAAGGAGGTTGACATTGGGTTGTCTGGAGAGAACGACAGGGCCCTCAGAACTGCAGATGTGTTACTTTATTCCTGGGATTGTGGTCGCGATGTTTGTGTTGACTTGACAGGGTCTTCTCCTTTGACACAGTCTGGGCTTTCTGACTTTGTCCCTGGACGTGCTGTGGTTGATGCGGCTCGTCGGAAGCCGGTCAAGTACGGATCTAGCTGTCAGGCGATTGGTTATGGTTTCATTCCTTTCTCATTTTCTTCCCTTGGAGAATTAGAAAAGGAGGCTGTTTCTTTGCTAAAGCGGGTTCAGAAGAGTTCGATGGCGCAAGATATTGGTGCCGGTGCTGCTGCTCATATTTTTACTAGGATATGTTTTGCTATTGCTAGTGGTGTGGGGGCCCAGATTGTCTCTAGGCTTCCCACTAATTTTTTTGTAAGTTTTAAAACTTTTAAGTTTATTATTATAATAATAATAATAATAATAATAATAATAATAATAATAATAATAATATAATAATAATAATAATTAATATTATTAATAATAATAATAATATAATAATTAATAATAATAATAATAATAAGACAATAAAAAGTTTCCCAAAACACGTATTCACTAAGCGATCACATTGCCGCATCACCCACCGTAATCTCCTCTAGCTGGACCCCAATTGATTCATCACCACCAAGAGAACAACAATTAATCCACTTCCCCCCCACCCACCTTCTCAATTTCATCTTCAATTTAATTAGGGTTTCAAAAACAGGGTATGTTGACTACTACACCAGGAGGTACCTTTTACTGGTTTCGTAATGAAATCGAATCAAAATTCGAAGGAATCGTTGTGATTTTCTCTTGGGGTCCAGTCCAAGATTCTCAATTGAAGGATTATGTAAATCTATATTCCTCAATTGGCTGGAATTCTCTCGTTGTTCAATCCGATTTCCTTAATCCGTAAGTTGATTTCTACTCAACTTTAGTTTTTTTTAATAAAGGTGTAATTTTATAAGAGTATTTAATTTTATATTTAATGTTTAAAGATGGGAAACGGTGTAAAGCTATTTAATTTAGTATTTGTATTATTTGTTGTTGCTAAAAATTTAGTATCTCCTGTGACCCAATAGTGTAGATTCTTATCAGGGCGAATTGTATCTTTTTGAATTGTTAATGTATATAAGCATCTATATGGAGTGAGATTCAAAGTTTACTATCCTGTAAAATATTCCCTTTTTTAAGTTTTGGGGGTTTTTTTTTATAAACCCGTGTTTAATTGTAGGTTGACGTTGTTTTTATTAATTCAACAGTTTATAAGTTTTATCATTTGTTAGTTTTTGAAATGTGTCCATAATATGGAGTTTTTTGTAATCTGATTAATTAGTAATTAATTAATGATGAAGAGGGGGAAGTAAAAAATTTGATTAGGTGATTGTAAACAAAAAGAACACATAGAGTGCGTCTAGGGTTGTGCAAAAATGAGTAACCCTTGAATGAATCCCGTAAACCTCTATTTATAGGACCTGATCTCAATCCGTATGGATGTGTTTATGGTCCGTATGGATGTCTCACTCATCTGTATAGAACAGGTTCATCCTAACGGATGTGTTGGAACATTGATGTAAACTTTAAACGAACATACATTTGATCAACTAATGACATAATAAACTTATAAAACATACAAGTTAAATTGATTTAAACTTTAAACGAACATACATTTGATCAACTAATGACATAATAAACTTATAAAACATACAAGTTAAACAAACACATAATAACCGAAGTCCATATACATATCAACAACAACAACAACAACAATACCCAATCCCGCACATGCGATGTATGGGGAGGTGAGATGTAGACAATTCTTCCTCTACCCTAGAATAGAATAGAAGAGAAGTCGTTTCTCTAACCGCAAGTCGAGAAAGAATTCTCCACACACAGGAAAAGAAAGTCATCCCTCTTTAATTCAGAGTAGAGAAGAGAGATTGCTTCCGTGAGGACCTCCGGCAAAAAAAAAAGTGTGTATATATAAGGTAATAAAAAATAAATAGATAAGCAAAAATAAAGGATAGTAAAAATAAAAATAAACATGAAAATAACGATAAAGATGACACGCCATGAAAATGGTGGAATCAAATTTTCATGGGTTTTAAAGCTAGCCTGCGTTTCAATTTAGGCTCTAAGCGGAATGTTCAAATACAATACAATGCACAATGATTAATTAAACCATAAACATGATAAATGAGTTATGAACTAGGGACTTAACATTTACGCACCAACATTTATTAAGGGCTTGTTGGGGTTTAAAAAATTATCTCAAGGTGCTATTTCTGTTTTTATAATCTGCATGGAAAATTTTATATCTAAGGTGTGTCTTTGTATCTTTAACTTACTTTTAGTAAAATTAATCTCTGTAACTTGATTGATTTTTGCAGATTTTTTCCCGAGAGAGCTATGTCGCTTGCATTTTCCATTCTCAATGAGCTTTTAGAGGTCAGTTACTCTCTATTTTATCCTTCTTTTGCCAAGTTCTAATACATCATATTAAACACAAATTTCTATTCCTGTTTGTGTAAATGGATCTGACAAGAGGTGAAACAGGTGGGGTGTACGAAATCGGCGTTTTTAATACATGTCATAATGGGTTGTATTGACCCGCCAACACCTTTTTATGTCCATATTTTTAAATTTTTTCTTTAATAATAAAAATATAATGTAATAATAATAATAATAATATGTTTTGCTAATAAGTTGACTTAGGATGTCATAAACATGTACAAAAATGTGATTTTTTTTTTTTACTGCCTATTACGATACTAACTTATTAAATGTATATTTGTTTTTGAGGGGTTCAGGAGTTGAGGTCCAAACCATGTCCTTTAGTCCTTGCATCATTTTCTGGTGGGGCTCAAGCTTGTATGTATAAGGTTTTTCAGGTAAATATACTTCACCCTCAAACTAACTTTTTTTTTTTTTTTTTTTTTTTTTAATGATCCTAAAAGTAATGTTTCTGCTTATGATTCAGATCATTGAAGGAACTTGTGAAGCACATCTTAATCTGGTATGCAAAGCGGGTTGTCACTATGTTTTTTAAATTTTAATATGAGTTGTATATTTTCACTCGGTTGGTGGCTATTTTATTAATATATTCTTCTTTTGCAAAGGATGATAATCGGTTAATCATGACTTGCATCTCTGGTCAAATGTATGACTCTGGTCCGGTTAATGTAACTGGTGATTTGGGTGCTCGGTTTGCCTTACACTCCTCTATTTGCAATGTGCCCGGTTCATCAAAGTTGGTGTCAATGGTCGCAAAAGGTGTAACGTCCGGTCTGGATGCACTGTTCCTTACTAAATTTGGATCGCAACGGTCTGAATACTGGCAAACGCTTTACTCCTCTGTTGTAAGTCTCTACTAGTAACCACTTCTATTTCAATTTTGAGATACACCAACATGGATTTAATCTGTTGTTTAAATTTTAGGGTTTGGAGGCCCCGTTTCTGATATTGTGTTCAGAAAATGATGATCTTGCTCCGTATCCAGTTATATGCTCGTTCGCTAAACAAGTAAGAGGATTAGGAGGACATGTTCGACTTATTGCATGGAAGGACTCACCTCATGTAGGTTAGTTTTGAACTCACATGACTCATTGAATAGTCCTACTGTTTGACATATACATAATTGAGTCAGTTTATACAGGTTATACATACTTTATTGCTAATGGGTCCGGCCCAATCAGTAGTTAAAACAGAAAGCGGTAGGAAATTTTATTTATTGGCCAGAACTAACCATCAGATCAGATTCTTTATTAAGAAAAGTTGGTTATCTAAAATAGTAAACTTAGATAAAGTTGGTAAGAAACTTCCATTTGATGTTTTTTTTTTTTTTTTTGTGCCAATAAAAAGCTGATTATCTGCAAATCTAAATCAGATAAAACACACATCTTAACAAATGTTTTCGTTAGTTTCTTTAGGATTTAATTAACGCACATCTTTTATGAGATCTGGTAAATCATAGTCTTTTTCTTTTTTATGAATGTGTGTGTGGATGTTTTAGGTCACTACAAGCACTACCCAACCCAATACAGAGCAGCTGTAAGTGAGTTTCTTGAGCAGTGTGTTTCAATATTTAACCAAAAACTACAAACGCATGCTGAAAGAAGTGGCATGGAAGGTATGCACGACAAAATATGTGAACTAATCTGCGACCTTCAGAATGCAGCAGTTGACTCAAACCAAAGTTTAAGAAGAGTAGCCATCGGACCAAACGACCACTTTTTCTTGCCGAGTTCAGCCGAGTATCAAAATGACAAAGAATCTTCTTCATCCGGATCATTACAAGACGAACAAAAAGAAAGAAGAGCAGCAGCTGTTCATTTATCAAGTCCACCGAGTTTAAGTCCTCACAGTGTTCTTGGTCAAGTCCTTTTCGATGTTTGTGTGCCTAAGAACATTGAAGGTTGGGATATAAAGTTTGAAAACAGGCAACCGTTTTCATCTCCTGCTTGTAAACGACCATCTTTAAATGCTTTTAAACGTATGAGGCGATCAAGATTATAAGGTGGTAGATGATTAAGAGAAGTTGTATGTATAATATAATACTAATAATAATAATAATAACAATGTACATATGAATGAAGGCGAAGATAGAGATCCCGGTCTCGAGTGGTTCACATCCCATGTCTGGTTTCGTGGGTTGGGACTCGTGTATGATGTTGCACTAAATGTACAGGTAGGATGAACTGTAACGTGTTTTGTACTAGATTGTATGTGGTATAATTTTAGAGTTGATAATAAAATAATAATGATATGCAGCTACGTTGATGTACTTGGACTTGTGATGTTGAAATTTTGGATCATATTTTACATTTGACATATTTTTTGGATTTTATTTCTCTTTGAATTTTATTTTGAATAAATACAAATACTTTAGATTAGATGAAGACAGTATTGATATATTAAGCACATGATTGTCCGAAACACAGTATAGGTAGATGGTATTGCATATTTGCATGTGGCAACAATAGTAAATCGACCCCATTTTTCACCCTGGATGGGTAAGAAATGAGAAATTTTAACGTTGAAGGTATTTGATTCGTTCGTTAAGTAGTTTGTTTCAATGGGTGTCCTGTTTTATTTTTTTTGAGGTTAGTCGGTAGTCTTGCTTTGTGCGGGAGATAATCCTAATCTTTCGTGTTGATTTAGATTAGGGTCTCTCTCTTTGGCCTTGTTGTGGCTTGGTATCTTTATTTCCTTGCTTGGCTTTTTTTTTTTTTTTTGCTCCGGCTTCTAGGTATTTTGTTGTTATTCTCTCAGTATCAATATAGTTCTTGTTTTTCACATAAAGAAAAAATAGCATTATACTACAATGATTATCATTGTAATTTGTACTTATAATCATTATCCCAGTCGTTAGCGTTTTTAAAAATACCTTCGTTTGTATATGAATTCTTGTCTTCTTAGCCAAAAGACTTAAAAATTGTAATAACCATCCGGGCTTAGCCTGGGTGGCCACCCATGAAATCTCCACTGTTTCCAGCAATGGTGCAGGTTCGATCCTCGTGGGGGGGAGTTTTCCCTGATTTAATTTCCAATGGCTTTGAGAGTGAAATAGATCTCAGAGCCCTCTTGTGAGATTCGATCCTGGGTTTCTCCTCGACGCGTGCGTGTGTCTAACCAACTAAACCAGCCGTTAAAAAAAAAAAAAATTTGTAATATGTACTTGCACTATTTATATGCTATTAACAAATGAGTACGGGTCCGAAACACCAATGTTTTTTTTTTCTCGAAAAACATAACTTAAAAAAAAAATCTGACGATACAGTAGAGTTATACGCAGGGACGGTCAAAAACATTTTGATGCCCCGAGCGAAATGAATAAATGATGCCCCTTGATATATTTCTATTAATGAATAAATAATTTTTTAACGAAATGAATCAAGTTAAGATCTATTCTCGTTATTTTACTCGTAGTAGATTGTAGGGATTCTCGTTAGTCGACTGGTTGAGTTTGAAGTGTCTTATGAGTGCACATTGCAGGTTTACAGATATTGGACGCCAGAATAGTCAGTTAATTGATTTAGAGCATGTATGTTATATTCGTTATTACCTATGTTTATAACGAGCATGGCCGTCTCAACAATTTAAAGGCTCTAGACAAAAATAAAAATTGGCTCACGTATACGTTAAATTTTTTCACTATCCATAAAAAATTAATACTCCAATTTATCTATTTATTTATTTACATTGTATTTAACTATAAAAAACAAGGTATTTTAACTTTAATTAACAACTTTTTATTTGATTTAATTAAATATATCGAGAAAGATATTTGCATATTCAAAATTTTGGGTCATTCTAAATTTTTTTGTCCTATGCGGTTGCCTATCTTGCTTATGCTCGAAGACATCTCTGATAACGAGTATGACTTTGGGTAAGATTAAGTTGAAAAAAATATATAACGGTGAATTATCCAATGGATACTCATAAATCCGAATAATCTATTGGATATAGATATAAGTGATTGAATAAAAAATAATTGGATATAGATGTAAATATAGCATAATTCGACAAAACGGAAATTTTGGTAATGGAAGATGTTGATATAGCATATTTCTATTCGATTCAATACCATTCCTAGTTGTGGTGTAACAAAGGTGTTAGAATGATGCGTAAATTATCTTTTCACAATAACGTTTTTTCGATTACGTAAAATCATTTTAATTCATTAAGGGGTAAATTATTTTTTTAAACTAACCATCCTTCTAAAAATTTAATAATGATTAATAGTAAACCTTTTCAACTTTTATAAATTATCACCAAATTTTTCATTTTTTATAAATTTATCACAAACTTCACTTATCGAAAATCAATCACATAAATTTTTATTTTTTAATAACTACTCATTATTATTATTATTATTATTATTATTATTATTATTATTATTATTATTATTATTATTATTATTATTATTATTATTATTATTATTATTATTATTACTATTATTATTTTTAGTATTATTATTATTATTATTATTATTATTATTATTATTATTATTATTATTATTATTATTATTATTATTATTATTATTATTATTACAAATCAACCACATAATTTTGCATTTTTAAATAACTATTCATTTTTATTGTTATTATTAATTATTACTAGTTGTTGAACACTCGCTTCGCGCCGGGGGTTCGGTGTTCAATGTATTTTTGTGACAACCCGGAAATTTCCAACCAAATTTAAACTTAATCTTTATATGCTTCCGACACGATAAACAAAGTCTGTAATGTTGAAATCTCAAAAACTTTGAACTGTGTTCATATAATCAATTACTTTTGGTTGTGCACGTTGATTCACGAACATTTATGTGTATATAGATATGTATATATAATATATAATATTAATTGAAAACGTTAACAAAGTATTAAAGGTATAATACTTTACATGAACATATTTGTCGACGGAATTAAAAAAGATAATATCAAATGATTGAATTATCAAGATACATTATGTTATGATTACGGGTCTCTGTTGAGAGGTCCACTTTGAACTAGAAAACATTTTCTTTTTAACGATATCCGAAATAATTGATAAAGTGATTTACAAGTAAGAACAAATGTGTCAATTGATGAAGGTTAGACAAAAGTCAGTGGATAACTGGATTTCATAATATTCGACTGATCTATTTTTCAATCATATGAAAACGATTTCAAAAACTGAGTTATTGTAATCTGTTATTTATAAAGGTAAATTTATTATATAAGATTAGAAGAATTTAAGTAAAGCTTTATATTATATATATATATATATATATATATATATATATATATATATATATATATATATATATATATATATATATATATATATATATATATATATATATATATTGTTTCAAAAACGTAAACGTGATACGACATAGTAAATTCTATTATTTAAACGATTATATATAATAATCTTTGAAATATAATTAGTTTTAAAAACTAAATATTATATTATTAGATAAATATTTCAAACATATATATTATGTATAAATTTAATATTCTAAATGAAAATGTGTGTGTGTGTGTGTGTGTGTGTATATATATATATATATATATATATATATATATATATATATTAACTTAATCATAAAACGTTTTGATTTAAACAAATATTATTAAATATGACTTGATAAATAACGAGGCGTTGATTTATTGAAGCAAATGACCAAAACACTCAAATGTTCAAATTACATTTCGAGTGATATAGTTTATTGGCAATTTACGTCTATTTTTCAATAAAGGTACGTGTCGTGAGACGTAAAATACAAATTTTATTAGCATACGAAAGGATGTTCGAAAAATCGGAACCGGGACATAAGCCAAGCGTCAACGTACAAGTTATCGGAACTAAAATTACAAGTCACCTATACACGAGAATATAATATAATATATATATAATTAATATAAATTATATATTATAAATATAATTATAATAATATGTCGACGAGGAAAATAACAAAAACCATATGAGCTGTAAATGCAAGCCATGCGATCGCATGGTCCTAAGGCACAGAACCCATGCGATCGCATGGGTGTCGGTGCCAGGAAATGTGTATAAAAGCAACTTGAGTCTGGTTCCAGTTTCACTCATACAACTCTCGATATCTCTCTAATCTATATATTACTCCTTATATTATTTATTTTTATTATTTTTATTATTATTATTAAAGATTATTATTAATCTTGTATATTAGTATTATGGTTATTATAAGCATTATATATAAAAATACTACGACGAGGTCATGAGCGAGTTATTTTAAAACGGGCTTTTCAAGCGGTATAGAGCTAAGGAAATTATAGGTTATAGCTATGGAGGTTATGGGTATTGCTTGGGGGTTATGATCATGAGTCAAAGGTCAACCTAACGTTTATCATTTTCGTTGCGTCTACGTACTTTCCTGCAATATTGAATCACAATATTGATACGTGAGCATTCATATCTTATCTTTTATATATTAATAGTGTATCCATGTCTAGTGCTAGAGTATATATGTTTATGCATGGTTGTATGCTAAATTTCATCGTTAGATAGTTTTATGATGAATCACGAATTTAATACATATACTACTGATATAAGGTATATGATATGCATGTTATTGGAAAGCTGGCGAAAAATTAATAACTTTTCATTTAGAAATCGTGTGTTTTCGAGGAACGGATTAAAAGTTATGGTCAATTGAATTATGATTAACATTAATTGAAATTGCTTTTGAATCTACAATTTATATTTAAACAACTGTTTATAAGATTGATAAATTGGATTTTCAAATATTACTAATTGAGTAAATGAATTTCTATATAAGGCACATCTCGTCTTGTTGAACAATTATCAAAGTTGACTGTCTTATCATGTTTTAAAGTTTTATAAACATTATAATCTGATTTTACAAGTATTGGGAAACTATGTGAAATAATGAAATATTTTCGATTTCCATGATAATTCAAATATAACATAGCTCCTGAAATAAATAATATTTTGAGTTTGTTAAACTATAAATTCGTTCAATTATCAAGACTTATACTATGTTAATAAACATGTATAGATTTAAAGATCATATTGGGTCAGGTTGACTTTTGAGATGACTTTTGTTAACTTTTGCATGTCGGTCTCGAGCATTAGGATTGTGATACACTATGACCCAACCTAGCTTATTATACATGTATTGACCAACATATGTTCTCTAGGTTGAGATCTACGGTTATTTTGCATTCCGAGTTTCGGTCACATTTCGATGAATGACCTTATGTGATGCTAAGGTGAGTTTCACTTGCTCCCTTTTTAATTGCCTTTGCAATCTATATTTTTGGACTGAGAATACATGCACTTTACTTTAAACGCAATGGATACAAGTACATACTAAATTCTACACCGAGTTTGAACCGAAAATCCCTTAGCTTTGGTAACTAGTAACTGCCGGTTATAAGAACTGGTGGGCGCGAGTAGTTGTATATGGATCCATAGGGCTTGACATCCCCGTCTGTTCCAGGTATAGAAACCCTAGCCTGAACTATAAAACAGATGTAACGACCCTGGAACTTCCAACTTTTAATTAATAAAGTTTATTATTAATACGTGTGATTTAACGAATGTATGTTATTACATTTACTTGTTGCCATGATTAACCGTACTTGACTTTAAATGCCCGAAACGTCTTTGTGACACACGAAACTTTCACGAATAATATTTTTTGAATATTATTTACATTCATGATTAAGTTTATTAATCATTTTAATTAACTATGGTTTCTAGTTAATTACTTGGGCTTTGTTGGACTTAACTTGTTAATTACTTGAACTTGGGCCTTTATTAGTGTTAATGGACTTAAAGAACCCACCCTACATCTTTAGTGGATTAATTAAGCCCATTACTTCATGTAAGTATTATTTAGAACTAAACTAGATGGATAACTTTGTAAAGGATCTAGTTACTTGTTCTTTCCTATGCAAATAACTCTAATAACCAACTTTTGAAGCCTTTACATGAGATTAACTAGTAGACAACTCCCTCCCCCATTCCTTGAAGCAAACCGTCGGTTTGCAATGCTACAAGGGAGGGTTTACTTCTTTTTTTGTATCACTCTTCACTTGCATTCTCTCATTTCCAAAAACACACACTTACTTGCTTCATCTTTTCTCTCATTTTTCTCTCTTTCTTGTAAGTATTATGAATAATTCTCTCTTCTTTTTGCTTGCTAAAAACTGAACCAAACATAATCATCATCATCATTTGTTCTTTGGTTGTTGTTTGATTACTTGTTTGTTATTGTTACTTACTTACTTATTGTTGTAGTTATTATTTACTAGTTACTAAGAACCAAACTTTCTAGTTTGATTCTTCATTTTATCTTGTTATTTCAATAACATACAAGAACAAAACTCCCTAGTTTATGTTCTACACTTAAAGTATCAAAAGATTGTAAGTTCATAGTTGTTAAACTCATACTTGTAATTCATGTTTGTAAACTTAAAGTTTACTTTCTAAAGATCAAGACTTAGGCTTGAATCTTTAAAAGTATGAAACACATGAACTTATTACTTGTTTACTTAGTTTATTTCCTTATATTATGTACTTTAATTTCATGTTTGTTGGTTTAAATGGCCAAGTATTACAAGTTAGTCTTGATCTCATACTTTCTTGAACTAAAATTAACTTTAAAAGTTCAAGAACATGTAAGTAAGCTTTCTTTAATTATAATTTGGTACACTTATGTTAGATCTAGACTTTTGGGTCTAGGATCTTCAAGATCTAACTAAGAACTATGTTCTACAACTTAAGATCTTGATTTTATAAGTTTATTTTCAAGTTGTAACTTAATATTAGTTTTAAAGTTCATGTATGTGTTAGATCTAAGACCTTGATGTAACTTTGGTTCATCAAACTTCATACAACTCTTAAGTGAGTTATGCTACATGTTTTAGACCTACACTTGTGTCATAATAGTCAAAACTTGGTTAATATTACTTTTATAGTTCATGCATGTGTTAAATCTAAGACTTTGATGTAACTTTGGTTCATCAAACTACATACAACACTTAATTGAGTTGTGCTACTTGTCTTAGACTTACACTTGGGTTATGATGGTCAAAAATTGGTAAATATGATGTAAACACATCAACGAGTTGTACACTTGAAGCTATATGCATCAAGGATGAGAACCGTGATAAGCATCGAGTACCAAGAAACCTCGGAACCTACTTTTTTACTGTTTCTGGCTCTGATCAGTACGACCTAGGCTACTTTAAAGATGATTTTCAGATATATCTGTTCGAGTAGATAACTTTTCATATAGGACTCGTCTTAATCCGAGTTACGGTTTAGGATTTATGGCCCTCCGATCGTCACTATGTCCTTTTAACGTTGTGCTGAAAATTCTGACCTACTCGCACTTAGACCGTCGCCACGGTCAAACGAAGACGAGTTTGCTTTTGGGATTTTTGCCACAACTAGAGGACTCATATATGGAGCCATGGCCACTGGTCTCACCTTATTTCAGTAGGTATAGAGACCGTGGTGACTGATCGAACTCAGCCTTTGTTTTAAACTCTATACTTGAACGAAACTTACTTTACACCTTTTGTTTAATGATGAATGATGATGACCCTTAAGACCTAATTTACATATATTTAAACCTATTGAGACGATTTACTAACTTAGTGATATTTTACTTAGGTTGAGGACCCGTTTGGACAACCTACATACTTGCTTACTTTCCGACTCATACTTTACCGCTACTTATTCATTGTGAGTTATAGCATTCCCTTTTTACTTTAACTATTTTGGGAACTGAGAATACATGCGCATTTTACGTTTTACATACTAGGCACGAGTACTTAAACTTATATATGTGTGGGTTATGCAACGGCATAAACATTCCCTTTTGCTCGGTAACGTTTAGTCATTGGTTTTTGAACCGGTGAACGCGAATCTTAGATATGGATCCATAGAGTTTGACATCCCCACTCGGGCTAGTCTTGCTAGCATTTAACGAGTGTTTAATACTTCGTAAACATACGCACTTACTAAGTGTACTTTCAGGGGGTATAAACGTTAAGTTAGTTACCAAGTGCCCACGGTTAAACATATACTTTATCATACTATTTTGAAACGCTCTTTGTAGCACTGAAATCTCGTGGCCTACCTTACATACTGTTATACTTAAACTATAGCTCACCAACCTTTGTGTTGTGATGTGTTCTAGAGGGTGTGTATGAAACGGCTATCAGTTTTATATTTATTTACTACAGAAAATCACCTAAATTAAACTAAAACACAAAAGGCAAGTATACCTATCGTGTAATAATATAGCTAAGGTAAAGTCCGGGAGGTCGATCCGTGGACACTATTATTGGGTGTCTTACTAGGTCAAATTAGTTAATTAAGTAGTTAAACTAGATATAGTAATTATAGGTAACTTTGGGGGGGATTTACCGTTTAATGACCGGTTTGTCGATTTTATATTTTAAGCGTACAGATAAATGACGATAATTAAAGTGCGTAAAATAAATACCATATTAAAATGACAATAAATAAAATTGCGAGTAAATGAAAGTACGATGAGAAATACAATAAAAGAATTATGCTTATTTAAACTTCCGTAATCATGATGTTTGACGTTTTGATTTTAATTTATTATGATGGATTAATTGTCCTTTGTCCTGGATTTATTTGATACCTATCTGGTTTTTGCCCATAATAGTTCATCGGTCATAATTATAAAATGATCGTCAAATTAACCTTATACCCGAAGTAAAATATTCCAACTAATTGGGGATTCGAACTGTAACAAGGTCTTAATACTTTATTAATAATTACACTAGGTTATCGACTGTGTGTAATCCAAGGTCTTAATACTTTGTTAACAATTACACCAATTACCCTTGTATGTAATCCACCCATGTTTTAATTAGTCCATGATTATTAATTTACCCACTTGGCCAAAATGAATAATAAATTACCCAACCCAATTGATTAATTAAATGATTGTAAAAGATGTCATATAAACGTCACTAAATAGGACATGCATAATCATTTAATAATTATTAGATTAACTAAATTGAAGATAGGTTCGACAGACTCCAAAGAGTTGTCATTCGATTAGACAATACCCCCCATCTATTAATGGTCCATGGTCCAATGTCCACAAGTGTCGGTCTTTTGTCCATACCCTAATTATGGTACAAAATCCAATAACCCAATCTTTAATATTTAGTTCAACATCATGATTACTTCGGCTCAAGTAAGCATAATAATAACTTAGTTACGAGACATTAATTTAAAAAGGAAGAACATAGCTTACAGTGGTGAATAATCGCGTAGCGTTACACGGACAGAGTTTCGACTTTAAAACCCGTAAAACATTCCTTACAATAACCCAATTATTATTAAACTTAAATTAAAATTATAATTATAAATATATAAATTACATATATAGAGAAAGAAGATTGGAAAAAGGTGTCTTTCTTCATTCTCCGTAGTCTCGTTTTATAGGCAAATATTGATTTGAAATTTTCACTTATGACCCCTTAACTATGCTCAATTAACAACTTTTTATTATTTATTATTATTCTTATTATGAATTATTTAAATATTATATTATATTCTTGTGCATAGTTGACTTGTACTTTCAGCTCCGTTGCGTCGAGCGTTGAAAGTTGGTTCATGTCTCGGTTCTGGATTTTCGAACGCCTTTTCGTTTAATTTAATATCTTGTACTTTGCGTTTTGCGGCTTGTACGTTTGTAATTTTTAGACGTTTCTCATCAATATATTGAACCACTTGGATTGTACTTTGTACTTTTTAGCTTTTTGGTCGTTTGCGTCTTCAAATCGTCGAATCTGCCTTTTGTCTTCACCTTTTATTATTTAAACGAATATCACTTGTAAATAGAACAATTGCAACTAAAATCTTGTCTTTCTTGAGGGATAATGCTATGAAATATGTGTTCATTTTTAGCATTATCAATATTCCCACACTTGAGCGTTGCTTGTCCTCAAGCAATATAGTCTTGAAATAAAAATATACTTGAATCACTTCTTTATTCTTCACACTTTGTACATCAGTGATTTCAATACGGCGGTTATGAACAATGATAGTAACGATGTGGTTTACAGTCTCACATGACTATACAAATTTAGATCCGTTAGGAAATTGGATCTTTATGAAAACATTTGATCTTTTGAAAATTCAATCTAGTTTTTATCCTAGATAAGTTTTCCGGAATAACCCTTCACCGGTGTTGCAAAATGTTATTGTGGGTTTTGTGGGTTTCGGATTTTAAAATTTTAGCTCAAAACTTTACGGTTTTGTGTCACCCACTTGCTAACCTTGTATTAGGAAAGCAACACGTCCAGTTTACTTGTCCCGTATATTACCCTTCGGTAAACTACCGTCCGGTTATAAAGGAAAGCGATGAACAAGAAACTGTTAAGGCAATGTCTAATGACATGCATTTGTTCATGGTCTAAAACGTGTCGGATGCTATTACTATCCTTTGTAGGAGCAATAATGAAGATCATCCAATAATTTTTCTGGTCTGGCACAAGGTCCTATCTTCGACCATGCTATGCAACCACCGTTCTTACGGTTGACACCCGATTTGGTTCAGGTGACCTAATGAATTCTGATGAATTCTCAGGATTTTACGTTCAATGGTAATGAACGCATTGAAAATAGGTTTTCAGAAAACAAATCGGTTTGTAATTTGATCAAAATATTTTCTCGTTCAAGTTCGAGTTTAGATATCATCGAATTCCATGAGTTTGTAATTCTCAATCTTTAAAGTCAATATCAAGGATTGAGTAATATCAGGCTTAAAAGCTGATTTTTAATCTTTAAGGAGATTATCCTTACTGGGGGTCTGATTCATTAGTCTTATCAAGCTAATTTGCACGGCGCCCTCCCCATTTTACGAGACAGATCCTCTCATGGTTAGAATAAGTCTGACCACACGGCGACCCTGTTTGATGCTGAGGTCCGTGAATTTCCTGCTGATTTTAGTGATGACTTTTCTAGATTTTTCGTCAACCTACAGCTGGTCTGGACGACAACTTCCTGACCTAAATCAAGAAGCGCGTGTCTTTTTCTGAAGACTTTACTTCATTTTAATGATGGAATTGATTCATCATGTAGATCCATCTTTTCTTCCATTTATATTACAATTTACCGGGTAAAATAGTTAATTTAGTCCAAAACAAAAGCACCTGCAATAACTTTACAGAAACATGTGATATACAGTTTTTAATTGAATAACTTGGTATATTCTCCCCACACTTGGCTTTTATTTATTTCTTTCTTTGCCTTTTTATTCTCCTCTATTCCATTTTAAATGAATTCGAGCGTTTTGGGTTGTTTCTCAATTTATGTCATTTCTGAGGTAACAATAATTTCGGTATTAACACCTAGTTTTATCGTTCATAAATATGTATAAACATGATTTTGAATTCATTTATTTGAAATTTTTTCAAATTTTCACAAAATTTTGCAATTAAACCAAGTGTAAACCTGAGAGAATTTATAACCCTTCCCCACACTTGAGATCTTGCAATGCCCTCATTTGCAAGAAATCAGTAAAAATTTAAATTCATGAGGGTGATTAGTGTAGAAAAATGATTAAAATTACCGAGTTTGCAAACATATTGTTGTTATTTCACATTTGATATTTTGTGTCTTGTCGTCAAAATTAGTAGCTTTTGCTGAACTTAATGACAGTCTTTGAAAGTGCGTTGTTTTATCCTATTTTGTACATAAGATAAACTACAAACATATATACATATTTTTGAAGTTTGGTATATTACCCCACTTTCAAAAATTTATAAAATCTAATATTTTTTTGGCATACTTTAAATCAATAAAATTAAAAATAATGATAACAAAATTTGTCGTCCCGCCCTCGGGTAAAGCAATTTCGGTTCAATGACCTAGTGTTTAACTCACGATGAATTTTAGAAATCATTTTTTTTAAACTTAATTAAATAAAGTAAATTTTTGTTTTTAAAAGCACACAAAACTTAAATTTAAAAAGCATATTAATTTCATATAAAACCTACAAAACAAAAAAAAATCAGAATGGGGGGAGAAAACTAGTTCTTTAGTGTCTGCTAGTGGAAAAGACCAATCGGATTCCATTCTCGGAACTACACGAGAACAGAATAACTAACTCTAGACAGCATTTTATTTTTAGAACATTTTGAATCTCCCCACACTTAAGTAGCTGTGGTGTCGAATTTGTAATTACTTCATTGTCAATTTCTTTTGGACCATAATCAATTTGCATATCTGTGACTTTTGCTTTAAGCCATTGGTCGGATTCTTGTGTAACTTCTACAAATTCAACTAGTTTCACCTTTTCTTTAGGCGATAGATTGGATACTAACCGGTTACATAACTTAAAGTTTCCCTTGGTTCTAGCATCGCGAATTCATTTAATAAGTTTCTTCATTGAACTATTAATAACGGGATCATTTAATTTCGTATCAACAACGGGGTTCTTTGTTATCAGGTCATCATTAGGTGTTACTTCATTTTCCCCACACTTAGGCGTTTTATTATTGTTGAGCACTAAAGTTGGAGTTGGTAAAACAACATGGTTCTTACCAATCGTTTTTGCTGGTTCAACGATTTTGGTTGGTGGAGATTTAGACTTTCGAATCATAAAGGTGATCGATTTCTCATCATTACTAAGTGTCATTCTACCCTTTCTTACATCAAATAACGCCCCGGTGAATGCTAAGAATGGTCGACCTAAAATTAGAGGAATGTTTGGGTCCTCTTCTATGTCAATGACAATGAATTTAACTAGAAAGATTAAATTACCTACTTGAACGGGTAGGTTGTCAGCAATTCCAACTGGGTGTTTAATGGTTTGATCAAGGAGTCGAACACTCATATCCGTTGGACTTAACTCACCTACTCCTAATCTCTTATATAATGAAAAAGGCATAACACTCACACTTGCACCTAAATCTGATAGTGCATCATACATGATACAGTCACTAAGTAGACAAGGAAAAATAAATTCACCCGGATCACCTACCCTAGGTGGAGGTTTTGGTGGAACTGTCTTCACCGGGTTTACTTCTACGGTTTTTGTTTCTTGCACTTTCTTATTCTTCTTCTTCTTCTTTTTTCCAAAGGTATCACAAACTTTATTACCTATCACTTGCTCATACTCAACTCCTTTTCTTGGAAACGGGATGGGTGTTTTGTATGTTGCCACCACTGGCTTTACATACTTGGGTGGTGGTGGTGGTGTAACTTCTTCATTGTTACTCACATCTAAAACTTTCCCATCTTCTGGTGTTGGTTTTTCAGAATTTGTTGATACCATGTTTACATTTTCATTCCGAGGATTTACTTCATTATTACTCGGTAGCTTTCCTTGTTCCCTTTCACTCATCAATCTAACAAGAGTACCTACTTGTTTTTCTAGATTCAAAATGGAAGCTTGTTGAGTTCTAAATGACTGATCAAACCTCTCATTCGTTTGGGTTTGAGTTTCAATAAATTGTGTTTGAGATTCAACTAGCTTAAATACCACTTCTTCCAGATTTGACTTTTTCTCTTCGGTTTGTTGTGGTGGTTTATACAAGCCAGGTCTTTGTTGATTGAAAGTGTTGTTTTAAGTTGGTTGGTTATTCGGACCTTGTTGGTTGTATGAGTTATTATTGGGTCCATTTGGATTGTAAAGAATGTTTTGATTTCGATTAAAGTTTGGCCTTGGCGGTTGATAATTATTTTGATAATTATTTCCCGGCCTTTGGCTTATGTAGGAAACATTCTCTCATTGTTCCATCGTTTGCTCAACATTACAATCTTTCGTTAAGTGTGGTCCACCGCATTGCTCACAACTGATTCGTATTGCGTGAATATCTTTAGTCATCTTTTCCATTCGTCTCTCGAAAGCATCTATTTTTGCGGAAACAGAATCAAAGTTATGGCTAGAATCGGCTCTAGCCGCTTTAGATGAATGGAAAATATCTTTTTCCTGGTGCCACTCATGAGAGTGGGATGCTGTGTTATCAATGATCTTGTGAGCTTCGGTTGCGGTTTTCTTCATAATGGAACCACCAGCTGCTGTGTCGATGTCTTTTCGTGTGGCGATGTCTACGCCTTTATAGAAGATTTGTACTATTTGAAAAGTATCTAGACCGTGTTGAGGACATCCACTCAACATCCTTCCGAATCTTGTCCATGCCTCATATAACGTTTCATTTGGCTTTTGCACGAACGTGGCAATTTCTCCTTGAAGTCTCACGGCTTTAGATGCTGGAAAGAATCTTTGAAGAAATTTCTCAACTAAAATATCCCATGAGTCAATCGTTCCTTCAGGTAAAGATTCTAACCAATCTTTGGCTTCTCCTTTTAAAGTCCATGGGAACAACATAAGATAAATAGTTTCATCCTCAACTTCTCGGATTTTAAATAGATTACAAATCCTATTAAAAGTTCGAAGATGTTCGTTTGGATCTTCTTTTGTTGTACCACCAAATTGGCACTGATTGGTGATCATGTGTAGGATTTGTCCTTTGATTTCAAAATCTGATGCTCTAACATCTGGCTGATTAATGGCGTGACCTTGGCCCGTGCGTGTGGCTCTCATTCGGTCTTCCATACTTTGAGGTTCCGTTACTTCCATAATTGAATTTGTTGAATCTGAATTACTAGAAGATTCTGATTTAACTATTTGTGGTTCAGGAGGAATGATTAGTGGTTCAGGATCTTGGAATTGTCCTTGAATATCCTCCGGATTCTCAGTTGTGAAGTCGGGTTCAAAAGATGGATTGTCGGAAATTTGAATTGGAGTATTTGTTCGACTGGATGATGATTCTAAAGAAAAATCAACAGCGAAAAATATTGGATAGATGTCTTGATCGAGTTACAGGTGGTGAACGTATGAAAGGTGGTGAACGTTTTGCTCAGTGCATTCACTGAATATCCTATTAGTTATAAATATAAAAATTATATAAGTTATCAAATTAATAGACTTTTCTGATTTTGCCCGCGTTTCGAATAGCCAATAGATGCAGCAGGTAGCCGGGACCCTTTAAATCGGAAGCCCACAACTCGCCACTAACAAATCCAACTATTACTACGAACCAGAAAATTTGGATGTCTATCAATTTAATCGCTTAAAATAATTTTTCGTTTGAAATTTTAGAGAAGAAATAGAAAATTCTATGTCCTAAAAACTAGAGCGTCGAGAAATAAGAAAGAAAAAGATTGCGTCGAAAAACGTCGAAAAAATAAAAGGTCGAAAAATAAAAATAAGAAAGTAGCGCGTCGAAACTTAAAAGGGATTCTAAACGAAAAACGGCAATTACTTAAAATGATACTAAAATTTTAACACGGCGTCGCAAAATTTTAAGCCACCTAAATCTTAGTCTAAAGAAAAAACACTTAAGGGATTTTACGGCAAAGCCTAAAAATCTAAAAGTATAAAAATAAATATGGCAAAACTAAACTTAATACTAAAAGTTGTAACTAGAGTCTAAAAATCTAAAGGTAATAAAACTTAAAATAAATATATATATTTTTTAATTTTATAGACAAAATCTTAAAAATATATATATATATTTTTTTTAAATTTTCTTTTTTAAATTTTTTTTTTATTTTTATATATTTTTTTTAACGATTTTAATATTTTTTTTTTAAGGATTTTAAATTTTTTATTATTTTTTAAAAAAAAAAAATTTTCTTTTTTTTTCACGAAATTAATAATTTTTTTTATTATTTTTTAAAAAACTTTTTTTAACTCATTTACTATTCATGAATAGTAAATGAAACGAAATTAATTAATTTACTATTCACATGAAAGCGACATGATAGAAATTATTAATTATAAGTTACATAATATACCCCTGAAGTATTTAATAAATACGACTTTTTAAAACTTTACGATTCAAATTTGATTCAAAATTATTATTATATTATTGTATTTTATTTCAATATTATTATATTATTATATTTTATTTCAATATTATTAAATTATTATATTTAAATTAATATATCTTTAATCAATAAAAAACTAAAAAAAAAACTTAAATACCCCGTGATGACACAAAAAGTGTCCCCGGCAGCGGCCAAAAACTTGATGTGTTCTAGATGGTGTGTATGAAACGGCTATCAGTTTTATATTTATTTATTACAGGAAATCACCTAAATTAAACTAAAACACAAAAGGCAAGTATACCTATCGTGTAATAATATAGCTAAGGTAAAGTCCGGGAGGTCGATCCGTGAACACTATTATTGGGAGTCTTACTAGGTTAAATTAGTTAATTAAGTAGTTAAACTAGATATATAATTATAGGTAACTTTGGGGGGGATTTACCGTTTAATGACCGGTTTGTCGATTTTATATTTTAAGCGTACAGATAAATGACGATAATTAAAGTGCGTAAAATAAATAACAATATTAAAATGACAATAAATAAAATTGCGAGTAAATGAAAGTACGATGAAAAATACAATAAAAGAATTATGCTTATTTAAACTTCCGTAATCATGATGTTTGACGTTTTGATTTTAATTTATTATGCTGGGTTAATTGTCCTTTGTCCTGGATTTATTTGATACCTATCTGGTTTTTGCCCATAATAGTTTATCGGTCATAATAATAAAATGATCGTCAAATTAACCTTATACCCGAAGTCAAATATTCCAACTAATTGGGGATTCGAACTGTAACAAGGTCTTAATACTTTGTTAATAATTACACTAGGTTATCGACTGTGTGTAATCCAAGGTCTTAATACTTTGTTAACAATTACACCAATTACCCTTGTATGTAATCCACCCCTGTTTTAATTAGTCCATGATTATTAATTTACCCACTTGGCCAGAATGAATAATAAATTACCCAACCCAATTGATTAATTAAATGATTGTAAAAGATGTCGTATAAACGTCACTAAATAGGACATGCATAATCATTTAATAATTACTAGATTAACTAATTTGAAGATAGGTTCGACAGACTCCAAAGAGTTGTCATTCGATTAGACAATACCCCCCATCTATTAATGGTCCATGGTCCAATGTCCACAAGTGTCGGCCTTTTGTCCATACCCTAATTATGGTACAAAATCCAATAACCCAATCTTTAATATTTAGTTCAACATCATGATTACTTCGGCTCAAATAAGCATAATAATAACTTAGTTACGAGACATTAATTTAAAAAGGAAGAACATAGCTTACAGTGGTGAATAATCGCGTAGCGTTACACGGACAGAGTTCCGACTTTAAAACCCGTAAAACATTCCTTACAATAACCCAATTATTATTAAACTTAAATTAAAATTAAAATTATAAATATATATAAATATATAAATTACATATATAGAGAAAGAAGATTGGAAAAAGGTGTCTTTCTTCATTCTCCGTAGTCTCGTTTTATAGGCAAATGTTGATTTGAAATTTTCACTTATGACCCCTTAACTATGCTCAATTAACAACTTTTTATTATTTATTATTATTCTTATTATGAATTATTTAAATATTATATTATATTCTTGTGCATAGTTGACTTGTACTTTCAGCTCCGTTGCGTCGAACGTTGAAAGTTGGTTCATGTCTCGGTTCCGGATTTTCGAATGCCTTTTCGTATAATTTAATATCTTGTACTTTGCGTTTTGCGGCTTGTACGTTTGTAATTTTTAGACGTTTCTCATCAATATATTGAACCACTTGGATTGTACTTTGTACTTTTTAGCTTTTTGGTCGTTTGCGTCTTCAAATCGTCGAATCTGCCTTTTGTCTTCACCTTTTATTATTTAAACGAATATCACTTGTAAATAGAACAATTGCAACTAAAATCTTGTCTTTCTTGAGGGATAATGCTATGAAATATGTGTTCGTTTTTAGCATTATCATGTTGACATTTTTAAGCATGTTTTTCTCAGGTGCTTAAGGTTGCTTCCGCTGTGTACTAGTCTTGCCGTAGACACCCGCTGCTCTAGAGTTATCACCACTTGAACTGTTTATCTTGCATTCATAATTTTAATACTTTTGAACAATGATTTGTAACGACCTAAGGGTCACGCACTATTATATTTGCTTCTGTTCATTGAAGCATACTTTTGGTTGTAAAACGATTGACGTTGGTTATGACGTCAGCTTTTATCATGAATGCAAACTTGTTTTGAAAACGCATATAGTGTTTGACCATGTAACGATCCTGTTGTTGATGATTCGTACACGATGGTTTTGTACGGGGCATCATATTTGGTATAAGAGCCAGGTTGTAGGGAATTAGGTTGCATTAGTGAGTCTAAGATCGACCCGATTAGGATTCACTAATAGGACTAATCTACAACTTGCTAGTTTACTTGTTTTCGCTGAACTTACTGCATGCTGCTGCTTACATTTACTGCTATATGCCGCATGCTATTACATGATTTCACTACTGCATGCTATTATCTGCTTTCAATTGCATGATACTTGTCGTTATTTCCATGCTACTTACTGTTACACATGATTTAGACTATTGGCCTAATACGTGCTTGCTTTATGACTTACTGACATGGAAAATTTATTTTTCCTTGTTCAGATGTCGAATATTCCACCTGCTATCATTTTGGGCAGTTCAGACACGTCAGCCACCCCACCTACTGCTGCTGCCGACACACCGATCCCGTTGCCTACTAGTGACCCCGACGCTTCATCTTCTGGAGCTAGCAGCCATGCGCCTGCCCCAGTGGTTACTTCTAACGGAACCCAGGACCCTCCGGAGATTCCAGCTCCATCTGCCCCCGGACCCTCGGTGTCACAACCCCGCTCCGGTGAGATTGTGATTCCCGCGGAATTCGGGGAAGGTCCATTCCGTAACCGGTATCGCCATTGGTGCCGACGCGCCCCTGATGGACTTCTCATTTCGATCGGACCTGCCCGTTACTGACAGATGATAGCCGCCCAAGGAGGGCCGCCCGTGCAGTCACCACCACATGATTCGGACGACCCATCATCCGCTGATTCTTCATCCGATGACTCATCCACAGACGACTCGAGTGACGATGACTCCGACGAAGAGGACCCTGATGCACCTGTACAGCCACCCTCCACCCCGCCGAAGAAGCGGTATCGCTTCGACGGTACTATTATTCCGGGGATCAACGGAGGACGAGCATTCACTGACGCATTTGGTCGGCGTCGTAGGGTTACTGCCCGTAAGCGGCTTGTGCCGTACCCTGCCAACCCACTCGTACGTAAGGCACCCCGTTATGTACTGACTATTTCTGGAGCCGGACCGTCCACATCTGCACCACAGGCACCACCCGCACCACCTGCACCGCCTGCCCCACCATCTCCCACTGTCGAGGAATTGACAAGGGAGGTGGGGATCCTCCGAGCTCGAGTTACTGAGCTCGAGGACCAGATGTCCCATGTATTGGATATCCTACACCCACCTTCACCGTAGGGATTTTGTATTTATATTTCATTATGTAATCTAGTTATAGTTTTATGTTTCACTTATGTATTGTACGAACTTATACAGATGTATGCAACTTATTATTAATGAATGGAACTTTGCGTTATTTAATTCTTGCACGACGTTCTATTTACATTACTGTACGATGATTCTGTGGTATTTGTACCTAGATGCGTTATTTAATAACATGAAATGTTTTGATTCCATGTTGGTTACTATATACTGTATTATTACTATTTGCATACTGGATTTTGACTTGAGTCAAAATTTTTGTTTAGAACATCATGACCAACGGACGATCCACACCTACCGCAGCCCAAATCGAAGATATGATCAATGAACGAGTCACCGCAGCCTTAGCAGAAAGAAACCGCCAAGCTCCACCGCCACCGCCACCGGTTATCTCGCCGATTCGTAATGGGTGTACGTACAAAGAGTTTTAGAGCTGTAAACCTCATAACTTCAGTGGAACAGAGGGGCCGGTTGGTCTCACTAGATGGTTCGAGAAGTTAGAATCTGTGTTTCGAGTCAGTAACTGTTCAGAGGAGAATAAAACCAAGTTTGCTTCATGCACGCTGTCTGATGTCGCGCTAACGTGGTGGAACACGTTGGCTCAAGCAAAAGGTATTGATGAGGCATTTGCTACTCCATGGGAGGAGTTCAAAGGGGCCCTGATTGAGGAATATTGCCCTAGGACCGAGATCCAGAAGATGGAAATGGAATTTATGCAATTAAAGGCAGTTGGGAATGACCTTGATAGTTACAACCGGAGATTTTTGGAATTAGCCCTGATGTGTCCGACAATGGTCACCCCGGAATTCAAGCGTATGGAAAGGTACTTCTGGGGACTTCCTAAGAGCATTAAGGAAAACGTCACCTCATCCAAGCCACCTAATGTCCCGGAGGCAATGCGCATGGTGCATACTTTAATGAATCAAATTATCATTGATGAACCGAAGAAGGCTAAGTCCGAGGCGGGTAGTAGCGAGAAGCGCAAATGGGATAACAACAGGGGAAGGACCTATGATCAGAACCCAGCGAAGCGACATGAGGGTTTCCGAGGAAACAACAATGGTGGAAACCCCAATCCGAACACCAACTCAAACCCGAACTACAAGGGAACCCTACCACAATGCAAGCGGTGCTATAAGCACCATACTGGGTATTGTAACGTTGTTTGTGAAAAGTGCCAACGGACTGGGATATCGGGAAGGACTGCAAGGTCACCACTTTGAATGTGAAGGCAAACACCAATGGACCTAAAAAGTGCTACGAATGCGGACAAACGGGCCATTTCAGAAATGCGTGCCCCAACAAAAGAAAAGACGGCTGACCACCCCGTGGTAGAGCTTTCAACGTTAATGCAAGGGACGCCCGAGAAAACCCCGACTTGGTGATAGGTATATTCACTATCAACAATCTATTAGCTTCTGTCTTATTTGATACTGGTGCCGATAGAAGTTATGTATGTAGACATTTTTGCGATAAGATTAATTGGTCGTTAGTCCCTTTAAAAGAAAGTATGCTTGTCGAGGTCGCCAATGGAAAACTTGAGAAAGTTGACCATATTATTTGAGGAGCTATTATCAACATAGCTGGTGCAGATTTCGAAATTGATTTGATACCCATCAAATTGGGAAGTTTTGACGTGATCGTCGGTATGGATTGGTTGAGCAAGATAAGGGCCGATATTATCTGTGGAGATAAAGCTCATCGTATACCATAAGGAGACGGTGAGCCACTGATCATCTACGGAGAGAGATGTACCTCGAAGCTGAACCTCATTAGTTGCGTGAAAGCACAAAAGATTATGAAGAAGGGACGTCTTGCTGTCTTAGCGCATGTGAAAACGGTAGAAACTGAGGTGAAGAGCGTGAACGATGTTCGAATTGTGAACGAATTTTCTGATGTCTTCCCTGAAGAATTGCCTGGATTACCGCCGCAGAGAGCAGTAGAGTTTCAGATCGATTTAGTACCAGGAGCTGCACCTGTAGCTCGCGCACCTTATAGACTCGCACCTTCCGAGATGCAAGAATTACAGAGCCAATTACAAGAACTGCTAGACAGTGGATTCATCCAACCAAGTTTCTCGCCTTGGGGTGCACCTGTGTTGTTTGTGAAGAAAAAGGATGGATCCTTCTGTATGTGTATCGACTACCGTGAACTCAACAAATTGACGATAAAGAATCGGTATCCTCTTCCCCGCATTGACGATCTTTTTGATCAACTTTAAGGATCTAGCGTTTACTCTAAGATCGATTTGCGATCCGGTTATCACCATTTGAGGGTGAAGGAAAGCGATGTGATGAAAACTGCATTCAGAACCCGTTATGGTCATTATGAATTTCTCGTAATGCCATTCGGATTGACTAACGCACCTGCCGTATTTATGGACCTCATGAATCACGTCTGTAAGCCGTACTTGGATAAGTTCGTTATCGTCTTCATAGATGATATCCTCATCTACTCTAAGAGCGAAGAAGAGCATGAGCAACATTTCATGACCCATCCTAATCCATCCGGACGAAGTCCGTATCGATTATAAACGATTCACAATAGTTGGTTACATCGCGAGGTACTTGACCTCTATATGATACATTTTTCAAAAATTGCATTCATTTTTAAAAAGACAAACTTTCAATACATTGAAAGTTGACGATTTGCATACCATTTCATAATATATCTAAACTAAAATTTACTTAATAATAATCTTGATGAACTCGACGACTCGAATGCAATGTCTTTTGAAATATGTCATGAATGACTCCAAGTAATATCTTTAAAATGAGCAATTGCACAGCAGACGACTTCTCTCATACCTGAGAATAAACATGCTTTAAAGTGTCAACCAAAAGGTTGGTGAGTTCATTAGTTTAACATAAATAATCATTTCCATCATTTTAATAGACCACAAGATTTCATATTCCCAATTCTCATAAATAAACGTCCCATGCATAGAGACAAAAATATCATTCATATGGATTGAACACCTGGTAACCGACATTCACAATATGCATATAAGAATATCCCCATCATTCCGGGATCCTCCTTCGGACATGATATAAATTTCGAAGTACTAAAGCATCCGGTACTTTGGATGGGGCTTGTTGGGCCCGATAGATCTATCTTTAGGATTCGCGTCAATTAGGGTGTCTGTTCCCTAATTCTTAGATTACCAGACTAAAAAGGGGCATATTCGGTTTAATAATCCAACCATAGAATGTAGTTTCGATCACTTGTGTCTATTTCGTAAAGCATTTATAAAAGCAGCGCATGTATTCTCAGTCCCAAAAATATATATTGCAAAAGCATTTAAAAACGGAGCAAATGAAACTCACCTAATGTATTTTGTAGTAAAAATACATATGACTATAATGAACAACTGAATAATGCAGGGTTGGCCTCGGATTCACGAACCTAAATGATTTGTATATTCATTAATACATATAATCGTATTCGAATGAATATATATATATATATATATATATATATATATATATATATATATATATATATATATATATATATAATAGTTTATTAATTACGTTATTTGTATATTAATATTATATATTTTTAATTTGTATGTTTATTCAAATGGTTAATATTTTAATAGTTATATTAATATATAGATATACGTACTTGTTTGATATTATATTTAAAAATTGATAATTTGTTGTTTGTAAGTGTTTATATAAATAATTTTAGTAGGTTATATATATATATAGTTATGTGGAGTTTTAATATAAGTGTAGTATATATAATTAATATATTTTATGTACAAAATATTTATTTGCTTAAAAATGATAGTATTTGAGATTAATAAAGATAATATTAATAATCATATTATTTAATATTAATACCTATATTGATAATAATATTATTAGTAATAACAATAATAATAATAATTATAATTGTAACTAGGGTTATGTTAACGATAATAATAGTTGGTAGTTACTACTTATATTAACGATAGTAACAATAATAAGTAACATTCATAATGCTTATTAATAATAATTCAAATAGTTAATAGTAATAATAATAATAATAATAATAATAATAATAATAATAATAATAATAATATCTTAATCATAATAATGATAACTAATACTTATTTTAACATTAATATTAATAATAATTATCATACATGTGATAATAATAATAACTATATCTAATGATAATAATACAAATAACAATAACAAGAATAATAATTACTAATAATAATAATAGTTCTAATAATAAAATGATACTTTACTTAAATAATATAATGTTAATAATAACAATGTTAATACTAATAATAATAGTTTTAATACTTAATGATGATAATAATAATAATAATAATAATAATGATAATAATAATAATAATAAAAAAAGTTTATAAATGAACTACCTTTAAGATGCTAAAAAAAAAATAGTAAACCGCCCATGCCGGGACTCGAACCCGCGACCTCTCTAACACACGACACTAACCCAAACCGTTCCTTCTGTCCTGCCTTTCTGATTTATATTACAAACTAACTATAATTAACCGTATTCTTTCCTGTGTCATGCTTCTTCTTCTTCGTACATACCAATCGATCAGTCTTTTTTTTTTATATAAACAAAATAATAATTACAAAGCAATTTATATTCTTCATTCATTATATAAATGACCTGTGGAAATTGGTTGTATTAACAGAAAAAAAATATAAAACAAAAATCAAGAACTGACCTGAAGAACCCGTTTATTAACTCAAAATCAAATTTGTTTTTTCAAACATTTTTAGGCCATGATTACATCATGAAATATGTTATAAATCATTCCTAGAACCTTTACAAAATATCAATTGAATCTGTAACATCAAAACGAATTCAAATTTTTGGATGAACATATCGGTTGACTTTTAAAAATTAAAGTTTGACCCCAAAATTGATGTTCAATATGATGAATTGGGCTTTGAAATTTTTCAGGAAGTTTTCTAAAGAGATTCCTAACAACTCTGCAATTCTAGATTTTAACAATTCTTTCGATTTCAATTTTTGAATAAAAAGTATGAAACAGAGATGTAACGAGCTGTAAAAAAATAAATAAAACAATTCAATTAAATTTAAAGATTTGGAGTAGTCTGAGATGATAATTGATAGTGATGCTGTATAACCGAAGACTTAACCCATATAAATGTGTGATTCAATTAATTTTATAATCAGACTAATCGACCAGGAAATTATTCAAGGTACAAAATAAATTAAAAAAATTTAAAAGGAGATGGTGATTTGTAACAGATTTTGACTTCATCTGTGTGTAATTTGGAATCTGAGGCAACTTTATAGACAGGATTATAATCTTATATATTCTGATGGATACTCCTATCAATATTCGTACTATATATCTATATAGTTTATATAATTTCAATATTATTAATTAATAATTATATTAATAATAATTATTATTATTATATTATTAGTAAAAATAAATAATAATGATATAAAGTGATAATAATTAGATTTATTAATGATAATAATAATAGAAGGTATTATTTCCCAATGACTATAATAATAATGATATTAATAACTTTTATAATAATTATAACAATAATCCTTAATGATAATAATATTTAATAATAATAATACTAATATTATTAATAATAATTAATATTATAACTTTACCAATATTTATAATAATGTTGTTAACAATGATAACAATGTTAACTATAACAGATTAAACATATCAAATTTCATCGTGTATTTTAATTAATAATACTGATATCAATATACTAATAATAAAATAATAATATTAATAATTATATCACCATACATGTATTTAACCTTTCATATCTATATAGCATATATTGAAAAATGATAATTTAACAAGTAATGATATTAATATTAATGTTAATAATAATAATCATACTAATATTGGTAATAATAATCAATTATAATTATAATGGTAATTATCAAAATGACAATAATAATGATTTTTAATGATAACGTTAATAATACTATATAATGTTACTACAAGTAATAATTTAGACCTAACAAGTTAGATGTATACTAATTTCATATCTATATATTTATATCAGAAATAATAATATTGATATTACAGATATTAACATTAATATTAATAATAATGAAGATAGTAATAATATCAATTATGTTTAAACTTGTGATTAAATTAATATATTTATATATTAATATTTATGTCATGTTGATAATATATTCTATTGAATATTTATTATATAATTCAATATATATGTATATATATTCATTTTAATAGAAACTTAGTTATTTTATGTATTACTTTAAATATTCAATTTAATTCAAATGATTACAATTTATTTTATTAGTTCAAATTATTATATATACAATTGTTTATATATATACATATATATATATATATATATATATATATATATATATATATATATATATATATATATATATATATATATATATATATATATATATATATATACACATATTTTCTTACAAACAATGGTTCGTGAATCGTCGAGAGCAGTCGAAAAGTAATTGAGTATATAAAAGTAGTTCAAAAATGTTGAGATTCATTTTACAGACTTTGCTTATCTTGTCGGAAACATTTAAAGATTAAGTTTAAATTTGGTCGGAAATTCCTGGGTCGTCACACAACACCTCCGATTAGTGCTTGAACTCTTGAGACAAGAGCAACTTTACGCCAAATTCTCCAAGTGTGAATTTTGGTTGAAGGAAGTCCAATTTCTGGGTCATGTTGTGAGCGACCAGGGTATCAAAGTTGATCCCGCTAAGATTGAAACTATCAGCAAGTGGGAGACCCCCACTACTCCAACGCACATTCACCAATTTTTAGGTCTCGTCGGTTACTACCGAAGGTTTATTGAAGGATTTTCTCTGATTGCTCGCCCTTTGACCGCGCTGACTCATAAAGGGAAGAAGTTCATTTGGGAACCCGCACACGAATCAGCATTCCAAACCTTGAAGAAGAAGTTAACCACCGCACCTATCCTATCACTTCCTGAGGGCAGTGACGACTTTGTTGTTTATTGTGATGCATCGAAGAGTGGTTTTGGTTGTGTACTGATGCAACGATCAAAGGTTATTGCCTATGCCTCCCGTCAATTGAATATTCACGAGCGGAACTACACTACTCACGATCTCGAACTTGAAGCCGTTGTCTTTGCGCTCAAATTGTGGAGACACTATTTGTATGGAACTAAGAGCACTATTTTCACCGATCACAAGAGTCTCCAGCACATCTTCGATCAGAAGCAACTGAATATGAGACAGCGTCGATGGATCAAGACGCTAAACGACTATGATTGTGAACTTCGTTATCATCCTGGTAAGGCCAATGTTGTAGCTGACGCTTTAAGCCGAAAGGAAATGACGACACCTCTTCGTGTTAGGGCTCCGAACATCACCATTCATTCGAATCTCAACAGTCAGATCCGAGTAGCCCAAGAGGAGGCTCTCAAAAAGGAGAATATATCTCATGAACATTTGAACATACTTGTCTCTCGATTTGAGGTTAGGGAGTTTGGACTCCGATGTTATGCCGGAAGAATTTGGGTACCTCTTTATGGAGATCTACGGAACCTTATACTTGATGAAGCACACAAGTCGAGATATTCGATTCATCCCGGAGCGGGCAAAATGTACCACGATCTTAAGGAACAGTACTGGTGGCTGAATCTTAAGAAGGACGTTGCGACTTATGTTGGTAAGTGTTTGACTTGCTCGAAGGTAAAGGCCGAACATCAAAGACCCTCTGGATTACTTCAGCAACCGGAAATCCCACAATGGAAGTAGGAAAGGATAACGATGGATTTCATCACCAAGCTACCAAAGACGGTGGGCGGATACGATACCATCTGGGTTATTGTTGACCGCCTTACTAAATCTGCACACTTCCTAGCAATGAAGGAAACTGATACGATGGAGAGACTCGCTCAATTATACATCAAAGAGGTTGTATCTCGTCATGGTGTACCTTTATCGATCATCTCAGATCGCAATCCCCGTTTTGCTTCCAGATTTTGGCGTTCCTTACAAGAAGCCATGGGAACCCGTCTCGACATGAGTACTGCTTATCACCCAAGACCGACGGGCAAAGTGAACGAATGATTCAGACCTTGGAGGACATGTTGCGTGCATGTGTTATTGATTTTGGAAAGGCCTGGGAAAGGCATTTGCCACTCGCCGAATTTTCTTACAACAACAGTTATCACTCGAGCATTAATGCCGCACCTTTTGAAGCATTGTATGGCCGCAAGTGCCGATCTCCTATTTGTTGGGCCGAAATAGGCGAAAAGCAAATCACCGAACCCGAGGTAGTCCATGAAACAACGGAGAAGATTGCTCAGATACAAGCTAGGCTTAAGACTGCCCGCGATCGTCAAAAGAGTTATGCCGATCTTAAACGTAAAGACTTTGAATTCATTAAAGTATGATTTAATGTTATGTAAATATACATATATATATATATGCCGATCTCAAAATTTCGACTAATTTAAACCAATTCTCTATATGATTTAATATTATGTAAATATACACACACACACACACACACACACACACATATATATATATATATATATATATATATATATATATATATATATATATATATATATATATATATATATATATATATATATTATAAGATGTACAAGTAAAACACTAATTGCTACTGTAAAAATGACTTTGCTACTGTAAAACACTATTTGCTACAGTCAAACCGTATTTGCTACATTGAATTGCTACAGTAAACACTATTTGCTACAGCAAACACTATTTGCTACAGTGAACACTATTTGCTACAGTAACACTATTTGATGTCGACGGACTAGAAAAAAGCAGAAATGAGCTGTCCAGCCTAGCCATGCGATCGCATGGCAAAAGCACTGAAAACCCATGCGATCGCATGGGGACCAAAAACACTATTTGCTACAGTAAATATTATGTCGACGAACTAGCAAACAAAACGCCATGCGATCGCATGGCAAAAGCACTGAAAACCCATGCGATCGCATGGGGACCAAAATCAGGAAACATGCCTATAAAAGGCCAGTTTACTCGACGTATTATTTACACTTTTTTTTCTTTAATCAATATTTATATTTATATTATAATTATAATTTTAAATTTAAGTTTAATAATAATAAGGTATATACAAGGGTGTTTTTAATTCGGGTTTCAAACCGCTTTAAGCTAAGGAAGTGTTGGGTATTGTTCGGGGTATTGTTCTTGAATCCAAGGCCAACTATACAGTCGTCTACCATCATTATGTCTACGCAATTTGCCTACAATATTGAGTCTCAATATTGAACTGTGAGTTTATAGATCCCTTTTTAAATACTTTAAATATTTTTGGGCTGAGAATACATGCAATTTATTTTAAACACAATAAGACACAAGTACATGCTAAATTCTACACTGAGTTAAACCGAAAATCCCTTAGCTTTGGTAACTAGTAGCTGCCAGTACATAGGATATGGACTGGTGGGCGCGAATAATTGTATATGGATCCATAGGGCTTGACATCCCCGTCCGAGCTAGAGCGCTAGCCTTTTAACGGACGTATGTTATTTGAGTTTAAGACACGTTGGTTTGCGTGTATTAAAACGAATGGGGTAATTATCACTATAGCGTTAAGTTTAGTAACCAGGGTGCTCTGTTACGTAGAATCTATTGATAAACTTTTGATGAAATCTTGTGGTCTATCTTTATATATGTTTATGACTCGAGCAATTAAACCTATAACTCTCCAACATTCGTGTTGACTTTTTAGCATGTTTTATTCTCAGGTCCTTAGACTGCTTCCGCTGTGATGTGCTTGTTGCCTGCATGGAGTCTCTCATGAGTTTATTGCATTCAAAATAAAACTGCGTTGTGTAATAAATAATTGGACTGTGATGTCAACCTGTAAATTAAAGACTTATGTATTTTGGGGTTTTGCTTATACCTAAGCACTCGCCCACATATTTATAACTTTCTATGTTTAGAAAGTCACTTAATTTAATGAATGCAATATTTTATCAAAACGTATCATATAGAGGTCAAAACCTCACTGTGGAATCAATGATTAACGTGCCGCGTCAATAGCGATTTTGACGGGTCGTTACAATCTTGCATTCATAACTTTAATACTTTTGAACTATGATTTGTAACGACCTAAGGGTCACGTACTATTATCTTTGCTTCCGTTCATAGAAGCATACTTTGGTTGTAAAACACTTGACGTTCGTTATGACGTCACCTTTTATCATGAATGCAAACGTATTTTAAAATAGCATATAGTGTTTGACCTTGTAATGATCCTGTTGTTGATGATTCGTACACGATGGTTTTGTACGGGGCATCACATTTGGTATCAGAGCATTGGTTGTAGGGAATTAGGTTGCATTAGTGAGTCTAAGACCGACCCGAGTAGGATTCACTAATAGGACTAATCTACAACTTGCTAGTTTACTTGTTTCCGCTGAACTTACTGCATGCTGCTGCTTACTTTTACTGCTATATGCCGTATGTTATTACATGATTTCACTACTGCATGCTATTATCTGCTTTCGATTGCATGATACTTGTCGTTATTGCCATGCTACTTACTGTTATACATGATTTCAACTGTTGGCCTAATACGTGCTTGCTTTATGACTTACTGACATGGAAAATTTATTTTTCCTTGTTCAGATGTCGGATATTCCACCTGCTATCGTTTTGGGCAGTTCAGACACTTCAGCCACTACACCTGCCACTGTTGCCGATCCACCGATCCCGTTACCTACGAGTGACCCCGGTGCTTCATCTTCCGGAGCTAGCAGCCATACACCGGCTCCAGTGGTTACTGTAGACGGAACCCAGGACCCTCCGGAGATTCCAGCTCCATCTGCCCCCGGACCCTCGGTATCACAGCCCCGCTCCGGTAAGATTGTGATCCCCGCGGAATTCGGGGAAGGTCCATTCCGTAACCGGTATCGCCATTGGTGTCGAAGTGCCCCTGATGGACGTCTCATTTCGATCGGACCTGCCCGTTACCAACAGATGATAGCCGCCCAAGGAGGGCCGCCCGTGCAGTCACCACCACATGATTCGGACGACCCATCATCCGCTGATTCTTCATTCGATGACTCATCCACAGACGACTCGAGTGACGATGACTCCGACGAGGAGGACCCTGATGCACCTGTACAGCCACCCTCCACCCCGCCGAAGAAGCGGTATCACTTCGACGGTACTATTATTCTGGGGATCAACGGAGGACGAGCATTCACTGACGCATTTGGTCGGCGTCGTAGGGTTACTGCCCGTAAACGGCTTGTGCCGTACCCTGCCGACCCACTCGTGCGTAAGGCACCCCGTTACGTACTGACTATTTCTGGAGCCGGATCGTCTACATCTGCACCACCCGCACCACCTGCACCGCCTGCCCCACCATCTCCCACTGTCGAGGAATTGACAAGGGAGGTGGGGATCCTCCGAGCTCGAGTTACTGAGCTCGAGAACCAGATGTCCCATGTATTGGACATCCTACACCCACCATCACCGTAGGACTTTTGTATTTAGATTTCATTATGTAATCTAGTTGTAGTTTTATGTTTCACTTATGTATTGTACAAACTTATTCAGATGTATGCAACTTATTATTATTAATGAATGGAACTTTGCGTTATTTAATTCTTGCACGATGTTCTATTTACTTTACTGTATGATGATTTTGTGGTATTTGTACCTGGATTGCATTACTTAATAAACATGTGATGTGTTGATTCCATGTTGGTTACTATATACTGTATTATTACTATTTGAATACTGGATTTTGACTTGAGTCAAAAATTTTTGTTTAGAACACCATGGCCAACGGACGATCAACATCAACCCCTACCGCAGCCCAAATCGAGGAGATGATTACCGAAAGGGTAGCCGCAGCTATTGCGGAAATGCAACCCCAAGCTCCACCGCCACCGCCACCGCCACCACCACCGGTTATTTAACCCATTCGTAATGGGTGCACGTACAAAGAGTTTTATAGCTGCAAACCTCATAGCTTTAGTGGAACGGAGGGGCCGGTTGGTCTCACTAGATGGTTTGAAAAACTAGAATCTGTGTTCCGAGTCAGCAACTGTTCAGAGGAGAATAAAATCAAGTTTGCTTCATGCACGCTGTCTGATGGCGCACTAACGTGGTGGAACACGTTGGCTCAAGCAAAAGGTATCGATGAGGCATTTGCTACCCCATGGGAGGAATTCAAAGGGGCCCTGATTGAGGAATATTGCGCTAGGACCGAAATCCAGAAGATGGAGATGGAATTTATGCAGTTAAAGGCCGTTGTGAACGACCTTGATGGTTACAACAGGAGATTTTTGGAACTAGCCCTGATGTGTCCGACAATGGTCACCCCAGAATTTAAGCGTATGGAAAGGTACTTCTGGGGACTTCCTAAGAGCATTAAACGAAATGTCACCTCGTCCAAACCACCCAATGTCCCGGAGGCGATGCGCATGGCGCATACTTTAATGAACCAAATCACCATCGATGAACCGGAGAAAACTAAGTCTGAAGCGGGTAGTAGTGAGAAGCGCAAATGGGATAACAACAGGGGAAGGACCTATGATCAAAACCCGGCGAAATGACATGAGGGTTTCAGGGGAAACAACAACGGTGGAAACCCCAATCCGAACACCAACTCAAACCCGAACTATAAGGGAACCTTACCACAATGCAAGCTTTGCTACAAGCACCATACTGGGTATTGTAATGTTGTTTGCGAAAAATGCCAACGGACTGGGCATATCGGGAAGGACTGCAAGGTCACCACTTTGAATAGGAAGCCGAATACCAATGGACCGAAAAAGTGCTACAAATGTGGACAGACGGGCCATTTCAGAAATGCATGCCCCAACAAAAGAAAAGACGATGGACCACCCCGTGGTAGAGCTTTCAACGTTAATGCAAGGGATGCACGTGAGAATCCCGACTTGGTGACAGGTATATTCACTATCAACAATCTTTTAGCTTCTGTCTTATTTGATACTGGTGCCGATAGAAGTTATGTATGTAGACATTTTTGCGATAAGATTAATTGGTCGTTAGTCCCGTTAAAAGAAAGTATGCTTGTCGAGGTCGCCAATGGAAAACTTGAAAAAGTTGACCATATTAGTCGAGGAGCTATTATCAACACAGCTGGTGCGGATTTTGAAATTGATTTGATACCCATCAAATTGGGAAGTTTTGACGTGATCGTCGGTATGGATTGGTTGAGCAAGATAAGGGCTGATATTATCTGTGGAGACAAAGCTCTTCGTATACCACAAGGAGATGGTGAGCCACTGATCATCTACGAAGAGAGATGTACCTCGAAGCTGAACCTCATTAGTTGCGTGAAAGCGCAAAAGACTATGAAGAAGGGACGTCTTGCTGTCCTAGCGTAAGTGAAAACGGTAGAAACTGAGGTGAAGAGTGTGAACGACGTTCGAATTGTGAACGAATTCTCCGATGTCTTTCCTGAGGAATTGCCTGGATTACCGCCGAAGAAAGTAGTAGGAATTGCCAGGAGCTGCACCTGTAGCTCGCGCACCTTATCAACTCGCACCTTCCGAGATGCAAGAATTACAGAGCCAACTACAAGAACTACTTGACCGTGGATTTATCCAACCAAGTTTCTCGCCTTGGGGCGCACCTGTGTTGTTTGTGAAGAAGAAGGATGGATCCTTCCGTATGTGTATCGACTACCATGAACTCAAGAAATTGACGATCAAGAATCGGTATCCTCTTCCACGAATTGACGATCTTTTTGATCAACTACATGGATCGAGCGTTTACTCTAAGATCGATTTGCGATCCGGTTATCACCAGTTGAGGGTGAAGGAAAGTGATGTGATGAAAACTGCATTCAGAATCAGTTATGGTCATTATGAGTTTCTCGTGATGCCATTCGGATTAACCAACGCACCTGCCGTGTTCATGGATCTTATGAATCGTGTCTGCAAGCCATAATTGGATAAGTTCGTTATCGTCTTCATAGATGATATCCTCATCTACTCCAAAAGCGAAGAAGAGCATGAGCAACACCTCCGACTAGTACTTGAACTCTTGAGGCAAGAGCAACTTTACGCCAAATTCTCCAAGTGTGAATTTTGGTTGAAGGAAGTCCAGTTTCTTGGTCATGTTGTGAGCGACCAGGGTATCAAAGTTGATCCCGCCAAGATTGAAGCTATCAGCAAGTGGGAGACCCCCACTACTCCGACGCATATTCGCCAATTCCTAGGTCTCGCCGGTTGTTGAGGTTCGAATGAATGGTGATGTTCAGAGCCCTAACACGAAGAGGTGCCATCCTCTACTTTCAGCTCAAAGCGTCAGCTACAACATTGGCCTTGCCAGGATGATAGCGAAGTTCACAATCATAGTCGTTTAGCGTCTCGATCCATCGACGCTGTCTCATATTCAGTTGCTTCTGATCAAAGATGTGCTGGAGGCTCTTGTGGTCGGCGAAGATAGTACTCTTAGTTCCATACAAATAGTGTCTCCACAATTTGAGCGCAAAGACAACGGCTCCAAGTTCAAGATCGTGAGTAGTGTAGTTCCGCTCGTGAATCTTCAATTATCGGGAGGCATAAGCGATAACCTTTGATCTTTGCATCAATACACAACCAAAACCACTTTTCGATGCATCACAATAAACGACGAAATCGTCACTGCCTTCAGGAAGAGATAAGATAGGTAGGGTGGTCAACTTCTTCTTCAATGTTTGGAATGCTGATTCGTGTGCGGGTTCCCAAATGAACTTCTTCCCTTTGTGAGTCAGTGCGGTCAAAGGATGCGCAATCAGAGAGAAACCTTCGATAAACCTTCGTCATCGTTACCGGGGAACCATTTACTTTCCACCACATTAGTAGTAAACTTACCAGCAACAACATTGATCATTAACTTTCTGGAAAAAAAATCATTATATTTATTGAAACCCTATCATGTACTCATCTGCATCTTGTAACGGTAATTGTCATACCAAAAGGCTTCAATTATTATTCTCGAATTTCCCAGCAATTCTACGCCAACAGTTATATATGTACATATAACGTCTATCTCCTAGACTTACACATTTCGAATGTGAAGTTTCTGAAAAACACCCTAAACTGCGAACTAGTTCTCCGAATTTTGGAAAATACTGATGAAGCAGCAAAAACTGTAAACGACCTTAACAGTCAAAATTTTGATGATAAAGAATAATGTGTTGGCAAAGCTCGGAAAAAGAGAAAATTTGGTGCTGAAAAACGAAATGAGCAAACCATGAAGGAGGTTGTGGACAAATCACAAAGACTAAACCTGCCTTCAAAGAATCCAAATGATTCAGTATCTGCTGAAGACATTAACGAATACCTTGCTCCTGACTCTAAACCTTTCGGACAAATATTCTTCATCACCTTTCGATATTTGAAATTCTAAGATATCACCGTATCTTTCGTTATAAATATCCTCGATATTTCTGAAGATATTTTCATAACTATCCTTATCTGAAATCATTTATCTTCTTGCGTTATATGTATTACATCATAAAGGAAACTGTTTAGTTTCTATATTCTGTAAACCTTCGAGTTTAAAATATGAATGTTTTGAAGTAGTGTTGGAACGTGATTATATTACAGTAAGTCATGCCGAGTTTCTAATAGAACGTGATAAAGGTTCACAGATCATACCATCGTCATGAACCATGTTATATAACTCTTTCATTCTATTTAACCTCTAAACTATCAAGAAAATATTTTCTTGATGATTCGGTCTTTTCCGGATATTCTGTTAATTTGACAAATCAAATCGTGCTATTACCTTTCCATTCTACATTGTATATTATGATCATTCGAAACTCCATACCTACGAATTCTGGACCATTATTCGCTTGACTTGAAGTCGGGAAGGAAAAACAAAAGCATGGAGCTCCTAAATATAAGAGAAAATATAAAGTTTGACAACAACACATAAATTACAGACCGTGTATATCAATACGTATTGCAATGTAAATACACAGAAGAATTAAAAATATTATAACCCCAAGGTAATAGTAGAAGAAAATAACTTCCTCTGGTGGCAGATGAAACAGAAGAATAAAGGATACAATAGCCAAGAAAATATCAAGAATCAGAACTGGATTTAGCATTTTCACAATCTTTTGGAAATAAGAATTGAGGAAGAGATTATAGGAATGGTGAAAATAATGGAACGGAAGAGGACAATTTATAACGAAATATCAGACATAGCAATCGAGGCAGATTACGCATTTAATCAAATAAAATCTTAATCTCCTTAATTTTTGGAGAATCAAATATTATATAGATTATGAAAGTTTCCTTGAATTTCGGAAATCAACCGTGACTACGTCAAGAGTTAAGACGAACCTGCATTTACTCATTTCACTCTTTTGTGACAGCTTCACTCGTACGCTTCACATAATCGAATCGTTTTTATCTATATTAGTCAATAATGATGAAACTCTGTTTATCAACTCATATTCGTCATGAAAACATTCTTATTGTTGTCCATGACGACCTCGATCAAATTTCGGGGACGAAATTTCTTTAACGGGTAGGTACTGTGACAACCCGAAAATTTCCAACCAAATTTAAACTTAAAATTTATATGTTTCCGACACGATAAGCAAAGTCTGTAATGTTGAAATCTCAAAAACTTTGAACTGTGTTCATATAATCAATTACTTTTGGATGTGCTCGTTGATTCACGAACATTTATGTGTATATAGATATGTATATATAATATATAATATTTATTGAAAACGTTAACAAAGTATTAAAGGTATAATACTTTACATGAACGTATTTGTTGACGGAATTAAAAAGATAATATCAAATGATTGAATTATCAAGATACCTTATGTTATGATTACGGGTCTCTGTTGAGAGGTCCACTTTGAATTAGAAAACCTTTTCTTTTTAACGATATCCGGAATAATTGGTAAAGTGATTTATAAGTAAGAACAAATGTGTCAATTGATGAAGGTTAGACAAAAGTCAGTGGATAACTGGATTTCATAATATTCGACTGATCTATTTTTCAATCGTATGAAAATGATTTCAAAAACTGAGTTATTGTAATCTGTTATTTATAAAGGTAAATTGATTATATAAGATTAGAAGAATTTAAGTAAAGCTTTATATATATATATATATATATATATATATATATATATATATATATATATATATATATATATATATATATATATATATATATATATATATATATATATATATTGTTTCAAAAACGTAAACGTGATACGACATAGTAAATTCTATTATTTAAACGATTATATATAATAATCTTTGAAATATAATTAGTTTGAAAAGCTAAATATTATATTATTAGATAAATATTTCAAACATATATATTATGTATAAATTTAATATTCTAAATGAAAATATATATATATATATATATATATATATATATATATATATATATATATATATATATATATATATATATATATATATATATATATTAACTTAATCATAAAACGTTTTGATTTAAACAAATATTATTAAATATGCCTTGATAAATAACGAGGCTTTGATTTATTGAAGCAAATGACCAAAACACTCAAATGTTCAAATTACATTTCTAGTGATATAGTTTATTGGCAATTTACGTCTATTTTTCAATAAAGGTACGTGTCGTGAGACGTAAAATACAAATTTTATTAGCATACGAAAGGATGTTCAAAAAATCGGAACCGGGACATAAGTCGAGCGTCAACGTACAAGTTATCGGAACTAAAATTACAAGTCACCTATACACGAGAATATAATATAATATAATATATAATTAATATAAATTATATATTATAAATATAATTATAATAATATGTCGACGAGGAAAATAACAAAAACCATATGAGCTGTAAATGCAAGCCATGCGATCGCATGGGTGTCGGTGCCAGGAAATGTGTATAAAAGCAACTCAAGTCTGGTTCCAGTTTCACTCATACAACTCTCGATATCTCTCTAAATAGGCGAACAAGTGGAGTAAATCAACAATAGACAATTTTTTTAAGAAAAAAAAAAGCGTTACGTCATTTTTTTAAACTGTGTATTTTGATGAACTTTTTTAATGTATACTGCTATAATGATTGATTTTAGGATGTGTTTAAACGGTGTATTTTGATGAACTTTTTTTAATGTATACTATGATGATTATTTTGAGATGTGTTTAAGGATTTTTTTAACGATAATTTTTTAAAATGTCATTATTAATGTGTATAAATTCATTCATTGTACATGACAGTTATGTACTGTATATACTCAATTAACGGCAATTTTAACGTGGATGTTATGATTATCATTTTTGTTTGAAACCCTAAACACTATTTCATTATTATTGGGTATTTGCACAGATCTCAAAGGTTGGGTCTATAAAACCATCGTTTCATCTGCCTAGCCCCAAGATAGTGTTGCATAAAATACTGACGTTACTTGCCCAAAGACCCATCAATCACCTTCACAAAATTTTCAAAATTACACCTTACTTTCCATTTCCTCTGCTTATTTTTTGAAATTATTTCAATTTCAAACGGTAACAATTAATCTATTTTTAACTCCCTTTTCCTGTTTTACTTTCTACTTTCTATTGTTGTGCTCCAAAAAAAAAAAAAAAACACACACACACACACTTTGTGAGAATTGTAATGGCAATTTCTTCGTGGTCTAAACCCACCGATACAGCCCCTTTGTCTGGCGAGTTAATTACAAGTTTCATATTTTGCTTCTATTAAATTAATTAATTTGTTTGTTTAAAAAGTTGTGTTTGACGAAATATAGATATAAATTGTATGTATCGTTTGTAGGATGTAAAGATAAAGGCTTTGGAGATTAAGAAAAGGTTCTTGCAGTCGCAGAAAAAAACTAGTACAAAGCCTAAGCAGAGGGTTAAGAAGACAGTGAGATCAAATTATCTTTATTGTTTTTATTTTTTTCTGAAAGAACAAAACTTTTTGCGATCGCATGGTGTCGGTGCCAGGAAATGTGTATAAAAGCAACTCAAGCCTGGTTCCAGTTTCACTCATACAACTCTCGATATCTCTCTAATCTATATATTACTCCTTATATTATTTATTATTATTTTTTATTATTATTAAAGATTATTATTAATCTTGTATATTAGTATTATGGTTATTATAAGTATTATACATAAAATACTACGACAAGGTCATGAGCGAGTTATTTTAAAACGGGCTTTTCAAGCGGGATAGAGCTAAGAAAATTATAGGTTATAGCTATGGAGGTTATGAGTATTGCTTGGGGGTTATGATCATGAGTCAAAGGTCAACCTAACGTTTATCATTTTCGTTGCATCTACGTACTTTCCTGCAATATTGAATCATAATATTGATACGTGAGCATTCATATCTTATCTTTTATATATTAATAGTGTATCCATGTCTAGTGCTCGAGTATATATGTTTATGCATGCTTGTATGCTAAATTTCGTCGTTAGATAGTTTCATGATGAATCACGAATTTAATACATATACTACTGATATAAGGTATATGATATGCATGTTATTAGAAAGCTGGCGAAAAATTAATAACTTTTTATTTAGAAATCGTGTGTTTTCGAGGAACGGATTAAAAGTTATGGTCAACTGAATTATGATTAACATTAATTGAAATTGCTTTTGAATCTGCAATTTATATTTAAACAACTGTTTATAAGATTGATAAATTGGATTTTCAAATATTACTAATTGAGTAAATGAATTTCTATATAAGGCACATCTCGTCTTGTTGAACAATTATCAAATTTGACTGTCTTATCATGTTTTAAAGCTTTATAAACACTATAATCTGATTTTACAAGTATTGGGAAACTATGTGAAATAATGAAATATTTTCGATTTCCATGATAATTCAAATATAACATAGCTCCTGAAATAAATAATATTTTGAGTTTGTTAAACTATAAATTCGTTCAATTATCAAGACTTATACTATGTTAATAAACATGTATATATTTAAAGATCATATTGGGTCAGGTTGACTTTTGAGATGACTTTTGTTAACTTTTGCATGTCGGTCTCGAGCATTAGGATTGTGATACACTATGACCCAACCTAGCTTATTAGACATGTATTGACCAACATATGTTCTCTAGGTTGAGATCTACGGTTATTTTGCATTCCGAGTTTCAGTCACAATTCGATGAATGACCTTATGTGATGCTAAGGTGAGTTTCATTTGCTCCCTTTTTAATTGCTTTTGCAATCTATATTTTTGGGCTGAGAATACATGCACTTTACTTTAAACGCAATGGATACAAGTACATACTAAATTCTACACCGAGTTTGCACCGAAAATCCCTTAGCTTTGGTAACTAGTAACTGCCGGTTATAAGAACTAGTGAGCGCGAGTAGTTGTATATGGATCCATAGGGCTTGACATCCCCGTCTGTTCCAGGTATAGAAACCCTAGCCTGAACTATAAAACAGACGTATACTATTTGAGTTTAGTACACGTTGGATTGCGTGTATTGTACATGTTGGTTGCATGTATGTTAAAATAGGGGTACTTATTATATACGTTAAAGTTTAGTTACCAGGGTGCTCAATCTTGTAGAATATTTTAATAAACGTTTCTGGATGAAACAACTGAAATCTTGTGATCCACTTATATATACAGATTATGCGCAACATTAAAACTATGAACTCACCAACCTTTGTGTTGACACTTTTAAGCATGTTTATTCTCAGGTTCCTAGAAGTCTTCCGCTGTTTGCTTATATGTGATACAAGCTATGTGCATGGAGTCATACATGCTTTATTCGAGAAAACGTTGCATTCACAAAATCATCACCATGTATCTTATTTCGACTGCATTATCAACGGATGTAGTATTGTAAACTATTATTTACGGTGATTGTCTATATGTAGAAATCATAGTCGTCAAAAACCTTGGAATTAGATATTCATTTATGATGTGCCTTTTCAAAATAATGCAATGTTTACAAAACGTATCATGTAGAGGTCAGTACCTCACTGTGAAATCGATGAATGATGTATTCGTCCAAAGGGATTTGGACGAATCATCACAATTTTATTGCGTTTAGTTTGTAAAATTATTTCGTGGCTAAAGAATGATGTCGTTGAAGCGCAACTCGAGTCGAACTAAAAGGTATAACCCGTGAAAGATTTAAATGTTATTTTAAATTAACAATATATGTTCATCTCCGCGTTTAACTATGTAATTATCGACTTTTAAAAATGTAACGCAAAATCAACGTGTATGAAAAGTACCCCAAATATTTAGTATTTTTTAAAAAGCGTCCGTTTTGCGTATAGTTAGTGATATTGTGTTCCTAAAATTATTTCGAGTTTAACGATGGTGTCGAAAAAATTTAACTCGTTACGAGCGAAAAGATATGACCCCTTGAATATTTGGGTGAAGTTTATTTAAGATTTTTCATGAAAATGATTATTTGACACTTTACCCCCTGATTGAAGGATCGATTTGAATATTTGAAAAAAGTGTGAGGGTATTTGTTGGTGTAATGGAAGTTAATTAGAATTTTAAAAAAAAATGAAATAACGAAAATGACCCTAATTAATATTCACCATTTTTGTCTATTAGATACTAGTAATATGGTAAAGTAATATCTAGTGTGTTCTTATATATTTTATTGAATGATTTGTACCAAAAGTTGCCATATGCCTCACTTTATTGATAAAACATTTGAGTCTTTTCTCTCGACAACACAGAAATTAAAACACAAAAATGATGAATAGTTACAGTGTTCCCTTATTACAAATCATTCATATAAGTTTTCACTTATTACAAGTCAACTATAATTTTTATTGTTGTTATTGTTAATATAATAATTGTTATTATTTTATCTTAAAAAAAAATTGAATTTTTTTTACCCATTTTAAGTTATGTGCTATGCTTTTATTTTTTGTTCTCTTTTTTCTCAATTAAATTTAGCCAACGTTCCATTATCGCAACATGAATACATCCCAACTCGTTATTAAAGCTTCTGTAAAAGTTTTATAACTCATTTATATACACTTTTATAAAGTGATATATCAAAACGGGAGATCATAATTCCAACATCATATTTACTTGTCCCACCATCATTTCATTTTTTTTCCCTCAAATATTCCTTAATAAATTACAATGAAAAAATTTAAAAAATTTATACTACACTATCATTAAGAGCATTTTAGACTATTTAAGTGAAACAAGTAAAAACTATGTTAGAATTATCATCTCTCTATCAAAATACACTACACCAAGTAATCAAATACATGATATAATATAATGATATATTGATATCCATGATATATTCTTGCCAACATTGCTAATAAGGGTGATGATATATCCAACACACTTTTTGATATATCCACCATAAATATGCAGTAATAGTCTGTACAGCACAACCCACTAATGCATATTTTGTGGTGGATATATCAAAAAGTGTGTTGGATATATCACTACCCTGCTAATAATGCCACTTACATATGTTAATTAAATGACACATAAACCTATTGGACTTAGAATACTGACTCATGCCAAAATGAGTAATATGAGTTTTGTTCAATAAACATCACATGCTAAGATGAGAAATACGTAGTAAAAAAAAAAAATAACAAATTTTTTTCCATCTTTTTTAATTTTTACATCATCATCATATCAATATAATCAATATCAATATAATATTAATAATAATATTATAAGTAACACATAACTAAACACTTTTTATCATTACTAAAACAAAACAATCCTTTAATATAAAATGTATTAGCATTAAAAGATAGAGTCTAAACATACAGTATATTTTTAAGATGATAACTTAATATTGCACAAAGCAAGGTTGCAAAATTCGCAATTCGGAGATTAATCAGTCAGGACTTTGAAAGGATTAATCGGTAATTCGGAGAGTAATCGGGGATTAATCGGACGGTAATTTATTCATTTAAATATTAAATTTCAAAATATATGTGTGGAAATATAGAAGAAAATCATAAACATAAACATAAACTTTAATATAACTGTCAAAATTTGTTATTTTGTTCAAAAATTATAAATTTCTACTTTAAATACATGTTAAAATGCTGACCAAATTTGACTTTGACCGACTTTGATTACCAAATTTGATTTTGACCTATCAATTGACGTTGACCGATTAATTAAACGGATTTTAGAAAATCGGAACGGATTGCTCTTAAAAATGATTAATCGGGGATTAATCGGCGAGTAATCGGGTTTTTTACAACATTGGCACAAAGTATTCTATTTCTATTAGTATTATTAAATTATTAATTACGGGGTACAGTATATTTTTAAGAGGATACCTAGCTTAAACCCTTTTGAACAAATTATAAACCCATGCTATAGACGAAGTATATCCATTCGATCATTCCTAGTCATGAGTTTATGTGATATAGGCATGCCACAACGCCACCCTAGTTGAAGTAGGTTTATGTGTTGTTAATTTAACGTATCTAAGTGGCAATTAATTGCAATGTTAACAATAATATATTGAAAGAAAATATATCATCATTGTGTCATGTATGTGAATAATGAAAGATATATTCTATACCTTGGTTAGCACATATTCTGATATTCAGGGGGCGCACACGTGTGTTATCATTTAGTAATTTTTTTTCGGTCAGGACCTAAATTGATGTAGGATCTTTTGTATGAGGTGCGAACAGTCTTGTGTCGGTTTGTATTTTGTTTCTTCTGATGGGTTCTTTTACTTTTGGTGAGAGTCTCTGGTTCTATTTAAGTTATTCGTTTTTTTTTTTTTTTTGAAAAGAAAAAAAGGACCTAAATTGATAAGGGAAAATTATTTGAAAATGCATTGAACTTTCACCAAATTCCTATTGTATACATTCAATTTTCAGATCTCCTATTGTATGCATTAAACTATTTAAATGGTTCTATTATACGCATTAAGTAACTTGGACATCAGGTATCAGTTTAATGATTTATAATCTAGGGGGAAAAAGAGAGGAAAGTGAAAGAAGGTGAAGAAGGATAGAAGATGAAAGAAGGTGAAGAATGACTAATGATGTAATTTTGTTTAGAAAAAACTAATGATGCAAAATTTGACAAACATGAGGGACCATTGATGTAATTTTAAAATTGAGGTGACCTGGTGTTTACCTGTTATAACAGGTTAAATGCATACAATAATAGAGAATTAAAAGTTAAATGCATACAATAGGAGATCTAAAAGTTGAATACATACAATAGAAATTTCGTGAAAGTTCAATGCATGTTCAAACAATTATCCCAATTGATAATAAACTGGGTTCGTACAAAATTAGTGGGGCGATATAAAAATAGGTGACAACTTCTCATTATATTTCGAACGAAGGTACTTAATTTTAAACGAAGTCACCAACCATAATAACATATCTTAGTTATAGTGTTCACTCAATAAATAGGCGAACACGTGGAGTAAATCAACAATAGACAATTTTTTTAAGAAAAAAGTGTTACGTCATTTTTTTAAACTGTGTATTTTGATGAACTTTTTTAATGTATACTGCTATAATGATTGATTTTGAGATGTGTTTAAACTGTGTATTTTGATGAACTTTTTTAATGTATACTATGATGATTATTTTGAGATGTGTTTAAGGATTTTTTTTAACGATAATTTTTTAAAATGTCATTATTAATGTGTATAAATTCATTCATTGTACATGACAGTTATGTACTGTATATACTCAATTAACGGCAATTTTAACGTGGATGTTATGATTATCATTTTTGTTTGAAACCCTAAACACGATTTCATTATTATTGGATATTTGCACAGATCTCAAAGGTTGGGTCTATAAAACCATCGTTTCATCTGCCTAGCCCCAAGATAGTGTTGCATAAAATACTGACGTTACTTGCCCAAAGACCCATCAATCACCTTCACAAAATTTTCAAAATTACACCTTACTTTCCATTTCCTCTGCTTATTTTTTGAAATTATTTCAATTTCAAACGGTAACAATTAATCTATTTTTAACTCCCTTTTCCTGTTTTACTTTCTACTTTCTATTGTTGTGCTCCAAAAAAAAAAAAACACACACACACACAAACACTCTTTGTGAGAATTGTAATGGCAATTTCTTCGTGGTCTAAACCCACCGATACAGCCCCTTTGTCTGGCGAGGTAATTACAAAAGTTTCATATTTTGCTTCTATTAAATTAATTAATTTGTTTGTTTAAAAAGTTGTGTTTGACGAAATATAGATATAAATTGTATGTATCGTTTGTAGGATGTAAAGATAAAGGCTTTGGAGATTAAGAAAAGGTTCTTGCAGTCGCAGAAAAAAACTAGTACAAAGCCTAAGCAGAGGGTTAAGTATAAAATTATCTTTATATATACATTGGGCTATTTAACTTAACTGTGTTCTGTGTTGTTGAAATATGGCCTAATAACATGTAATTGCAGGTGAATATTGATCTGTCAAACAACAAGATAGTAAGGTTAGTTCATAGTCTGTAAATTGATTTTGATAAAGTTGGCTCATTTTAGTAACCACTGCCGAGTCCTGACTATGCATTTCACATTTTGACCCATTCTTTAAAACATAAGTTATGACCCAAAATCAGCTGCTGCTTTAGCTAAACCTGCTGACTCAAAAGCCAAGTCTGCTGCAATAGAGCGAGCGAATGAGGTTCTAGAAAGCCTTCAATCCGAGTTACCTAGTTTTGTTAAGCCTATGCTTCCATCACATGTCACTGGTGGCTTTTGGCTGGTAATGAGTTTGTTACTTTTTAAACTAAATTTTAAATTCTACATGTTACGGTAAGCAATTTGCAGTGGAGTATTTATTTAGGTTGCTACATTCGACAGGGTTTCCCTAAGAAGTTTTGTGATGCTAATCTGCCAAAGCATGATGAGACAGTTGTGTTAGTGGATGAAGATGATCAAGAATACAACACAAAGTATCTTGTTGAAAAGACTGGTTTAAGTGGTGGATGGAGAGGATTTTCGATTGCTCACAAATTGGTTGAGGGAGATGTTTTAGTTTTCCATTTGGTCGAGCGTTGGAAATTTAAGGTAAAACGCGTAACCGAGGCCGAGTTTGTATACACCATAAACCCTTTTCTTTAAAAACAGGGGTTATATGCTCATAATTTTGTTTTTGCAGGTCTACATTGTAAGGGTACATGGTTTGAATGAAATTGATGGGGCTCTAGGCCTTCTTAACTTAGTTCCTTTTAGCATGAATGCCGGTAAGTTTACTTTTTTTGTAATTAACACTAATCATGAAGTTAAATAATTAAAAGATTTAGGAGACTTTCAACCTATTTGACCCATTCCCTTGAAGCAAAGCTTTCTACTTGACCCATTGTTTGTAAAACACAGGACAAGTTGACCCATTTATGAGCAAATGGGCTGAAATTTCCACCATTTCCATATATATGACACTTGATAGTAGTTCTTTTGATGATTATCTCTCTTTAACTTGATCAGATCAATGTCAAATTAAAAAGGGGTCTAGCAATGTTCAGAGTGCTGAAGATATGGAAATAGATACACATCATGACCAGGATTTAGTAGTGTATGATCAATCAGAAGGCAACACTGATAATGAAGAAGAAGATTCAGATGTGTCCGAAGGATTAAGATTCTCACAATCTGATATTGAGTTCAAGAATGTTAAGGGTATTGACGATTTCAGCATCGTTGTGGATGGTTTGATCATAGATTCTGAAATACCGAAACATTTTAAGATCAAATACTATGATCTGTGTGTTAGCCAAAAGATGTATCTTCATGATGACCTTCTTAAGGGACTCAATGTTAAATTAGCTGTTGGAATAATCCTTGAAACCATTACCATCGCGGATGCCATTAGAGCTTGTAAAGTCACCGTTACTCGTGAGGATATTGAAACATGGGGACAAAATTACGCTCGTCGTTCCTAAATTTGTATTCAGCCTTCTCACGTCATCCTTATTCTTTTTTTTTTGCTTGCGTCGTCCCTCATGTTGTACATATGAACACATGTCGTCCTTCTGTCAACATTCCGTCCAAGTTTTCTATTAACCTCAATCATGTGCGAATCATGTGAAGGTATTTCAGTCTTTTAACAAGTTGAGGGACCACAGACGTAATTTTTTCGAACTTGTATTTCAGTCTTTTTTTTTTGTCCTTTCATCCTTTCTTCCATTATCTTCATATCTATATATATTTATATTCATCCTCAATCCTCAATAATTTATCACGATCATTATCTTCATCTTCCTCATAGATTCATCATATTTATCATGATTGATTCATCATCTTCATCACCACCCATTATTCAAATTCAATTAAACACAGCAATTTACAAATCAGCAAGAGACTAAACCCTAAATCAAAGCAACCAAATTACATACAACTTGATGGTTGTCAATCGAACTCAGATGGCGGGGTTTCTAATCCGCAACGATGGCGGTGGTGGAGGCTCAGACTCCATCAACGAGTCGGGGTTTCCAATCGAACTGAGATGCCGGTGGTGGCGGCTCAGATTCCGGCGGTGTTGACGGATCTGAGCTGAGATACAATATGGAACTTGAAACAAAAGTACTAAAATTGAACACGCTACTATCATTAACCATTGTCGCCGCCATCTTCATCTACAACCACTGCCGCTGACTTCTTCAACCTCTGTCACTACCGCTATTCGATTTTGGTTGAATAGTGTGGTTGTAAATAACCCTTAACCTTGTAGATCGTTGATGAGAAATCTCTTATAAAGAAATACAAATGAAATACGATCTTTAATTAACAAGTGATATGAAAAAAGATGTTGATGGATTTTTAAGTTGGGTAATAATAGTAGTAGTTTTTATGGCGAATGTGAAATGGAAATGGCAGTCATATGAATGTGAAATTCCCAGGTAAATTGATGGCTATTTGAATTTATTTAGTGAATTATCTAATTCGAAGTTATATGTGTTTTGTATTTGTGTATCAATCTTGAATGGTTAACATTTTGACACTATTATAAATTTGCTAGATTTTCTATTTGTGATTAGATTGAAATATTCAGTTAGTTCCTATGCAATGATGGATATATATTTTTTGTTTTGAAATTGAAATCATTAGTGTGATTTTTAGATCTTGATTTGTAAATCTTGTTATGTGAATTTGTTTAGATATTAGGTTTTATATTTTTGGGATGGATGAAGAAGGGAAAGTGGAGAAGAAGTGGAAAATGAAAGAACAACATTAAAATGACCAAAATACCCTCATATGATCCGCACATGATTGAGGTTAACAGAAATTTTGGACGGAATGTTGATAGAAGGACGACCTATGTTCATTATTACAACATGAGGGACGACACAAGCAAAAATAAAAGAATAAGGATGACCTGAGAAGGTTGAATACAAGTTCAGGGACGACGAGCGTAATTTTGTCAAACATGGGATAAAACATTAAAGGCATTTGAAGAGGTGGGTATGAAAGTCGGGTTTTTAAGAGCCCGGATCCGTAAGCTCGTGGGGCTATTGTTCGAGTCAAAAGAGCTGTTAAAATCGAAGAAGAACGAACGAGTGAAAGCAGAAGAGGAAATGAGAGAGATCAACAAAAAACTTTCTGAGGTGATTAAGAATCTTAATGATGAGATTAAAACTATAAAGTCGAAAGGCCAAAACCTTGAACCGGTTTTTTATAAAGAGGCTAATGCACCATGGTGACACACACATCTTATATACCCAAAGATGTGATTTTTGTGTAGGAACTGAAGCATCACAGTTTTTTGATATAGGTGGCTTGTATGATGAACTAGAAAAATGATGGTTGATGCAAGTTTTATGGTCTAGTTTACGTAGTTACAACTTGTTATTACAATTTAGGATTGGCTTTCTTATAATGCCAACACAAACAACAGCAGCTTTTTTTTGGAGAAAATTGTATGACTTGTTATTGGTCTTTCACATACTTAGACTCGTAAACAGTTGTAGCATATTCTCAATCAATGGTTTTAGACCTTTGGCCTGTTAGGCACAACTAAGGCGACTTGTTATAAATCATGCAAACATATAAACTGTTATTATGCTTGTGTCAGTGGCGGAACTAGAATTTTTTTTCACCGAGGGCGGAAAAAAAAAATTAAAACCGTAGCAATTTTTTTGGAAAAAATATGGAGGTTTTGGGGTAATAAATTGAGATTTTCAGGCAAATTATGAAGGTTTAAATTTTGAAGGTTTTTGGGCAAACGTTGGAGAATTTTGGGGCAAAATTATGACTTGTTTCGTATAAATATCTTGGCTCGTCAGGATTATAATAGTAAATTGTTGTTTAGTTGAAGTAACTTTTTAGCATGATTAGTGAAATTGTTGTTTAGTTGAAGCAATTTTTTTACATGATTATTGCCTTAGTGGTAGTGGACGCACATTTGACATTTTCCATTTTGTCACCTATTTGATATTGACTTTTAACTACTAACTATTGAAAAAACTTATAAAACAACAATAAACAACAAATAATATAATGTCACAATTAGACTTGGAGGTCATCCGGATTAGACTTTGTTTTATTGTTGCTCATGTCCATTGCTAAATTCCTCATGACCAACCGGTTGGTGTGCCTAAATAATTTCAACCTACAAATTATATACGTTGTTTATAAAGAGAAACTCGCACAAATTAACCATGTTTGTTTTAGTTAATACAATTTGTTACCGACGAATTACAATAGAAACAATATGACGTCGGTTAAACCAGCCCCGAACTAACCCACCGTCACGTTGAATTGAGCTTTTAAATGATACTACGAAATCTTATGTCAAGCATAGGGCTCGTTTATTTCTTTTTGACAAAATTACACCGGAGGTCCCTGTGGTTTGTTCGAAATAACAAGTGGAGTCCAAAAGAATTTTTTCACCTTGGAGGGTCACTGTGGTTTACAATAGTTTCACGGGGGTCCAATTGTCTAACATCTGTCAATTTTAGCCGTTAATTTTTTGCACATGACCTGCACATGAGGGTAAAATGGTCAATCCAGTTTTTAGATAGGATTACAAATGAAAATAAAAACGTTTAGAGGATGCTAACTAAATAATTACAAAAAGGACGACTATAATTAAGAAAACCCTAATTTTTTTTTTCTAACACCATCTCTACCAGAACATAAACCCTCATTTTCTAACACCACCTCTACCACAACCACTGTGATACCCCCATCTTCATTCCCTATCAAAAACAAAAACCCTAATTTTTTTTTATAACACCATCTCTTCCAGAAAAGAATTTAATCAAACAGTCATCCATTAAACATAAACCCAATCCACCTTTGTTGACTATTTTTTGAACGGCGATATTTTTGGCATCAGTAGATTATTTCTTTTAACGACCCTCATCATTTGCACGTAACACACACGTTCGGGCGGAAACCCGAACCCGATCGACGGTACCTGGGAACACATTCATTCGGGCAGTGGTTTCGGGTAATGTTTCGTGAACGAATTCGGTAAAACCTCCCGATAGGGTCAATATATACCACCATTATTGGTGTTCAATTGATTTAAAGAAAATCATGTCATCTCTAAGGATCGAACTCATGACATCTCCCTATCCCATGACACAAAGTACATGGGGAGAACCGTTGGACTATGCCTACAAGTTCAATCCACCTTTGTTGACTATTTTTAAGTTTTGGATATTTAGTTTGAATCTAAGAAAACTATAATTGTAAAAAGCTTTGTAATCATCTATTGAATGTTTCTTTTCATGTTTAGATCCAGTTTTGGCAACAAAAAAAATCGAAAAAAGGTTAGTGAAATCGGGCATTTGCTGATATTTGGTTATGTTATTGGAAAATATATGAATGTAGAAGTGTTTATCGTGATACAACTTAGTTTTCTGCAAATTTTTAAGCGTTAATTCAAAGTTTTGAAGTGTTTTTGCTCATCACTGCCGTCAGCCACCACTCCGCCGTCGCTAACTGCCGAAATTATGAAGGTCAGCTCTTTAACTGACAATCTTTCCGATTTTAACTTCTCCAAATTCAATCAACTCGCCATACTTCTCCAAATTTAAGGTGGCTACCTAAAACCATCTTCGCTTTAAAATCACTAAATGCAATTCGACTCGCCACCAACTGACTAGTCAACTCACCATACTTGACCTTGGTGAATTCAGTAATATTTTCTGTTAATTTTGATCTTGTTTTGGTGTGTGATAAATTGATAGTTTCAGATGATTTCGTATTATTATTCATGTGTTTTTGTTTCTGGTTTGTTGGTTGTTTAAGATTTCTGTAATTATACATAAAACCTTTATTTTAATTTTAGGGTATTATTGTACATAGATTATGAAGAAGAATAAAAGAGAAATTTAGAAGCACCCATGGTGGATTTGGGTTTTGCAATGATGATGGTGAACCACCTTTTTGTGAAAAGTAAAATAATAGAAAATAAAAGGGAAAAGGGGGCGTGAAATGACATGTTTACCCTCATGTGCACTGCATATGATGGAATTTAACAGAATTTTTAACAGACGTTAGGCAATTGGACCTCCCGTGAAACTATTGCAAACCACAGTGACTCCTCACGGCGAAAAAATTATTTTAGACTCCACTTGTTATTTCGAACACACCACAGTGTAATTTTGTCTTTCTTTTGATTATTTTGCAATTAAGACCATCTCAAACGTGCCCATGCTGGAGCCCAAGGGCACCCAACATGCCGCCAACACGTCACAAACACGTGCCTAACACGGCGTGTTGGTGGTTTAGAGGGGTGACGTGTTGGATGTCAACACACGAAAGCTGGTGGCATGTTTGAGCTTTTTTGTAGACGTGACCGAATGCTCGTGGTGATTAACGGATATATTTGTTTTATTTTGCCTATATATATACACATATATATCCCTTCACATCTACAAACATCCATATACATTTTACACACATACATTATATCAAACACAAACCATGAATTCAAACAAAGTTTCCATTAATGTACATTACGGGGATAGAGCTGAGTATATGACTAGAAGTCATACGTTGTCGGGGAAAAAAATCTTTTGAAGATGTCGACGTTTCTGACTTTGATTGGTCAAAGTTGAAAAAGTTCCTCGAAAAAAAAACACCACACGTATTTACGCAAATTGTGTTTTTCGACGAAGAGCATCAAGTGTTGATGTTTCTGTTTACGGATGAGCAATGAGATGCGCAAAAAGAGCGAGCCAATACATGGCCATGTCGAATTGATTTTTATCTTGTAAACATGGGTCAATCAAGTTATAATCGGGCGCATTCTGTGATGACCCGGAAATTTCTGACCAAATTTAAACTTATTCTTTAACGTTTCCGACACGATAAGCAAAGTCTTTGAAGCTAAATCTCAAAATTTTGAACTATTCAATTACCTTTCGATTGTTCTCAATGATTCGCGAACAATTATATGTAAATAGATACATATACTATAATTTGAAAACGTAACAAAGTGTGGAGTATATGATACTGTGCATTAAACTTATTGGTTTGATTATCTGATTTATATATTTAACTATGGAGTTAAAAGATTATGCCAAACGATTGAATTAAAGGATATTTATTGAGTCCCTTAATGTGATGACCCGGGAATTTCCGACCAAATTTAAACTTAATCTTACTATGATTCGGACACGATAAGCAAAGTCTATAATGTTGAATCTCGAAAATTTTGAACTATGTTCATATATGCAATTACCCTTTGACTATGCTCGACGATTCACGAACAATTATATGATAATAAATATGTAAATAAATATATATATGTAAATATAAATACAAGTGTATATATAAATTGGAATTAATATAACACCATTTAATCATTTGAATTAAATACGTAAATCAATATATAAAAGAATTAAGATGATATCAAGATAAATATATATAGATATATATATATAATTCGGTACACAATTAATATTATATGAATATAGTAATATAAATATAATACATAAACATTAAATATTTAAATATGTTGTTATATAGTACATAATTAATAAAATGTAAATTTTTTATATTAAACTTAATTACAAGTAAAAATATAGTTATTATATTACTTTTGTTACTGGTATTATTAATTAAATATATAGTATATATATACATATGATATATATATGAGATTTGACAAGCATAAATTGTTTTATCAATATTATTATCTTCATTATTATTATTATTAATATTATCAATATTATTATAATTAGTAGTTAAGATTATGATTTTATGTTATTATTATTAATAGTGTACTATTGTTATTTTTATGTTATTGTATTATTTTATTTTTGATATTTATAATACATAATATTAAGGGTATTAATATTATTAATATTTATTAAATATTAAGATTTATATATATATATATATATATATATATATATATAAAGCCAGTTATAAAAAAAATACAGATATATAATGCAAATAAAAGCAGATATATATGTAATTACATGTAAAGGATATAAATCCTTATTAGTCTTACCTGCTCCTTTTCTTTTCTGTATACTCGTGACATTCGGTGAGACTAAATCATGATACAAACAAGAGTCAATCCAATCTTATCACTACACAAATCCCTTTAGTCACATACATATTTTTAGCCTTCTGTAAATCCAACTCAAGTAGCAGATATATTTTTTTTTTAAAACCCGTCGGTGTCCCTGCTCCAATTCATTTATTCAACAGCTAAAATTTGAATCAATTTTCAAAATGTAATAATGCAATCACGTTAGGAATCTTATATCTAATCTTCCTGCAAAATTTTAACCTTCGATTCTTTAAATTGAGTTTTAATTTCAAGAGTCAAAGTGAATTTTACAAAAGTCAACGAATTTGTTCATAGGGAAATTTGAACTTGTTTTTAGGTTTCTATGTAAATTGATAATTTCGATTGTTTCTAGGAGTGATTGTGAAAACATTTCATGTATAAAACGTTGTCCAAAAACGCCTAAAAATCGATTCTTGAATCTCTTTTTTTTTTCTTTTTTTGCGAACAGCAGAAGTAATTGGGAACATTTTTTTTTGCTTACTTTTTAATCAAATACATCTCTTTCTAGTATCATGGTTGTTACAAGTTGTAAAGGAAACCATAAATTCGTTTTTTTTTCTGTATTGGATTTGTTCTTGATTGATTAGTGAGTTGAGGAAGATGAGGTAGATGAACACGAATAATTACAGGTTATATTTTTTATAAAGTGGTTGTAAATCAAGAAAAGCTGGACAGAGGTATGGTTGGGTGTTGAAGGTGTGAGCAAGAGGTCTTGGGTTCGAGTCCGGTTGAGTGCAATTCTTTTTAGCGAAGTTTTCTTTTATGGGTATACTCTTTAATTAATATTTCTATTATTATTATTATTATTATTAAGTATAAGTATTGGTATTAGTATTATTATTTGTGATAAGTATTATGGATGTTATCATGATTATTATTATCATTCTTGTTATTGTTATTATTAATAGTATTATAATTATTATTGTTAATTTTATCATTTTTTTTATGAAGTTATTATTATCAGTAAATCATTAATATCGAAACTATATTTTTTACAAATAAATATTTTGTACATAACATATACTTATTTCTTATACACTAAACATAATACTATTTTATATAACCATATGACAAACATATTAACATTTACATATAAATACTTTCATACAATAAACTATCGGACTTTACATTTAATACTAATTATATATATATATATATATATATATATATATATATATATATATATATATATATATATATATATAGTAATATAACTAAATGTATAGATATTAGTATTTTAAATACATATAAAATAAGCAAATATAACATAAGATATAATATATATGTAAAGTATATATATTTTCAATGAAATTTAGTATAATATTAATAAAGTATATATAAACTTGTTAAGTTACTATTTTGTGTTAATAAATATACAATTGTTATAGGTTCGTGAATCCGAGGCCAACCCTGCATTGTTCAGTATAGTCATATGTATTTTTACTACAAAATACATTATGGTGAGTTTCATTAATCCCTTTTTAAATGCTTTTGCAATATATATTTTTGGGACTGAGAATGCATGCGCTGTTTTTTATAAATGTTTTACGAAATGGACACAAGTGATTGAAACTACATTATATGGTTGAATGATCGAAATCGAATATGCCCCTTTTTATATAGTCTGGTAATCTAAGAATTAGGGAACAGACACCCTAATTGACGCGAACTCTAAAGATAGATCTATCGGGCCCAACAAGCCCCATCCAAAGTACCGGATGATTTAGTACTTCGAAATTTATATCATGTCCGATGGAGGATCCCGGAATGATGGGGATATTCTTATATGTATATTGTGAATGTCGGTTACCAGGTGTTCAATCCATATGAATGATATTTTTGTCTCTATGCATGGGACGTATGATTATGAGAAATGGAAGTATGAAATCTTGTGGTCTATTAAAATTATGAAATGATTATTTATGATAAACTAATGAACTCACCAACCTTTTGGTTGACACTTGAAAGCATGTTTATTCTCAGGTATGAAAGAAACGTTCCGCTGTGCATTTGCTCATTTTAAAGACAGTATTTGGAGTCGATCATCGCAATGGAACCAGTTGTTGGTGACTTCGTCCAGATGGTTTAGGACGGGTCCTTTCACTTAAGGATTATGATATTATTACGGGTCTCTGTTGTGAGGTCCACGTTGATTTGGGAAATCATTCATTTTTAATAGTATTCGGAATAAATGGTAAAGTGTTTGTTTAAATAATGTAATTTGGACACATACAATAATAAGGAATATTAACTGTTAGAATTAGATATATTTGATTTCAAGTTATTTAGTAAACGATAGTAACATTCGATTGATATTTAGGTAAGTTAACTAAATCGTTTAAGATGAACAAGTAAAACACTAATTTACTACAGTATTTTCGAATTGCTACAGTACCCGAAAAGCTACAGTGTTTTCGAAAAACACTATTTGCTACAGTAAGACACTATTTGCTACAGTAAAAACGACTTTGCTACAGTGCTACAGTGAAAACGACTTTGCTACAGTAAACACTATTTGCTACAGTAACACTATTTGCTACAGTACTGCAGTGAAAACGACTTTGCTACAGTAAACACTATTTGCTATTTGCTACAGTAAAAACGACTTTGCTGCAGTAAAACACTATTTGCTACAGTAAACACTGTTTGCTACAGTTTTTTTATGTCGGCGAACTAGCAAACAAAAGCGGATCAGGCGGCCATGCGATCGCATGGCAAAAGCACTGAAAACCCATGCGATCGCATGGGGTACTGTAGCAGGCTACATACTATAAAAACTCGATTTGGTTCAGTTTGTTTCCTCATTCCTTTTTACTCCGTATCATTTAAATTATTTATATTATTATTATTAATATTAATATTATTATTATTATTATTATTATTATTATTATTATTATTATTATTATTATTATTATTATTATTATTATTATTATTATTATTAATCTTATTATTATTAGTAGTAGTATTATTACATAAAATACTACGACGAGGTTATGAGCGGGTTATTTTCAAAACGAGTTTCGAGCGGGATAAAGCTAAGGAAACTATGGGCTATAGCTATAAAGGTTATGGGTATTGCTTGGGGGTTATGACCATGAGTCGAAGGTCAAACCTAGTGTTTTTCATCTCTATTGCGTCTACGTACTTTCCTGCAATATTGAATCACAATATTGATACGTGAGCATTCATATCTTATCTTTTATATATTAATTGTGTATCCATGTCTAGTGCTAGAGTATATATATATATATTTATGCATGCTTGTATGCTAAATTTCGTCGTTAAACAGTTTATAATGAATCACGAATTAATACATATATTACTGGTAAAAGGTATATGATATACATGTTTTTGGAAAGCTGGCGAAAAATCAATAACTTTTCATTTGGATATCGAATAGTTTCGATGAACAGATTAAAAGATATGATCAACTGAAATATGATTGACGTTAATTGAAATTGCTTTTGAATCTGCAATTAAGATTTAAACAACTTGTTTACGAGATTGATAAAATAGATTTTTAAATATTACCAGCCGAGTAAATGAATTCTTATATAAGGCACGTCTCACTTTGTTGAACAATTGTTAAAACTGATTGTTTTATCATATTTTAAAGCCTTATAAAAACTATAGTTTAATTTTACAAGAATTGGGAAACTATGTGGAATGCTAAAACGTTTCGATTGCCATAATCATTCAACTATTGTATTGAATCAGATTGACTTTTTGAAATGACTTTTGATAACTTTTGTATGTCGATCTCGAGTATTAGGATTGTGATACACTATGACCTGACCTAGCTTGATAGACATTTATTGACCAACATATGTTCTCTAGGTTGAGATCTACGGTCATTTGGTAATCCGAGTTTCAGTCACATTTTGGTGAACGACTTTATATATTGCTAAGGTGAGTTTCATTGCTCCCTTTTTAATTGCTTTTGCAATCTATATTTTTGGGCTGAGAATACATGCAATTTATTTTAAACGCAATGGATACAAGTACATACTAAATTCTACACCGAGTTTGAACCGAAAATCCCTTAGCTTTGGTAACTAGTAGCTGCCAGTACATAGGATATGGACTGGTGGGCGCGAATAACAGTATATGGATCCATAGGGCTTGACATCCCCGTCCGAGCTAGAGCGCTAGCCTTTTAACGGACGTGTGTTATTTGAGTTTAGGACACGTTGGTTTGCGTGTATTAAAACGAATGGAGTATTTATTATTATAACGTTAAAGCTTAGTTACCAGGGTGCTCTGTTATGTAGAATCTATTGATAAACGTTTCTGGATGAAACAACTGAAATCTTGTGATCCACTTTTATATACAGATTATACGAAACACTAAAACTATGAACTCACCAACCTTTGTGTTGACACTTGTTAGCATGTTTATTCTCAGGTTTCCTAGAAGTCTTCCGCTGTTTGCTTATATGATAGACAAGCTATGTGCATGGAGTCTTACATGGCATATTTTTCAAGAAAACGTTGCATTCACCAAATCATCACCATGTATCTTATTTTGACTGCACTGTCAACGGAAGTACTGTTGTAAACTATTATTTACGGTGATTGTCTATATGTAGAAATCATCAGATGTCGAAAACCTTTGATTTAAATATTCATATATGGTTTTCCTTTTCAAAAGAATGCAATATTTATAAAATGTATCATATAGAGGTCAAATACCTTGCAATGAAATCGATGAATGACGTGTTCGTCCATATGGATTTGGAGCGATCGTCACACATTCTGATTCGAGTAGCCTTGAGTCAGGTTACGTGAGTCATGACTCGTTCGACGGAAAAAATTGAAAACTGTTTTATGTAATCGTTTTTAAATTAATGTATTTTTTATTTTTAGTAATTAAGTTGTAATTTTAAATAAAGTAATTTAGGATTTTTATATATTATTGTAATTTTCTATTTTTAGAACTTTTTAGTAAATGTAATCGTATTATTTTTATTTTTATTTTAGTGTGTTTTATTAAATTTATCTGTTTTTTTATAATTTATAAAATAATAATATAAGTAATTAAACAAAATAAATTTAAATCAAGAAAAATCAAAGAAAAATGAAAAAGAAGTTAAAAATACCCCACCCCTACCCAGCAACACACCACTCAGCACGTCACCTTTTATCTAGCAATTTACCAGCACGCCCATCAAGCACCACACCGCACCCATCAACACGCCAACACGCCCAAGAGAGTTAAAGATGATCTAATAATCGATGTTTAGTTATATAACATTTGTTCTTGATATTCGTAAATAAAAAATTATTTACTCTGTACTCATTTTATTTGTTCAATAAATAAAGTGATGTCTGAAAAAAAAAACACCAAAATTTTATCAAATATTATAAACTGAGGCCCACTTCGTTGGGTGAAAATAATAAACCAATAAAAGTCCAAAAGAATAGATAGAAAGAAAAAATATGACGTCTAGGTCAGGTAAATCTCAATTGTAAAGTGTAACTAGATAACTTTTTCTTTTAAGTAAATCTCAAGTACCTAAAATAATTGTTAAACGATACTAAAATTAACAACAGATAAATACCCTAAAGGGGAGGAATAAATAAAAAGATGGAAATACCCGTATATTCCACACATCTGACATCACTTAACAGACTTTTTAATGGACGTCAGTGTCAGAGACTGTGCGTGAAAGATTGGCAAACCATAAGGAATATCCCTGCAAGAAAAAAACTGTACGGACTGATCGCGTAATCCGTGCATACTACAAGGACTGTCCGCATAGTTATGTCAAAATAAAATAAGGCTTTCATTAGTACAATTCATTAAACCTTAAAAATAGAAATAAAATAAAGCTTTCATTAGTACAATTTATTAAACCTTAAAAAAATAGAATTAAACTGGAGAAATTAAAATTCATAGAATGCATAATAAAATAGAGTTAAATTCAATTGTGTGTCCTATTTGCAATAATGGTGTTGAATCCCGTGACCATCTCTTTTTCGAATGTTCTATGGTTGTTGAGTTGTGGCGTATGGTTCGGGTTCGATTAAATTGTGACATGCCTATTTTCGATTCGTGGGACTCGTTTTATTCTTGGGTTGAAGGGATCCGATTACCGTATTCGAGCAAGAACCGGATCGTGGCGATCATATGCACGTTACTTTGGGCTATTTGTAGATTTCGTAATAGTGTTGTGTTTGATAGTCCTTTTTGCCGTTCTAGTAGTCTTTATTAAATAGGGGTCATCTAGTTTCAAATTAGAACTTGTGGCTCGTTATGCCTTTGTAATTCTCTATTAGTGTAACAACCCAACCCAATATCCAACCGAAAACGCGAAATATTTTTTTTATACAGAACAGTGCGCGGCGTGCGGTACCTTAGGGTGCGCGGCGCGCACAAGCCAATTCAGCTTCTGTCCGAATTTGCAATTTTTTCAAATAAAGATCACCCACTTCCCGACATATTTAGACGAAACGCTTTTCACAACATGTTATAATATGAAAAACTCACATGATTCAATAATAAAATAAGTTTTACGAAACCGGGCCCAAATATGCCGTAATACGAGTTTCGTACAAAATATGAGTTTCGACCACACTAGTTTAAATTCTAAACAACAACATGAGCATGGTGTTTGGGGGTTAAACTACCCAAATCTCGGTCAAACTCCAAAAGCTACATGTCTCAAAAGCGTCCCCTATCAAAACAAGGCGGGATCACTAATCCAAACGAACGCCCTTACCCTTGTCCACGTCGGAGCCTATAAAAGATAAACAACGAGAGGGTAAGCAAAACGCTTAGTGAATGCAATAATTATACACAGACATATATAATATACCTACTTGCATACACTTACATACACCGTATAATCGCTAGCAATAACAATTAGCATACAAACTTCGAGTATAAGCTAATAACCTCTAAATACCGCAACTAGCATAATCAATAGCATATTCACCGAAATAATATATTATGCTATACAACCACACATACACAACCTATATGGTTAACCATTCTCGCGTCATGGTGCTACCGGCTCTGTGGTTCACACCATACGCAATGCTATGAAGCTACCGGCTTCGTGGTTCACGTCACTACGCATTTGAGTCATACTCTTTTATAGTGCTACCGGCTCCGTGATTCACACTTTGGAGTTACCGGCTCCGTGGTTCATGATAGTGCTCCAAATGAACATATATTTAGTAGCAATATCCTTCCAATATGTAAAGTTTTCAGTTGCAATTGTTCGATTTTCAAGTAATATTTGTTTAAATAAATAAGTGCGAAGACAAAAGGCGAAAACGACGTTTTGAAGACGCAAACGTCCAAAAAGCTCAAATGTACAAGATACAATCCAAGTGGTTCAATTTATTGATAAGAAACGTCTAAAAATGACAAGAGTACAAGTTGTGGAACGCAAAGTACAAGATATTAAATTATACGAAAGGACGTTCGAAAATCCGAAACCGGGACCTGAGCCAACTATCAACGCCCGACTCAACGGACCAAAAATTACAAGTCAACTATGCACAAGAATATAATATAATATTTAAATAATTATATAAATTATTTATATATTATATATATTTAAATATAACGTCGACAAGCAAATGGCCAAAAATTGGTGAGCTGGATTCCTGACCTCCGCACTCGCGGAGCATTTAGCCTACAAAACTCCGCACTCGCGGAGCAGTCTGTTTCAGAAATGTCCTATAAATGCAACGAATTCTGGCCGAGTTCTATACACCAAAAATAAATAATACTCCCTCTGTAATAATATATATATATATATATATATATATATATATATATATATATATATATATATATATATATATAGTATAGGTTAGTTTTATATTAGTTAGTTTGGGTTATGTAAAAGTTATTTTACGGGTTTTGAAGTCGAAGTTCTGTCCGTGTAACACTATGCGATAAATAATCAATGTAAGCTATGTTCTCCTTTTTAAATTAATGTCTCGTACTTAAGTTATTATTATGCTTATTTGAGCCGAAGTAATCATGATGTTGGGCTAAATATTAAAGATGGGGTAATTGGGCTTTGTACCATAATTGGAGTTTGGACAAAAGAACGACACTTGTGGAAATTAGACTATGGGCTATTAATGGGCTTTATATTAAATTAACGATACCTCGTTAATTTAATATAAAGGTTACAATTTGACGTATCTATATATAACCACATACGTTTAATCGAACACGATGGGCGGGATATTTAAAAGTATGAATTATTGTTCATTTGACCGGACACGGGGATGAATTAATAGTCAATGGACTCATTAAAACAGGGGTGAATTACATTCAAGGGTAATTGGTGTAATTGTTAACAAAGTATTAAAACCTTGGATTACACACAGTCGATAACCTGGTGTATTCATTAAACAAAGTATTAAGACCTTGTTACAGTTCGAATCCCCAATTAGTTGGAATATTTGACTTCGAGTATAAGGTTAAAATTGCCGAGCATTTTATAATTATGACCGATGAACTATTATGGACAAAAACCAGATAGGTTTCAAATACATCCAGGACAAAGGACAATTAACTCAGGGTAATAAATTAAAATCAAAACGTCAAACATCATGATTACCGAAGTTTAAATAAGCATGATTCCTTTTCTTATCGCATTTTATTTTACGCACTTAAATTATCGTCATTTATATTTTGCATTAGGTTTTAATTGTGACTTGAAATATAAAATCGACAAACCGGTCATTAAACGGTAAACCCCTTTTTTATATATTATTATATATAATTATATATATATTGTACAAATATAGTTATTTAAAAATATAGTGTGAAATAAGCCATCTCCCTGTGGAACGAACCGGATTTACTAAAAACTATACTACTCTACGATTAGGTACACTGCCTATAGTGTTGTAGCAAGATTTAGGTATATCCCATTTGTAAATAAATAATTAAAACTTGTTTAAATTGTAATGTATTTAGTAATAAAAATATATAACTATTTCGTACCCCGCTCCAACATCATCAAGTTTTTGGCGCCGCTGCCGAGGACTCGGCGAAACGCTATATTTTTAATTTATATTTTTATAAATATATTTATATATAATTTTTAGAAAAACAATATAAAAGTAAAAAAAAAAAGAACAAGTTTGAGCCTGCATTAATCCGCACTCGCGGAGCTTTTTGGGCTGTAGGTATCCGCACTCACGGAGCTGCTCTGACAGCTGCAACCTTGTACGTAATAATTACACAATTAGGGTTAATTAATATATTATTATTACTTAAACCTAATTAGGGTTTTATTTAATAATATATTTTTATATCTAGTTATATTAATTTGTAATTTTAAGTATTATTATTATAGATTAATAATTTTATATAATATATATAATAATATAAAAATAATATTTTTATTAAAATTGTAATTTTGCCATTTTTAGTTTTTTTTTTTTTTTATAAATTGTATTTTTTTTATCGTTTAATTCGTAATTTTTATTGTCGTTCGTATTTAGTTTTAAGTTAGTATTTTGCCATAGTTCTTTTAGTATTTATAGATTTTTAGGTTTTGCCGTAAAATCCCTTAAGTGCTTTTTCTTTAGACTAAGATTTAGGTGCTTTAGAATTTTGCGACGCCGTTTTTAAATTTTAGTACCTTTTTAAGTTATTGCCATTTGGGATATAGAATTCGTTTTAAGCTTTAATACACTTAGACGCAACTTTTAATTCTTAGTTTTTAGACTTTTAAGTTTCGACGCGCTACTTTTTTATTTTTATTTTTCGACGCCTATTATTTTTCAGCCTTTTATTTTTCGACGTTTTTCGACGCGCTCTTTTTCTTTCTTATTTCTCGGCACTCTAGTTTTTAGGGCTTAGAATTTTCTATTTCTTCTCTAAATTTCTTTAAAATTCAACGAAAAATTATTTTAAGCGGTTAAATTTATAGACATCCAAATTTTCTATTTCGTAGTAATAGTTGGATTTGTTAGTGGCTGAGTTGTGAGCTTCCGATTTAAAGGGTTCTGGCTCCCTGCTGCATCTATTGGCTATTCGAAACGTGGGCAAAAGCAGAAAAGTCTATTAATTTAATAACTTATATAATTTTTATGTTTTATAACTAATAGGATAATTAGTAAATGCACCACATTGTAGCTAAAATTTGGTAATAAGCGCATTATGGAAAATCTCGAGAATATTTTGGAAACTCGTTATGACATCCGAAATCAATTTAATCAATACTCTCAAACGAGTGTTGATGAAAATTCGTTCGGTCAATCTTGGATCACGAATAACGAAATAATAACTGGTTGTGAAATCTGTGGAGATTATCACTCAACGTTGGAATGTTATTATTACGTTCCTATAGAAAATTATGCACCCACAGAACCTGAATGGAACGATTACGAAGAATACAATTCAAATTGGGATTATTTCCAAGAATATTTCCAAACTCAACAACCAGAGGACGAGGAAAATTATGTGTCTGAAAATACTTTAGATTATATGAAAATCAAACTCGAAGAACTTGATGCTCAAAATGAACAAATGAGAGAGTTTGTAAATCGGCAAGCTGAAATTCTATCAGATTACACACCTGTTAATTTGAGGAGTATTGTGCAAGAAAATCTCATATCATCGAATTTTGATGAATTCGAGAGCTCCGAAATCACCAATTATCCCGATGATACTTTTTATTCAGCTTTACCAATTTCACAACAAATCAACACTGTGATGACCCGAAAATTTTTGACTTATTTAAACCAATTCTCTATACGGTTTATTATTTTAACACGCTAAACAAAGTCTGTTAGATTGAGTCTCAAAATTTTAGAACTGTTTCATATATACAATTACCTTTGATTACTCTCGACGATTCATGAACAATTATATGTATGTATATATATATGTACAAGTAAAAACGACTTTCCTACAGTAAAACCCTATTTGTTACAGTAAAAATTACTTTGCTACAGTAAAACACAATTTGCTACAGTAAAACACTATTTGCTACAGTGGAACCGTATTTTGCTACAGTGCTACAGTGAAAACGAGTTTGCTACAGTGATTTGCTACAGTGAAACACTATGAGCTACAGTAAATCGAAAAGTACTATAAAATGTCAGTTTTGCTCGACGATATTTTTCATAAATATATCTGTAATAAGTTTTAATTTATAATTATAATTATAATTATAATTTAAGTTTAATAATAATAAAGTATATTCGAGGGTATTTTTAATTCGGGTTTCAAACCGTTTTAAAATAAGGAAATATTGGGTATTGTTCGGGGTATTGTTCTTGAATCCAAGGCCAACCATACAGTCGTCTACCATCATTACGTCTACGCAATTTGCCTGCAATATTGAGTCTCAATATTGAACTGTGAGTTATAGTCTCCCTTTTTAAATACTTTAAATATTTTTGGGCTGAGAATACATGCAATTTATTTTAAACGCGATAAGACACAAGTACATACTAAATTCTACACTGAGTTAAACCGAAAATCCCTTAGCTTTGGTAACTAGTAGCTGCCAGTACATAGGATATGGACTGGTGGGCGCGAATAATTGTATATGGATCCATAGGGCTTGACATCCCCGTCCGAGCTAGAGCGCTAGCCTTTTAACGGACGTATGTTATTTGAGTTTAAGACACGTTGGTTTGCGTGTATTAAAACGAATGGGGTAATTATCACTATAGCGTTAAGTTTAGTTACCAGGGTGCTCTGTTACGTAGAATCTATTAACTTTTGATGAAATCTTGTGGTCTATCTTTATATATGTTTATGACTCGAGCAATTAAACCTATAACTCACCAACATTCGTGTTGACTTTTTAGCATGTTTTATTCTCAGGTCCTTAGAATGCTTCCGCTGTGATGTGCTTGTTGCCTGCATGGAGTCTCTCATGCTTTGTACAAAGTTTATTGCATTCAAAATAAAACTGCGTTGTGTAATAAATAATTGGACTGTGATGTCAACATGTAAATTAAAGACTTATGTATTTCGGGGTTTTGCTTATACCTAAGCACTTGCCCACATGTTTATAACTTTCTATGTTTAGAAAGTCACTTATTTTAATGAATGCAATATTTTATCAAAACGTATCATATAGAGGTCAAAACCTCACTGTGGAATCAATGATTAACGTGCCGCGTCAATAGCGATTTTGACGGGTCGTTACAGTTGGTATCCGAGCTTGAGGTCATAGGGAACCAGAAATTACATTAGTGTGTTTAACTGGTAATTGTTAGGATGCATTAGTGAGTCTGGACTATGACCATATCTGTTTTTACTGATTTTTGCTTATTATTTGGTCAAAAACATTATATGTGATATATTTATATGCTAACGTAATTGTTGTTTCAATTATGTGATAGATGACTTCCTCTAATCCTATCATTTTGTACGACTCGGAATCGGACACTGAATCTATTCTATCCACAACTGAAAAGGGCGTTCCAATACCTATTAAAGAAGAAATTGTGTTAGCCGGGGAATCTCAACTCCCGGTAAACCCAGAGGAGGTTCCAGCTCCACCCAGCTTTAGTTTTCCGGAGCCACAGTATCGTTGGCATGGACCCATGATCCCTGGAGTAAACGAGGATCGTCCATTTCTAAACAAATATGGACATTGGTCCAGATATACCGCCGACGGGCGGGTTGTGCCGATTACGCCTGGCAGATTTCGGTTCATGACCACCAGTACATATTCTTGCAGTTCGTCATCATATTCTCCTACACATGACTCAGACAGTTCGTCATCAGACGAGATCAGTAAGGAGGAGGATTTCGCTAATGAAATAAAAGAGATTACTAAGGAGAAATTCCAACTTGCTATAGATAATAAAAACAACCACAATAATAAAATGTCCTTAGTTATTAAAAAAGAACAGGACCATTCGATCCGTAACCACCCTTATTGTATTAAACCCACTGAGGCAACGGGTACCTCAAAACCCCAACTAAAAATAAAATACACTGCCAGAATGTCTGTCGGACCATGTGCACACAAACAATTGGCAGAGAGAACCAAATGGGAAGAAGTTTCTGATAGTTCTGAATAAACGACCTCGCAACCATAAATCTTCCATGCGCTATTTTATTGCTTATGTGTGCTACTCTATCTTGTTATGTAAAATAAGCATATGTAAAATATCAGTATTGTATGGTATTGTATTATTTTGGTTTATTAATAATAAATGCATGGAATGATTATTTGTATTATTACTACTTCTTATTATTATTATTACATAATAATGTAGTAACTCGCTATAATTTTTTATAGTGGAATATTATTAGGATTTTAGTAGTTAATTCCTTGTACTAGCTATTATGTATGAACTTAACGGGTAGGTAATACCCTAGAAATAATTATAAAACGCTAATAAGAAGAAAAGGCTTTTATAATAATCGGTTCATATTATTAATATGCTACGATTAACTATTGACAACTCATTTTACCTATAATATTCTATATGATTAAATTATATCTGTTGTGTTTATTGAAGAAACATGTCTCAAATGTCGGATGCTGAGTTTGAGCAACTAGTCAAAAAATGTGTGAATGAAAGAATTGCTGCAGCCGAGGCAGCAAAAGCAACAGCCGAGGCAGTAGCCAAAGCAGCAGTCGTAAACACAAACTCACGAAACGGATGCTCATACAAAACTTTTCAAGGATGCAAACCACAGACGTTTAGTGGAACCGAGGGACCAGTCGGTCTAACCCGATGGTTTGAAAAGATGGAGTCCGTTTTCAAAATCAGTAATTGTGCGAACGGAGACAAGTCAAAGTATGCTTCGTGCACATTGCAAGATGGTGCACTTACTTGGTGGAACAATTATGCTAAAGCAGAAGGAATAGATACGGCATATGATATCTCTTGGGAAGAACTGAAAAAGATGCTAATCGAGGAGTACTGTCCTCGAAACGAGATCAGAAAAATGGAATCTGAGTTACGTAATCTGAAGGTTATCGGCGCGAATCTCAATAACTATGAAAAGCGTTTCATGGAACTAGCCTTGTTGTGTCCCGAATTGGTGCCAAACGAGAAACGAAAGATAGAAATGTATATTGACGGTTTATCGATCAATATCAAAGGAAATGTTACATCGTCCAAACCGAATACGATGCAGGAAGCCATGACAATGGCACACCAACTCATGGACCAGATCACAGAGAGTTCGATTAAGGCACCTATTACCGAAGTCAAGACAACTGAAGGAAAGAGGAAATGGGAAGACTATAAGGGCAAAGGTACTCACCTGAAGAAACAAGAAACTTTTAAAGGTAAACAAGATGGGGCAACTGCAAGTCCAAACTATAAGGGACCCCATCCGTTCTGCAAAAGATGTTACACACATCATGCAGGTTATTGTCAAGTGGTCTGTGATAAGTGCAACAAGAAAGGACATGTGGCGAAAGATTGTTATGCCACCGTTTCTGAAGTAAAGACAAAACTGACCGATGTCAAGAAATGTTTTGGATGCGGGAAGTCTGGTCACTTTATAAATCAATGCCCTGATAAGGAGAAGAACAAAGAACCCGCACGTGGGAGGGCATTTAATGTTAGTACCAGTGAAGCACGTGAGGATCCTAATCTTGTCACGGGTACGTTTACCATTAATAATCAACTAGCTTCTATTATGTTTGATACGGGTGCTGATAGAAGTTATATGTGTAAAGACTTTAGTTTTAAACTAAAATGTGCATCATTACCTCTAGACGATAAATATACTATTGAATTAGCTAATGGTAAACTGATAAAAGCCGATAAAATTTGCCATGGTTGCGAAATGAATCTCGCTGGTGAAACCTTCAAAATTGATTTGATACCCGTAGAACTAGGAAGTTTTGACGTAATCGTTGGCATGGACTGGATGTCCAAAACAAGAGCGGAAGTTGTTTGCGCTGAGAAAGCAATCCGCATCCCTCGTAAGGATGAAACGTCATTAATGATTTATGGGGAGAAGAGCAACTCAAAGCTGAACTTTATCAGCTGTATGAAGGCCCAGAAAATTATAAGAAAAGGTTGTTATGCTATTCTGGCACACATAAAGAAGATCGATACTAAAGAAAGAAGCATTAATGATATGCCGGTTGTAAGAGAATATCCCGGAGTATTTCCAGAAGAATTACCGGGGCTACCTCCACACAGATGTGTAGAATTCCAGATTGATCTCATACCAGGAGCCGCACCTGTAGCCCGATCCCCATATAGACTTGCACCTTCAGAAATGCAAGAATTACAAGACCAGTTGCAAGAATTATCGGACCGTGGATTTATTCGTCCCAGTTTTTCACCTTGGGGTGCTCCTATTCTGTTCGTCAAGAAGAAGGATGGATCTATGAGAATGTGCATAGATTACCGAGAATTAAACAAATTAACGATCAAGAATCGGTACCATTACCGAGGATTGATGATTTGTTTGATCAATTGCAAGGATCAAGTATTTATTCTAAGATTGATCTACGCTCCGGATATCATCAGCTGAGAGTGAAGGAAGAAGATGTTCCTAAAACCGCGTTCAGAACCCGTTACGGTCACTATGAGTTTCTAGTCATGCCTTTTGGATTAACTAATGCTCCAGCAGTATTCATGGATCTAATGAATCGCATCTGTAGACCGTATTTAGACAAATTTGTCATTGTTTTTATCGACGACATATTGATTTACTCGAAGAACAAGGAAGAACATGAGCAACACTTAAGACTGGTATTGGAGATACTCAAGAAAGAAGAATTGTACGCAAAATTTTCGAAGTGTGATTTCTGGTTACAAGAAGTACAATTTTTGGGCCATGTTGTCAGTAAACATGGAATTAAAGTTGACCCCGCCAAGATCGAAGCCATTAGTAAATGGGAAACCCCGAAGACTCCAACACAAATTCGCCAATTCTTAGGTCTTGCTGGTTACTACCGAAGATTCATTCAAGATTTCTCTAGAATCGCCAAACCCTTAACTGCATTGACTCAAAAGGGAAAGAAGTATGATTGGTCCACAGAACAGGAATCCTCATTCCAGTTATTAAAGAAGAAGTTAACGTCTGCACCCATTTTGTCATTACCGGAAGGAAATGATGATTTCGTGATCTATTGTGATGCTTCACGCCAAGGTTTAGGATGTGTATTAATGCAACGCACAAAAGTTATCGCATATGCCTCACGACAACTAAAAATTCATGAAAAGAACTATACGACGCACGATTTGGAACTTGGAGCAGTAGTTTTTGCACTCAAAATATGGAGACACTACCTATATGGCACCAAGTGTACAGTGTACACTGACCATAAGAGTCTTCAGCATATTTTTGATCAAAAACAACTCAATATGAGGCAACGTCGCTGGGTAGAGTTGTTAAACGATTACGATTGTGAAATCCGTTACCACCCCGGAAAGGCTAATGTTGTAGCTGATGCCCTAAGTCGAAAAGAAAGAGTAAAACCTCTTAGGGTCCGAGCTTTGAATATTACAATTCATACTGATCTCACAAAGCAAATTCAAGCAGCACAGTTAGAGGCTTTAAAAGAAGAAAATGAAAAAGGCGAAATGAGCAGAGGGTTAGAAAAACAGCTTGAAGAAAAAGCCGATGGAACCCTGTATTTTGCTGATAGGATATGGGTACCAAAACATGGTAATCTAAGGCAACTAGTACTGGATGAAGCACACAAAACGAGGTACTCAATTCACCCAGGAAATGGGAAAATGTACCACGATCTCAAGAAGTTTTATTGGTGGCCTAATATGAAGACAGAAATTGCTACTTATGTAAGCAAATGTTTGACGTGTGCAAAGGTCAAAGTTGAGCACCAAAAGCCGTCAGGATTACTGCAACAACCAGAAATTCCGCAGTGGAAATGGGAAAGAATAACCATGGATTTCATTACGAAATTGCCAAGGACTACAAGTAGTCATGATACTATTTGGGTGATAGTTGATCGCCTAACTAAATCAGCTCACTTTCTACCAATAAAGGAGACAGACAGTATGGAGAAATTAGCACGCATATATTTGAAGGAAGTAGTTTCCAGGCATGGTGTACCTATCTCCATCATATCTGATCGTGACACCCGATTCACATCACGTTTCTGGCAGTCATTACAAAAAGCATTGGGAACTCGATTAGATATGAGCACCGCTTATCACCCACAGACAGATGGTCAAAGTGAAAGAACAATACAAACATTGGAAGACATGTTACGGGCATGCGTGATTGACTTCGGAACCAGTTGGGATCGACACTTACCGTTGGCAGAATTTTCATACAATAACAGCTATCATACGAGCATCAACGCAGCGCCATTTGAAGCACTTTACGGTAGAAAGTGCAGATCTCCTATCTGTTGGAGTGAAGTAGGAGAAAGACAACTTACTGGACCAGAAATTATTCACGAAACCACCGAAAAGATCATTCAAATACAACAGCGATTGAAAACGGCCATGAGTCGCCAAAAGAGTTATGCTGATGTAAGAAGAAAACCGCTAGAATTTCAAGTGGGCGACAAAGTCATGTTGAAAGTGTCACCCTGGAAAGGCGTTGTACGATTCGGTAAACGAGGAAAGCTAAGTCCTAGGTACGTAGGACCCTTTGAAATCACCGAAAGAATTGGAGCAGTTGCTTATCGATTAAGGCTACCACAAGAACTTAGTAGTGTTCACGACACATTTCACGTGTCAAATTTGAAGAAATGTTTAGCTGAAGAGGATGTCATAATTCCTCTTGACGAAATACGAATCAATGATAAACTCCATTTTGTCGAAGAACCTGTTGAAATCATGGACCGTGAGGTCAAACAATTAAAACAAAGCAAAATACCGATAGTTAGAGTTCGTTGGAACGCTAGACGAGGACCCGAGTTTACTTGGGAACGTGAGGATCAAATGAAGCAAAAGTATCCACATTTGTTCACTGATATCGCTCATGAAACAGGTACTACTCAATATTTCGGGACGAAATTTTCTTTAAGGGGGAGGTACTGTGATGACCCGAAAATTTTTGACTTATTTAAACCAATTCTCTATACGGTTTATTATTTTAACACGCTAAACAAAGTCTGCTAGATTGAGTCTCAAAATTTTAGAACTGTTTCATATATACAATTACCTTTGATTACTCTCGACGATTCATGAACAATTATATGTATGTATATATATATGTACAAGTAAAAACGACTTTCCTACAGTAAAACCCTATTTGTTACAGTAAAAATTACTTTGCTACAGTAAAACACAATTTGCTACAGTAAAACACTATTTGCTACAGTGAAACCGTATTTTGCTACAGTGCTACAGTGAAAACGAGTTTGCTACAGTGATTTGCTACAGTGAAACACTATGAGCTACAGTAAATCGAAAAGTACTATAAAAGGTCAGTTTTGCTCGACGATATTTTTCATAAATATATCTGTAATAAGTTTTAATTTATAATTATAATTATAATTATAATTTAAGTTTAATAATAATAAAGTATATTCGAGGGTATTTTTAATTCGGGTTTCAAACCGTTTTAAAATAAGGAAATATTGGGTATTGTTCGGGGTATTGTTCTTGAATCCAAGGCCAACCATACAGTCGTCTACCATCATTACGTCTACGCAATTTGCCTGTAATATTGAGTCTCAATATTGAACTGTGAGTTATAGTCTCCCTTTTTAAATACTTTAAATATTTTTGGGCTGAGAATACATGCAATTTATTTTAAACGCGATAAGACACAAGTACATACTAAATTCTACACTGAGTTAAACCGAAAATCCCTTAGCTTTGGTAACTAGTAGCTGCCAGTACATAGGATATGGACTGGTGGGCGCGAATAATTGTATATGGATCCATAGGGCTTGACATCCCCATCCGAGCTAGAGCGCTAGCCTTTTAACGGACGTATGTTATTTGAGTTTAAGACACGTTGGTTTGCGTGTATTAAAACGAATGGGGTAATTATCACTATAGCGTTAAGTTTAGTTACCAGGGTGCTCTGTTACGTAGAATCTATTAACTTTTGATGAAATCTTGTGGTCTATCTTTATATATGTTTATGACTCGAGCAATTAAACCTATAACTCACCAACATTCGTGTTGACTTTTTAGCATGTTTTATTCTCAGGTCCTTAGAATGCTTCCACTGTGATGTGCTTGTTGCCTGCATGGAGTCTCTCATGCTTTGTACAAAGTTTATTGCATTCAAAATAAAACTGCGTTGTGTAATAAATAATTGGACTGTGATGTCAACCTGTAAATTAAAGACTTATGTATTTCGGGGTTTTGCTTATACCTAAGCACTTGCCCACATGTTTATAACTTTCTATGTTTAGAAAGTCACTTATTTTAATGAATGCAATATTTTATCAAAACGTATCATATAGAGGTCAAAACCTCACTGTGGAATCAATGATTAACGTGCCGCGTCAATAGCGATTTTGACGGGTCGTTACAAACACATTAGCCTCTACCGACGAAATCATCAATCAATCAATGAATGAAGAAGAAGTAAGGGTGAAAAATTGGCACTCTTGGGAAAACAATAACGTTAAAAATTTTACCCCCGAGACCAAAGTAGTGGGACCGATAAGTACCGTTAATGAAGAAGAATCTACTTCGATCCCGAAATTCACCATTCCACAACCTTCCAACCCAATATTCTCAATAGACGAGTCATCCATCGAAGCTGAACTACGAGCTGTAATAGATATTGACACCTCGAATTTCACCTAATTGGGTAATAAAGGTGAAACCTTTGATCCCGAGAATGAATGGAAGGAAATGTTAGGAATTGTCCACCCTATAGTATGTATGTCGGTGTATAACGATCCATTTGACCAAGAACCAGAAAAGAGACATATCCATTTACTAAAAGCTACACTTAAAAAAGAATTAAGTAGTGACGATCGGGTGGGTCTAAACTTTAAACCCATTAATATATTATACACCACCCGAGATGTAAATAACTGGCTCACTATTTTAATTCATGGAACTTATTCTACCGACTTCACATGTCGTCAGCTAAGTGTGGGGAAGTCTAACCCCACTTAACGTTAAATTAGGGGTTCGGGTTAGTGTATAACTCATTAATAAAAATGCACGATTAGGATAAAAGACGCATTTTCAAATATTAGCAAACAGTTCAGAAAAGCAACCGTTTTTGAAGAAAAACATGTGTGATAAAACAAGAAGGAATGAACGATGAGGCGCGCCATCTATCATTCGACGAGCTTTGTAATTCCAAACTGGGTATTTTTATCACTTTTCTACACTAATCACCCTCATGAATTTATAATTATAGTCTGATTTCATGCAAATGAGGGCATTGCATGATCTCAAGTGTGGGGAAGGGTTATAAATTCTCTCGGGTTTATACTTGGCTTATTTTCTAAATTTTGTGGAAATTTTAAAATTTTTCAACTAAATGAATTCAAAATCATGTTTATATATATTTATGAACGATAAAACTAGATGTTAATTCCGAAATTATCGTTACCTCGAAAAGGACATAAATTGAGAAACAACTAAAACGCTTGAATTTATTTATTAAGATATAAAAAGACGCATGAAAAAAGCCAAGTGTGGGGAGAATGTACCAAGTTATTCAATTAAAAAATATCTATCGCATGTTTCTGTAAAGTTATTGCAGGTGCTTTTGTTTTGGACTAAATTAACCGCTTTACCCGGTTTTTCTGAAAGAATAAATGGATCTACACGATGAATCAATTCCATCATTAAAAGGAAGTAAAGTCTTTCGAAAAAGACACGCGCTTCTTGATTTAGGTCAAGAAGTTGTCGTCCAGACCAGCTGTAGGTTGACGAAAAATCTAGAAAAGTCATCTCTAAAATTAGCAGGAAATCCACGGACCTCAGCATCAAACAGGGTCGCCATGTGGTCAGACTTATCCTAACCATGAGAGGATCTGTCTCGTAAAACGGGGAGGGCGCCGTGCAAATTAGCTTGATAAGACTAATGAATCAGACCCCCAGAAAGGATAATCTCCTTAAAGATTAAAAATCAGCTTTTAAGCCTGATATTACTCAATCCTTGAGATTGACCTTAAAGATTGAGAATTACAAACTCATGGAATTCAATGATATCTAAACTCGAGCTTGAACGAGAAAATAATTTGATCAAAAATAAAACCGATTTGTTTTCTGAAAACCCATTTTCAATGCGTTCATTACCATTGAACGCAAAATCCTGAGAATTCATCAGAATTCATTAGGTCACCTGAACCAAATCGGGTGTCAACCGTAAGAACGGTGGTTGCATAGCATGGTCGGAGACAGGACCTTGTGCCAGACCGAAAAAATTATAGGATGATCTTTACTATTGCTCCTACAAAGGATAGTAATAGCATCCGACATGTTTTTGGACCATAATCAAATGCATGTCATTAGACATTGCCTTAACAATTGCTTGTTCATCGCTTTCCTTTACAACCGGACGGTAGTTTGCCGAAAGGTAATATACGGGACAAGTAAACTGGACGTGTTGCTTTCCTAATACAAGGTTAGCAAGTGGGTAACACAAAACCGCAAGTTTTGAGCTAAAATTTTCAAATCTGAAACCCACAAAACCCACAAAAATATTTTGCAACACCGGTGAAGGGTTATTCCGGAAAACTTGTCTAGGGTAAAATCTAGCTTAAATTTTCAAAAGATCAAAAGTTTTCATAAAGATCCAATTTCCTTAAGGATCTAAATTTTCATTGTCACGTGGGACTTTAAACCGCCTTTTAAATGTGCACTTTGCTTTGGAAATCGAAAGTAAATCGGCTATTTGATTGCAAGTGTCGTTGACCTGAACTCGAGGCAACCGTGGATGACACACCCACCTTTAACCATGGTTCTATTATTACTATCATTGTTCATACCGCTATATCAAAATCACTGATGTATAAAGTGTGAAGAATAAAGAAGTGATTCGTGTGATTTAATTTCAAGTTCTGTATTGCTTGAGGACAAGCAACGTTCAAGTGTGGGGATATTTGATAGTGCTCCAAATGAACATATATTTAGTAGCAATATCCTTCCAATATGTAAAGTTTTCAGTTGCAATTGTTCGATTTTCAAGTAATATTTGTTTAAATAAATAAGTGCGAAGACAAAAGGCAAAAACGACGATTTGAAGACGCAAACGTCTAAAAAGCTCAAATGTACAAGATACAATCCAAGTGGTTCAATTTATTGATAAGAAACGTCTAAAAATGACAAGAGTACAAGTTGCGGAACGCAAAGTACAAGATATTAAATTATACGAAAGGACGTTCGAAAATCCGAAACCGGGACCTGAGCCAACTATCAACGCCCGACTCAACGGACCAAAAATTACAAGTCAACTATGCACAAGAATATAATATAATATTTAAATAATTATATAAATTATTTATATATTATATATATTTAAATATAACGTCGACAAGCAAATGGCCAAAAATTGGTGAGCTGGATTCCTGACCTCCGCACTCGCGGAGCATTTAGCCTACAAAACTCCGCACTCGCGGAGCAGTCTGTTTCAGAAATGTCCTATAAATGCAACGAATTCTGGCCGAGTTCTATACACCAAAAATAAATAATACTCCCTCTGTAATAATATATATATATATATATATATATATAGTATAGGTTAGTTTTATATTAGTTAGTTTGGGTTATGTAAAAGTTATTTTACGGGTTTTGAAGTCGAAGTTCTGTCCGTGTAACACTATGCGATAAATAATCAATGTAAGCTATGTTCTCCTTTTTAAATTAATGTCTTGTACTTAAGTTATTATTATGCTTATTTGAGCCGAAGTAATCATGATGTTGGGCTAAATATTAAAGATGGGGTAATTGGGCTTTGTACCATAATTGGGGTTTGGACAAAAGAACGACACTTGTGGAAATTAGACTATGGGCTATTAATGGGCTTTATATTAAATTAACGATACCTCATTAATTTAATATAAAGGTTACAATTTGACGTATCTATATATAACCACATACGCTTAATCGGACATGATGGGCGGGATATTTAAAAGTATGAATTATTGTTCATTTGACAGGACACGGGGATGAATTAATAGTCAATGGACTCATTAAAACAAGGGTGGATTACATTCAAGGGTAATTGGTGTAATTGTTAACAAAGTATTAAAACCTTGGATTACACACAGTCGATAACCTGGTGTATTCATTAAACAAAGTATTAAGACCTTGTTACAGTTTAGATCCCCAATTAGTTGAAATATTTGACTTCGAGTATAAGGTTAAAATTGCCGAGCATTTTATAATTATGACCGATGAACTATTATGGACAAAAACCAGATAGGTTTCAAATACATCCAGGACAAAGGACAATTAACCCAGGGTAATAAATTAAAATCAAAACGTCAAACATCATGATTACGGAAGTTTAAATAAGCATGATTCCTTTTCTTATCGCATTTTATTTTACGCACTTAAATTATCATCATTTATATTTTGCATTAGGTTTTAATTGTGACTTAAAATATAAAATCGACAAACCGGTCATTAAACGGTAAACCCCCTTTTTATATATTATTATATATAATTATATATATATTGTACAAATATAGTTATTTAAAAATATAGTGTGAAATAAGCCATCTCCATGTGGAACGAACCGGATTTACTAAAAACTATACTACTCTACGATTAGGTACACTGCCTATAGTGTTGTAGCAAGATTTAGGTATATCCCATTTGTAAATAAATAATTAAAACTTGTTTAAATTGTAATGTATTTCGTAATAAAAATATATAACTATTTCGTACCCCGCTCCAACATCATCAGTTCACACCTCATTTTATAGTGTTACCGGCTCCGTGGTTCACACTTTGATGTTACCGGCTCCGTGGTTCACATCACAACTCGAGTCATACTCTTTTATAATGCTACCAGCTCCGTGGTTCACGCTTTAATTGTAACATCCCGCGTTTTTCCGTTAAATTTATTTTAACGCAGTCTTTTTCTTTTTTTGATAATATCTTCCATTATCTAAATTCGTAACTTTCGTTAACTAACGTTCTTAATATTTTCGTTATTTGATTTTAACATCTCACGTTTACTCTAGCGTTTTAAAATATTCGTTCGGTTAATTCACGCACCCTCTTTCAAACTCGAGGGACCGAAGTTGCCAAGGGGCCAAACTAGTTGACTAGGTCAACTAGTCAACCCCATCTCATCCATTCATTCATAATTTCACCTCCTCATCTCCTTTTTCCTTTCTAACTCAAGAACACTTTCTAACATCTTCAAATAATCATCATCTAAATCAATTCAAGCAAGCATACATCAAAACAAATTACATATTCGTGATCCTCTCATCATCCTCTACATTTTGGTACCAATTTCATCTCATTTGGGTAACATTCCTAAAACTCTAGATTTCTCTAATTCATGTTTTTGACTTGAAATAGTGTTAGTTAGTGTCTATGGCTCGTGTCTAGCATGAATATATGATTTAATTGCTCGATCTTGTTGTTTTGCGTAAACTAGCATGAACTTGAAATGAGTTTGTTTAATCTTGAATTTTGGATGATTAAATGTTGTTTAAATGCTAAAGTTCATGTATTAAATATGTTACTAGCATCATTAGCTTCAATTTGATGTGTAGGTTGATTTGGAAAATATCACTAACATGATTATTGATTTTGTGATTCTTGATTAGGGTTTGATAGCGTTTAAAATGAACTTTTGATGCTTTGTGTGACGATCGCTCCAAATCCATATGGACGAACACGTCATTCATCGATTTCATTGCGAGGTATTTGACCTCTATATGATATGTTTTGTAAACATTGCATTCTTTTGAAAAGGCACACCATAAATGAATATTTAAATCAAAGGTTTTCGACATTTGATGATTTCTACATATAGACAATCACCGTAAATAATAGTTTACAATAGTACTTCCATTGACAATGCAGTCAAAATAAGATACACGGTGATGATTTGGTGAATGCAACGTTTCCTTGATAAACATGTCATGTAAGACTCCATGCGCATAGCTTGTCTAACATATAAGCAAAGAGCGGAAGACTCCTAGGGAACCTGAGAATAAACATGCTAGCAAGTGTCAACACAAAGGTTGGTGAGTTCATAGTTTTAATGTTTTGCATAATCTGTACATAAAAATGGATCACAAGATTTCAGTTGTTTCATCCAAAAACGTTTATCAAAATATTCTACAAGATTGAGCACCCTGGTAACTAAACTTTAACGTTATAATAAGTACCCCTGTTTTAACATACATGCAACCAACATGTACAATACACGCAAACCAACGTGTACTAAACTCAAATAGCATACGTCTGTTTTATAGTTCAGGCTAGGGTTTCTATACCTGGAACAGACGGGGATGTCAAGCCCTATGGATCCATATATAAATACTCACGCCCACCAATTCTTATAACCGGCAGTTACTAGTTACCAAAGCTAAGGGATTTTCGGTTCAAACTCAGTGTAGAATTTAGTATGTACTTGTATCCATTGTGTTTAAAATAAAGTGCATGTATTCTCAGCCCAAAAATATATATTGCAAAAGCAATTAAAAAGGGAGCAAATGAAACTCACGCATATAAATATTGTATATCGGTTAATAAAGCATTTGCATGTATTCTCAGTCCCAAAAATATATATTGCAAAAGCATTTAAAAAGGGAGCAATGAAACTCACGCATATAAATATTGTAAATCAGTTAATAAAGCATTTGCATGTATTCTCAGCTCAAAAATGTAGAGAGTAAAAAGGATCATATGAAACTCACCTTAGCAGCACATAAGGTCATTCACCAAAATGAAACTCGGATTACCAAATAACCGTAGATCTCAACCTAGAGAACATATGTTGGTCAATAAATGTTTATCAAGCTAGGTCAGGTCATAGTGTATCACAATCCTAATGCTTGAGATCGACATACAAAAGTTATCCAAAGTCGTTTCAAAAAGTCAATTTTGACAATAGTTCAACAAAACGAGACATACCTTATATAAGGATTCATTTACTCGGTTGGTAGTATTCAAAAATCCAATTTATCAATCTTGCAAACAAGTTGTTTTAAATATTAATTGCAGATTCAAAAGCAATTCCAATTAACGTCAATCATAATTCAGTTGATCGTATCTTTTAATCCGTTCATCGAAACTATTCGATATCTAAATGAAAAGTTATTGATTTTTCGCCAGCTTTCCAAAAACATGTATATCATATACCTTTTACCAGTAATATATGTATTTAATTCGTGAATCATTATAAACTATTTAGCGATGAAATTTAGCATACAAGCATGTATAAATATATATACTCGAGCACTAGATATGGATACACAATTAATATATAAAAGATAAAATATGAGTGCTTACGTACCAATATTGAGATTTAATATTGTAGAAAATTACGTAGACGCAACATAGATGATAAACACTAGGTTTGATTCACAAATATACCCCCGAATATTGCCCATAACCTCTTTGACAATAACCCATAATTTCCTTAGCTCTAGCTTGCTCGAAAACCCGTTTCGAAATCATTTGGACATCCCTCCGTCGTGATATTATATATATATTATTATTTTTGTATCGTAAAAATAATAATACTAATACTATTAATAATAAGATTAATAATAATAATCTTAATATTAATAATAATAATAATAATAATTACTATTATTATAATTATAATAATTATAAATAATAAATTAAATAAATAACATAAGTAATACGGAGTAATTTAAAGTGTGAGAAAACTGAACAAGAATCGTGCAATTTATAGAACTTTTTCTGAAAAAGCACCCCATGCGATCGCATGAGATTTGTTCTTCAAGGCCATGCGATCGCATGACCCTCTGATTCAGCTCACAAACTTTTGTTTTCTTGTTTGTCGACATATTATTTAAATATATATAATATATTTAATTTATATAATTAATTATATATTATATTAAATTCATGTGCATAGTTGACCTGTAATTTTCGTTCCGATGACTCGTACGTTGTTACTCAACTTATGTCCCGGTTTCGGTTTCTCAAATGCATTTTCGTACACTTAGAAAACTTGCATTTTACGTTTCGTGACACGTACCTTTGTCAAAATATAGCCTTAAATTATCCATAAACTATATCACTCAAAGTATATCTTAATCTTTCGAGTGTTTTGGTCATTTACTTCTATAAATTATTGTCTCGTTATTTATTAATATAATAGTATTTATCAAACGTTTCATAACCAAGTTAATATCTATTCTCAATATTTTTAAACACGTTTTAAAATATACGTCGCAAGTTATTCATACAATTAATATTCCAACTTATCATATATATTCAAATAAATATTTAAACCAATAAGTTTAATGTACGGTATTAAACAATTAATACATTGTTACGTTTTCAAGTTATAGTATCTATATATATATATATATATATGTATCTATATACATATAATTGTTCGCGAATTATAAAGAACAACCGAAAGGTATTTGAATATATGAAAGTAGTTCAAAAATTTTAAGATTCAGTTTACAGACTTTGCTTATCGTGTCAGAAATGTTAATCATACAAAGATTAAGTTTAAATTTGGTCAGAAATTTCCGGGTCATCACAGTACCTACCCGTTAAAGAAATTTCGTCCCGAAATTTGAGTGAGGTCGTTATGACTAACAATAAAAATGTTTTCATGCCGTATATGAGTCGATAAATAGAGTTTTATCACTGTTTGAATAATATGGATAAAACAATCCAATTACTCGAAGCGTATGAGAGAAGTTATCATAATAGAGTGAAATAGAGATTCGTCTTATCTTTTGACGTAGTAACGATTGGTTTCCGAAATTTAAGGAATAGAAAATCTTCATAATAAGATTTGATTCTTCGAAATTTAAGGAAATTATGATTTCCTTTGATTAAATGCGTAATCTGACTCGATTGTTATGTCTGATATTTCGCTATAAATTAACTACTTCCGTTTCATTATTTTCACCACTCCTACATCTTCTTCCTCATTTCATACTTCAAAAGATTGTGAAATGTTTCATCCAGTTCTGATTCTTGATATACTTTTAACTTTCATATCTGTCATTCTTCTTTTTCATCTACCACCAAAGGAAGTTATTTTCTTCTACTATTACCTTGGGGTTATAGTGTTTTTCATTCTCTCGTGTATTTATATTGCTATACGCATTGATATACACGGTTTGTAATTTCGGGGTTGTTATCGGGCTTTATATTCTCCATTATATTTCGGAGCTTCATGCTTTTGTTTTCTCTTCCCGACCTTAAGTCAAGCGGATAATGGTCCAGAATTCGTAGGTATGAAGTTTCAGATGAACATAACTAATGTTCTAAGAAAGAAATGGTAATAGCACAATCTGACTTGTCAAATTACTAGAATACCTCAAAAAAAGACCGAATCATTAAGAAAATATTTTCTTGATATTTTTAGAGATTATATAGAATGAAAGAGTTATGTAACATGGTTCATGATGAGGGTATGATATGTGAACCTTTATCACGTTCCATTAGAAACTCAGCATGACTTACTGTAATATAATCACGTTGATCAAGTGTCATTATATTATATTAACTCATGCTTCAATTCCCAACATTACTTCAAAACATTTATATTTTAAACTTGAAAGTTTCAGAATTTAGAAACTAAAATAGTTTCTTTTATGGTGTAACACAGATATCGTAAAGAGAAAATTGATTTTCGATAAGAATGATTATGAAATTATCTCCAGATAAGTATGGAGGATATTTATAATGAAAGATACGATGATATCTTAGAATTTCTAATATCAGAGGATGATGAAGAATATTGTCCGCAAGGGTTTAGATTCGGAAGCAAGGTATTCGTTAATGGCTTCAACAGATACTGAATCATTTGGATTCTTTGAAGACAGGTTTCGTCCTTGTGATTTATCCACACCCTCTTTCATACTTTGCTCAATCCGTTTTCCAGTTCCAAACTTTCTCTTTTTCTCAGCTTTACCACCATACTATTCTTTATCTTCAAACTTTTGACTGTTAAGGTCGTTTACAGTTTTTGCTGCTTCATCAACATTTTTCCAAAATTCGGAGAACTAGTTTCGTAGTTTGGGGTATTTTTCGGAAACTTCACATTCGAAGTATGTAAGTCCAAGAGGTAGACGTTATATGTACACATATAACTGTTGGCGTAGACGTGCTACAAGATTTCAAAATACTGATTGCTAATTCCTGATAGTTGGTATGGCAATTGCCGTTACAAGATGTGGATGAGTACATGATACGGTTTCAATGAGTATAAGGATTTTTCGGAAGGTCAAAGATCAATGAAGTTGTTGGTAAATTTACTGCTAATGTGGTGGAACATGAAAGGTTCCCCAGTAACAAAAACGTATATGCCAAAGTTACAAGTCTGAAAGGTCGTCGTTGACTGGTTGAACGGTTGATAATACTGGATACTTTTGGAAAGGAATTGCAAGGTTATTTTCAGTAATAACAATGCTAAAGGATCTTTCACATTTTTGAAGTCAAAGTATAGCTTTGAAAGATGTAGAGATCTAAGAATGATGTCACCCGTTAAATCTTGACTTGGATTCTGATCCGTCAATATCAGAATATGTAATTAAATTTGTATAGAAACGATTGTATATCGCTGTGAGCATAGTTAATAATTTTTGAATCAAAGTTGAAGAATGTACAGTGTAACATATTAATTGTGAACTTAAATATTTCCCGGAAATTACCTACCCGTTAAATATTTCACAAGTAATATTTTGTACAAAAGAATTTTTATTACCGTCTTTATGAAAATATATGTATGTATATTTTCTTCAGATGTAATATAGATTTGATGAGTTAATATCATATTAAGCTCATTTGATTTTTGACTTGAATTAGAAATGAATAAAACATTAAAGATTTAATAATCTTTACGGAGTATTTCACTAATGTAATCAATACTCAGTTTTATTGATATTTTCTCAGTGAATCATGTTGGTGCTCATGGAACTCTTGCTAACTTCGCAAGGTACGAATGATGTTTTCTAGAAAGTTTCGAATACATCGAAGATGAAAGTATAAAATCAACCATATAATTGAATAATATACTTAGTTTATTATGAAATGGAATTCATTGAGTTGGAAACAGAGATTGTAGTTAACGATGGTTAAGTCATTAACGAAGTATGTACATCATAGCATATTAGTAATATGAATTAACCGAGTAGTACCTACCAGTTAAGATTCACACGTAATAACTTGGTACGAAAAGATTTATTTTGATTTCAAAATTCATATATATTAAATATACATAAAATTTCTTCAGGGGAAATGAGTTAATACTTCATCGGTTATTGTTGCTGGTATTTCTTGGTAACTACGGTGCGTATGATGTTGATGCTCGTGGAACAGATTGTGAAGTTGAGGTTTGCGATGCGGATGTTGTTGGTGGTGGTAATGGTACTGTTGGTGTTGTTGTCGGTGGTACTGTTGATGCCGGTGATGCTGCTGGTGCTTGTAACCTTTGCACCATATTCTCCAAAGCCACTACCCGAGCGCGAAGCTCGTTGACTTCTTCTACTACACCGGGATGATTGGCGGTTCGGACGAGCGGATGAATAAGATCCAGAATTTGAGAGAGTATATGATCATGACGAGATATTCTGGAGATGAGAGAGAAAATGGTATTACGAACAGGTTCGCCGGTAAGTGCTTCAGGTTCTTCGCCAAGAGGGCAATGTGGTGGATGGAAGGGATCGCCTTCTTCTTGTCTCCAATAATTAAGTAGGCTACGAACCCATTCCCAATTCATCCAGAATAGATGATGGCTAATTGGTTGATCCATTCCAGTTACTCTTTCTTCAGAGTTCAGGAGAATATCCATATCGGAATAGCTGTCGAAATTTAAGGAATTTGAACTAGATACGGGATCCATCTTGTATAATTAGATAGATGATTTTTGATATGAAATAGATTATAGAATTTAGTTTGGTATTCTTCAATACATAATTTACATATGTATATATAATACCAAATTCCATAAATCACGGAGAAATTTTTGGAAGATGTCAGGAAAAGTTTACAGTAACAGATACGCTAAGATATGAATTTTTGTCTATACACTATTTATGCAATCAATGCAGTAAAACGTGTCTAGACTTAAGAATGATAAGCATGTAATTTTTGACAAGAAATGATAAGCAAAACTTTTAACATGCAGACACGGTCGAAGTCCAGACTTACTAATGCATCTTAACAACTATCAGTTAGACACATTCATGCAAGACCTGGCTCGCTAGGACCAACGCTCTGATACCAACTGTGATGATCGCTCCAAATCCATATGGACGAACACGTCATTCATCGATTTCATTGCGAGGTATTTGACCTCTATATGATATGTTTTGTAAACATTGCATTCTTTTGAAAAGGCACACCATAAATGAATATTTAAATCAAAGGTTTTCAACATTTGATGATTTCTACATATAGACAATCACCGTAAATAATAGTTTACAATAGTACTTCCATTGACAATGCAGTCAAAATAAGATACACGGTGATGATTTGGTGAATGCAACGTTTCCTTGATAAACATGTCATGTAAGACTCCATGCGCATAGCTTGTCTAACATATAAGCAAAGAGCGGAAGACTCCTAGGGAACCTGAGAATAAACATGCTAACAAGTGTCAACACAAAGGTTGGTGAGTTCATAGTTTTAATGTTTTGCATAATCTGTACATAAAGATGGATCACAAGATTTCAGTTGTTTCATCCAGAAATGTTTATCAAAATATTCTACAAGATTGAGCACCCTGGTAACTAAACTTTAACGTTATAATAAGTACTCCTGTTTTAACATACATGCAACCAACATGTACAATACACGCAAACCAACGTGTACTAAACTCAAATAGCATACGTCTGTTTTATAGTTCAGGCTAGGGTTTCTATACCTGGAACAGACGGGGATGTCAAGCCCTATGGATCCATATATAACTACTCACGCCCACCAGTTCTTATAACCGGCAGTTACTAGTTACCAAAGCTAAGGGATTTTCAGTTCAAACTCAGTGTAGAATTTAGTATGTACTTGTATCCATTGTGTTTAAAATAAAGTGCATGTATTCTCAGCCCAAAAATATATATTGCAAAAGCAATTAAAAAGGGAGCAAATGAAACTCACGCATATAAATATTGTATATCGGTTAATAAAGCATTTGCATGTATTCTCAGTCCCAAAAATATATATTGCAAAAGCATTTAAAAATGGAGCAATGAAACTCACGCATATAAATATTGTAAATCAGTTAATAAAGCATTTACATGTATTCTCAGCTCAAAAATGTAGAGAGTAAAAGGGATCATATGAAACTCACCTTAGCAGCACATAAGGTCATTCACCAAAATGAAACTCGGATTACCAAATAACCGTAGATCTCAACCTAGAGAACATATGTTGGTCAATAAATGTTTATCAAGCTAGGTCAGGTCATAGTGTATCACAATCCTAATGCTCGAGATCGACATACAAAAGTTATCCAAAGTCGTTTCAAAAGGTCAATTTTGACAATAGTTCAACAAAACGAGACATACCTTATATAAGGATTCATTTACTCGGTTGGTAATATTCAAAAATCCAATTTATCAATCTTGCAAACAAGTTGTTTTAAATATTAATTGCAGATTCAAAAGCAATTCCAATTAACGTCAATCATAATTCAGTTGATCGTATCTTTTAATCCGTTCATCGAAACTATTCGATATCTAAATGAAAAGTTATTGATTTTTCGCCAGCTTTCCAAAAACATGTATATCATATACCTTTTACCAGTAATATATGTATTTAATTCGTGAATCATTATAAACTGTTTAGCGACGAAATTTAGCATACAAGCATGTATAAATATATATACTCGAGCACTAGATATGGATACACAATTAATATATAAAAGATAAAATATGCGTGCTTACGTACCAATATTGAGATTTAATATTGTAGGAAATTACGTAGACGCAACAGAGATGATAAACACTAGGTTTGATTCACAAATATACCCCCGAATATTACCCATAACCTCTTTGACAATAACCCATAATTTCCTTAGCTCTAGCTTGCTTGAAAACCCGTTTCGAAATCATTTGGACATCCCTCCGTCGTGATATTATATATATATTATTATTTTTGTATCGTAAAAATAATAATACTAATACTATTAATAATAAGATTAATAATAATAATCTTAATATTAATAATAATAATAATTATTATTATTATTATTATTATAATTATAATAATTATAAATAATAAATTAAATAAATAACATAAGTAATACGGAGTAATTTAAAGTGTGAGAAAACTGAACCAGAATCGTGCAATTTATAGAACTTTTTCTGAAAAAGCACCCCATGCGATCGCATGGGATTTGTGCTTCAAGGCCATGCGATCGCATGGCCCTCTGATTCAGCTCACAAACTTTTGTTTTCTTGTTTGTCGACATATTATTTAAATATATATAATATATTTAATTTATATAATTAATTATATATTATATTAAATTCATGTGCATAGTTGACCTGTAATTTTCGTTCCGATGACTCGTACGTTGTTACTCAACTTATGTCCCGGTTTCGGTTTCTCAAATGCATTTTCGTACACTTAGAAAACTTGCATTTTACGTTTCGTGACACGTACCTTTGTCAAAATATAGCCTTAAATTATCCATAAACTATATCACTCAAAGTATATCTTAATCTTTCGAGTGTTTTGGTCATTTACTTCTATAAATTATTGTCTCGTTATTTATTAATATAATAGTATTTATCAAACGTTTCATAACCAAGTTAATATCTATTCTCAATATTTTTAAACACGTTTTAAAATATACGTCGCAAGTTATTCATACAATTAATATTCCAACTTATCATATATATTCAAATAAATATTTAAACCAATAAGTTTAATGTACGGTATTAAACAATTAATACATTGTTACGTTTTCAAGTTATAGTATATATATATATATATATATATATATATATATATATATATGTATCTATATACATATAATTGTTCGCGAATTATCAAGAACAACTGAAAGGTATTTGAATATATGAAAGTAGTTCAAAAATTTTGAGATTCAGTTTACAGACTTTGCTTATCGTGTCGGAAATGTTAATCATACAAAGATTAAGTTTAAATTTGGTCAGAAATTTTCGGGTCATCACACTTTGAATGCCATGAAATGTTATTAGTAAGTGTTTAGTTATATTGTATGTTTAATTACCTTCGAAACGGCCTATCGTATGTGTAGATTGGATTCCCGAGTCAAGAAATGCATATTATGAACTTGAAACTTTGATTTTGAACGTTTAACGATCATTCGACGAGGTATTTGTTCTTGAAAATGATGTTTTTGTTTGATGAAATGTGTTTAGTTGTATTCCTTGTCAAAATACCTTTCTAACGATATAAGATACGTGTTTTGAATGTTTACGGTTCATAAGTTATGGTTGTTTGAAGTTGAAATCGTTTAAGTGTTTAAAACATCCCAGAATTGCTGAAACAGACACATATGCGGCGTATCACCTCTAGATGCGGTGCATCAGTGATAGATGCGGCGCATCTGTAAGTGATGTGGCACATCTGAGGCAGACTGCCCAATTTGGTCGATTTTCGTTTAATTCTAGCTATGCTAGGTACCTAAGATTGACATGAAACTTGGCCAACATGCTTATATATGACTTCTAAGCTTAGGAAAATAGTTCGGGACCCGACCCGAACGTGTTGACTTTTTTCATTGACTTTGACCAAAGTTTGACTTTTAGTCAAACTTAACCAAATACTTTTGCAATCATTCTAACGTGCTTTTGTACTTTTTTCTTGCATGAAACTTGACAATGTGATGAACATATTATATTAATCGAGTCATAACGAGCTATAGGACTAATTGAACACATTTCGACCTACCTTGTGTCGTAACCGGTTAATTGATATAACTTACTTTTATAGGTCAAGGCTAAACAACTTTCATACACACGTTTACTTTGTGAAGTACATTTATACTCGTGCACTCGAGGTGAGATCATAGTCCCATCTTTCAACAACTTTTATACTTTTAAATCATGGGATGAGAAACATATACAGTTTTATACTACATACTTTATGCTTTGAACACAAGTACGAAAACAAACATTCCACGTGCGAGTTAGAACAAAAATGCCTCAATTCAATTATCATTAGTTACACTTGCCGGGTGTAAGCAAGAACTTATGTTGTATGGCCATATGGGTTTGACAAACCCTCATTCGGACGGTTCGCTACCGTTATGCGGATGAAATATACTTTCGTGTTTTAGTGTGGGTTCTAACACTGTGTGATGGGGTAATGTTGGTTAAGTCTTGATAATTGAGTGCTCGCGAATAACAACACTTTTGGAATGCAAATGATTTGGATAATCTAAGTTATGGAAATACAAAATCTTGTGGTTCAAAAACAACGTTTATTACTACACCTATGATTTCACCAACGTTTTTCGTTGACAGTTTTCTATATGTTTTCTCAGGTCCTTGAATGCTTAATGATACATGCTTCCGCTCACTTTTGATACTAGCTTGGATGTCGAGTATACATGCAAACATGGAGCGTCTTTTGACTTACTTATAAATGGTGTCGCATAGGTTTCATTTGTACGTTAAACGTTGTAATGTAACTATTCGTTGAACTACTTTTGTAAACTTGAAACATCTTTACATTTGAAATGAATACGACATATTTTGGTCAAACGTCATTTTAAAGACTTTTGACCACGTAACGGGACCTAAGTAGACGGCGCCGTCAATGACGATTTTGTCGGGTCGCTACAGATGGTATCAGAGTGTTGGTTGTAGGCATTGAGAGTTCATTGGTGTCAAACCCGAGTCATAGGGTACATTAGTGAGTCTAGACTACAACCGGCATATAGACTTGAAGTAGGAATTACTTGATTACTTGTGCATTTATACTCGAGCCCTTCTATTCGTATCTAACTCTTATTCAACCTTAATCTCATGATGCTTAATTTGATTGACCCGCCACCTTGACTTCGTGAAGTAATGTCGAATGCACATATGAATTAGGGTAATATAATTGCTGGGATTATATTACGGTGACTCATATGGACATTCCGACATTATTACATAAAGAATTTAAGGCGAGTCAAGGAAAATTTTTCTCTTCATCATTATTCCATATCACGATTAGTATTATTGAGAATACTAATCAATGATATTCTTGTGTCTTGAAGGAACAATGCCGCCTCACAGCGGGCCACGTAATGAGACTTCCGAAGAAGCTCTTCAACGCATGATAGCCACCGCCATAAGTGCAGCTATGGCTAGTCTCTCCTCCGACAACAATGACAACAACCGCAACCACAACCACAACAATCATGGGGCTAGCAATTCAAACGAGGGATGCTCCTACAAAGCTTTCATGGGGTGCAAACCTCACACTTTCGATGGGACCGGAGGACCGGTTGCTCTCACTCGATGGTTCGAGCACACAGAAGCCATTTTTAGCATAAACGGTTGCCGCGACCAAGACAAGGTCAAATATTCCACCCACACTTTCGCCGGTATCGCTCTCACATGGTGGAATACGTATGTGCAATCGGTGGGTACCGATGAAGCCCACACTCTCTCTTGGGCCGACTTAAAGAAAAATATGATCACCGAATACTTTCCGCACGAAGAGACCCGCAAGCTTGAACACGAGCTAAGAACTTTGAAAGCTGTCAGAAATAACCTAAAGGCCTATAATCAACGATTTTCCGAGCTAGCCTTGATGTGCCCAAACCTCATGACTCCCGAATCCCTAAGAGTTGAACTTTACATGGATGGTCTCCCTAAGAGCATCAAACACGGGGTAATGTCATCCAAACCCATTGACCACCAAGAAGCTTTAAAGATGGCCCGCCAGTTGATCGAAACGGTGGACGAAATTGAAGTGCCGGCACCTAAAGCCGAGGATGAGTTGGGTGACAACAAAAGAAAGTGGGAAGCCCCCCAATCAAGCAACTACAACAACAACAACAACTTCGCTAAGAAGCCTTTCACCTCCGACGACAAGAAAAGTTATGCCGGAACTCGACCATTTTGCAACAAATGCCACAAGCATCACTTTGGTGAATGTGGCAAGCTAATTTGCCACCGGTGCCAAGGAAGTGGTCATATTGCCAAATATTGTGGGAGTACCGCCCCCGTCACTCAAAAGGGACCCAATGCACAAAAGCCGGGTGTTTGCTACAAATATGGCCAATCGGGTCATTTTAGGAATGAATGCCCAAAGAATAAAGCTAAAACCAATGCACGCGGTTGAACTTTCAACATTACCACCAAGGAAGCCTGAGATGATAACTAGTCACGGGTACGTTTCTTCTCAATAACTCTTACGTTTCATGATTATTCAATACAAGTGTCATCAATGCTTTATATCCAAGACTTGGGTTCATACTCTTTGCACTCCACCACTTCCCCCTAGATACTAGTTATGCCATTCAAGTGACCAATGGAAAACTATTGCGTGCCGACAAACTTTTACGTTAAACTTTTGGGTAAGAATTTTGAAACTGACAGGATACCTATAGAACTAAGGAGTTCAAAACCCCTTCGTTAAGAAGAAATGTTTCCCTACAATTATGTATAGATTATCGTGAACTAAATAATTTTCAGTTGAGAACCTATATCCTTTTCCCCGCATCAATGACCTCTTGATCAATTACAAGGTCCTCGTGTGTATTCCAAATCGACTTCCATTCTGGTTATCATCAATTGAGGGTTAAGGGAGACGATGTCTCCTAAACCGCTTTCTGAACTCGCTACGATAGTTATAAATTTCTTTTAGTGTCGTTCAGTTTATCTAAGGCTCCGTCTGTATTCTAGACCTCCTGAACCGCGTATGCAAACTTATCTAGGAAAATCCGTTATCGTATTTATAGATGATGTCTAAATCTATTCAAGTAAAGAAGAAAACAAGCCACATCTCTGTCTTACGCTCGAACTCTTAAGAAAAGAGCAACTCTATGCAGAATTCTCCAAGTGAGAATTTTGGTTAAACGAAGTCCAATCCCTAAACCATGTTGTTAGTGGTCAAGGTATTAAAGTAGATCTCTTGGAAATCGAAGCCACACGTAATCAAGAAACCCTCACGACTCCGACTTGTATTCGTAAATCTTGGATCTCGCCGGTTATTACCGAAGATTCATTTCCGACTTTTCCCGTATTGCTCGTCCTTTAACCTCGTTAACTCACTAAGGGAAAGATTTAAACCACTCCATGTCCGGACCTCGAACGTGATTATCCACACCAACCTTACTAGCTAAATTCGTATAGCACAAGATAAGACTCAAATATGGGAAATATTTCTACGTGAACGCCTGAAAGGCATACTCTCTCGACTCGAAATCAAGGAAACTGAAAATTCGTTATTTTGCACGAAGAATTCGAATACTTAATTATGGATCTGATCAATCTTCTCGTCACCATGTACCACGATATATAACTCTGTTATTTCACTATTACCGTATGATATTACTGGGACCCAAGATGACACACAATTCAAGGATACCTCTTTCTTTCCTTCGACGTATCGTCCTTATGCTTCTGATATACGGCCAACTACTACTCAACTCCGAACTATACAACTACGTGTACAATCTCGTTCCCACCAAGTCTTAACATTTGACCACAAGATGTGCGATGTAGCTACATCGAGATGTAAACTTATCCTATCCTAAATCTCATTTCGGTCCTATCTTTTTCGCTCGTACTTCCGTGCAAGGAAACCTTTTGATCTAAATTCTCGATGGAGAGAGAGAATCTTCACGTATTACTAGTATTCACCACGAGGGTGAATAGCCCTGACGAACGTTTTCAGTAGCCAATGAGAAACTTGTTCCAACAAACGTTTTCGAACCCTAACTAACTTGTTCAAGCATATTTTAGAGAATTCTATTCCAACAGGGTGTACCATTGTCAATTATCTCGGATCGAAATACTCGTTTCACTTCTAGTTTTACAAGAAGCCTTAGGAACACGTTTAAACATAAGTACCGCGTATCATCCACAAACCGACGGAACAAGAAAATATACGATTCAAACCTTGGAAACCATAATACGAGTTTGCATTATCAACTTCAAATTTACTTGAGAAAAGTATTTGCCTTTATCCGGATCCTAGTACTACAAAAATTATCACACGAGTATTAACGCCACAACTTTTCGAAAACTCATATAGCCGCAATTGTCGTTTTTTTTTCTTAAATGTTGAACCGAAATAAATGATAATCAAACCACCGGACCCGAAATCATTCATGAAACAACCGAGAAATTGTTCAAATCCAAAAAGGCTCAAAACGGCCCGTAGTCGCCAAAAGAGCTATGTCGATGTTAGACGTAAACCTCTCAAATTCCAAGTAGGTGACAGCGAAATGTTGAAAGTCGCACCTTGGAAAGGTGTAATCCATTTCGGGAAACGTAGAAAGCTAGATCCGCGATATTTTGATCCTTTTGAAATCTTGGGGCGTTTTGGACCCGTTGTTAACCGTTTAGACTTTCCGACTCAATTGAGCTCCGTTCATCCTACATTCTATGTATCAAACTTAAAGAAGTGTATTGCCGAACAATGCCGAACAAGAACTTGTTATTCCTTTTGATGAACCCACTATCGATGAAAAACTTCACTTCATAGGAGAACTGGTTGAAATTATAGATCGTGAAACCAAACTCTGAAACAACGTAAAATCCCGAATGTCAAAGTTCGTTGAAATGCCCAAGGAAGTACCTTCACTTATTCATAGAATTCGCAATGCCAGATCTCTAGGAAGAAACAACAACTACTACCTCCAACTAAATTTCAGGACGAAATTTCTTTAAGGTGTAGGTAATGTAACATCCCGCGTTTTTTCGTTAAATTTATTTTAACACCGTCTTTTTTTGTTGTTGATAATATCTTCCATTATCTAAATTCGTAACTTTCGTTAACTAATGTTCTTAATATTTCCGTTATTTGATTTTAACATCTCACGTTTACTCCAGCGTTTTAAAATATTCGTTCGGTTAATTCACGCACCCACTTTCAAACTCGAGGGACCGAAGTTGCCAAGGGGCCAAACTAGTTGACTAGGTCAACTAGTCAACCCCATCTCATCCATTCATTCATAATTTCACCACCTCATCTCCTTTTTCCTCTCTAACTCAAGAACACTTTCTAACATCTTCAAATAATCATCATCTAAATCAATTCAAGCAAGCATACATAAAAACAAATTACATATTCGTGATCCTCTCATCATCCTCTACATTTTGGTACCAATTTCATCTCGTTTGGGTAACATTCCTAAAACTCTAGATTTCTCTAATTCATGTTTTTGACTTGAAATGGTGTTAGTTAGTGTCTATGCCTCGTGTCTAGCATGAATATACGATTTAATTGCTCGATCTTGTTGTTTTGCATAAACTAGCATGAACTTGAAATGAGTTTATTTAATCTTGAATTTTAGATGATTAAATGTTGTTTAAATACTAAATTTCATGTATTAAATGTGTTACTAGCATCATTAGCTTCAATTTGATGTGTAGATTGATTTGGAAAGCATCATTAACATGATTATTGATTTTGTGATTTTTGATTAGGGTTTGATAGCGTTTAAAATGAACTTTTGATGCTTTGAATGCCATGAAATGTTATTAGTAAGTGTTTAGTTGTACTGTATGTTTAATTACCTTCGAAACGGCCTATCGTATGTGTAGATTGGATTCCCGAGTCAAGAAATGCATATTATGAACTTGAAACTTTGATTTTGAACGTTTAACGATCATTTGATGAGGTTTTTGTTCTTGTAATTGATGTTTTTGTTTGATGAAATGTGTTTAGTTGTATTCCTCGTCAAAATACCTTTTCAACAATATAAGATACGTGTTTTGAATGTTTACGGTTCATAAGTTATGGTTGTTTGAAGTTGAAATCGTTTAAGTGTTTAAAACTGCCCAGAATTGGTGAAACAGACACATATGCGGCGCATCACCTCTAGATGCGGCGCATCAGAGGCAGACTGCCCAATTTGGTCGATTTTTGTTTAATTCTAGCTATGCTAGGTACCTCCGATTGACATGAAACTTGGCCAACATGCTTATATATGACTTCTAAGCTTAGGAAAATAGTTCGGGACCCGACCCGAACGTGTTGACTTTTTTCGTTGACTTTGACCAAAGTTTGATTTTTAGTCAAACTTAACCAAATACTTTTGCAATCATTCTAACGTGCTTTTGTACTTGTTTCTTGCATGAAACTTGACAACGTGATGAACATATTATATTAATCGAGTCGTAACGAGCCATAGGACTAATTGAACACATTTCGACCGACCTTGTATCGTAATCGGTTAATTGATATAACTTACTTTTATAGGTCAAGGCTAAACAACTTTCATACACACGTTTACTTTGTGAAGTACATTTATACTCGTGAACTCGAGGTGAGATCATAGTCCCATCTTTCAACAACTTTTATACTTTTAAATCATGGGATGAGAAACATATACAGTTTTATACTACATACTTTATGCTTTGAACACACGTACGAAAACAAACATTCCACGTGCGAGTTAGAACAAAAATGCCTCAATTCGATTATCATTAGTTACACTTGCCGGGTGTAAGCGAGAACTTATGTTGTATGGCCATATGGGTTTGACAAACCCTCATTCAGACCGTTCGCTACCGTTATGCGGATGAAATATGCTTTCGTGTTTTAGTGTGGGTTCTAACACTGTGTGATGGGGTAACGTTGGTTAAGTCTTGATAATTGAGTGCTCGCGAATAACAACACTTTTGGAATGCAAATGATTTGGATAATCTACGTTATGGAAATACAAAATCTTGTGGTTCAAAAACAACGTTTATTACTATACCTATGATTTCACCAACGTTTTTCGTTGACAGTTTTCTATATGTTTTCTCAGGTCCTTGAATGCTTAGTGATACATGCTTCCGCTCACTTTTGATACTAGCTTGGATGTCGAGTATACATGCATACATGGAGCGTCTTTTGACTTACTTATAAATGGTGTCGCATAGGTTTCATTTGTACGTTAAACGTTGTAATGTAACTAGTCGTTGAACTACTTTTGTAAACTTGAAACATCTTTACATTTGAAATGAATGCGACATATTTTGGTCAAACGTCATTTTAAAGACTTATGACCACGTAACGGGACCTAAGTAGACGGCGCCGTCAATGACGATTTTGTCGGGTTACTACATTAATGACTCGTGCTATAGTGCTACCGGCTCCGTGGTTCACACTACAACACACATACCATGATGCTACCGGCTCCGTGGTTCACATCATAGCACACTCGCACATACTATGGCACTACCGGCTCCGTGGTTCATGCCATAGCATACAAATAAATACACTATATACATACATGCATAATTATTCCACTCACCTTAACGATTCGGTGACGGTTTTATACTTCTGCGAGCTTCAAAGCAAAGTACCTAATACAATAAGTACTCGATCAACACACAAACTAGTTGGACTAAACACCAACAACTTACTCATGTGCATTTAATGACTTAATGAATTAAATACCCCATTTACACCAAAACCGTCCATTTAAGGTCAAGACCATCATAAGTCACCAAAACCTAGTGATTGAGGTCCAACAACTCTAACTAATAAACAATTAGGGTATTTCATACCCATCTTTCCCAACTAGGCCAATCATTACCCATTCGACCATTTTAAAGTCAACACACCCATTTCGGGTCATCCACTACCCCATTAACACCCATTTGCTTAATAAATAGATGTGCTAGTAATTAACTAACCAATCAAGGTTCATAAACACCAATTTACACTTTGAAACCCTAGGTTAGTTACTATTGAGTCTTCAAGACTCAATCTTACCCAAGAACACCCAAAATCACTAATTATGGGTTTTATGTTCATCACTAATCCAAACCCTAACCCTTAAACAATTTAAAATAAGAAAATCAAAGTTAGAACTTACCACCACAATCTCAAAGTAGCTAGTGATTAGATGAACAACTTTAACACACGCGGTTTGGCCCGAAATCAACTTCTTCCTCCTTGATTTGAGCTTTCTCTCTCTCAAAAGGGTTTCTCTCTCTAAACTTGAAGTAGGAAGATGAAGGTGGTTGAAAGTGGAGTTATGACACTCCATCCACTGATCTTGTGGCCCTTAACTCGGCCCTAAGTGAATTTACCAAAAAGCCCTTCCAAAATATCAATTAAAAGAAACAGAATCCGTCTACAGTAGTAGTGCGCCACGCGCACCCTTAAGTGTGCGCTGAGCGCACCCTGGTCTGGACAGACTCTGACCTCTGTTTAACTGCACACTAATTCCCACACTTCAAGTAACCTATTTACACCACTGTACAATAATTATACGGGTCTTACAATTAGCGCCTTGCTAGAGAGCGTTTGTTATTTTTTAATATAATTGATTCTTTGGCCGTTAAAAAAAATTAATAAAATATAATCATTGAGCTTTACGGAGCGATTAATGATGTTAAACTAAATCAGATTGTAATCCACCGTATACATCTCTATCTCGAAGTTTTCGTGTTATTCTTTTTTACGTTACACACCTTTCGATTCACGTACCTTGCATATTTCCTACCGACAATCTTCATTTTCAGCGATGTTTTAAGTCTTGTCTTCTATAATCAAGTTGTGTGTAATTATGCATGCATACTTGATTATTTCTATTGTGTTTCTACTATGGACAGTTACCGATCGCTGTAATATGTGCCAATGACTTTGTAAAACCTAAAAAGGGAAAAAAATTATAAATAGTTATATCAAATATCCAACCGTTCAGTCGCCAGAGCGACATACCCGGAAATGAAAAGAATTCATTGCACCTCTAGACAAGTCATCCTCGTACCAGGCTTGGACCATGTCTCCCGAACAATCTCAACACCTATGGCGCAAGACGATTCCACATATCGAGGTCAAAATGGGATCGGGTGTTTTCACGTCTCACCGTAGTGCCCGGTCTGTCTTGATTTCCGATTGATGACACTTGAAAAAGTTGCTTTGAAGGTCTCGTTGTTTCGGTGAATCACTCATACATTTTCGGTGCCATGAAGTTAGACCAATGAGCTAGATAGTTTACTAAAAAACGGTCATAAACTTAAAATGGTGTCGCTTGTCGGTTCGAAGTGGCGGGAGATAGGGACCATCCGTATGCCGTAAGTCTAAACCTCTTTGGCGTACGTTGGGACTAGGTTGAACGTTTTACCAAGGCGATTTTGGGGAAGGAATGTATCGATTATTAGACTCTACATAATGCGAGTACCAATTATTACTAGATTAAATTCAACGGTGTGGATTATATCCGCACTCATACAACTTGTCCACACTGGATCATAGCCGGATTTTTTTAATGTTTATACTCTTGTATCTTACCTGCTTCTGCTCTTGAATCTTTATTATTATCCTCCGTATTACACAAACCAAAACTTAATTACAATCACTTTACAAATAAGCATGAAAGTATACATCTACCAATCCAACTCATAGGTAGCTAAAGTAGACAAGAGATATAAAAAAAGACCATTAAATAAATAAATAAATAAATAAATAAATAAATATAAAGCCAGTAAAAACTTAAGACAGGCAAGTCAGAAAACATGGATTCCAAGAAGCAAATTATTGTGGAACAAGATTCAGAGGTAAATTTTTACATGTCTTTGATATCTGTTTCTTACTTCATTTCTTTCCATCTTTTAACTTCATTTGCATATGATTGTTGAATTTTTTGCCTTTCATTGCACAGATGAAGCATAATCTGACATCTGACAAGAAGAAAAAGAGGAAGAGGAGTCCTAAAGAGCCCGGGGAAGCTAAATCAAAAGATACACAGGTGAAACACCGTTTCTTTTTGCTTTAAATTACGTGCCAACTTCAGATTCAAGTTTGTATTTGATTTAATTTTGAATCTGTTGATGTTATTTTTAGTCTTGATGTTTGTAATTTATGTTTACTCCTTCAGAAACCCTAGGATTCAAGAATCTTGATGTCATTTTGGGATATTTATCGTGTTTTGCAACTTCATTTAAGTTGATTCGATGATTTAAATTGTTCAATAGATGGATAATTATGTGTCTTATTCTTGCTTGAATAGTGTTCTTTGTGCTGATTGATTCAGTTCTCCGTTTTGCCGTTTACGGAAATTAGGGTTGTAAAACGACGTAATTGTGCGGCACCACAATGCTTTCTTTCGACGATTAGGGTTGTCGAAAGAAATTTCGTCCGGCGGCGCAACAGGCTGTTCACCAATTAGGGTTGTAAAAGACAATAACGTCGAAATAAAGATCAAATGCGCAGAATTTGTGCCTCATTTCAGGACGTTACTTGTTTTGGTTTAATCTTTGAAGGAAGTTTAGTCATGTATTTAATGTTTTCCTAACATAGCTATACTAATTTGCTAGGGAGTAATTCGTTGATGCAAGAAGAAGCATATAGTACTTGCTAGTGAGTGAGTCCTACTTATATATCGTTTTCTTAAGCTTTATCATATTCATAAGTTGATCAGTATTCATGTATTGGTTTTTGTGTGAATGTTATGAACATGAATATCGGGAGCTTTCTTCCGGTTTTAACTTTTATCGGGGGTAATATGCTCTATTCATAAGGTTGAATACCGAAAATCCTGGTTACGTTAGAGGTAAATCAGGCTCACTTACTGGCCCACTTAATTAGTGGTTCAATGGCGACCCAATTACCTGATCCACTTATACCAACCAGGCTACATTACTGGAGGCTTATTCATCCTTTTCATTGATGCTATCGAGTGTATGCTGCTTATATGATGCCAAAATGAAGTTGTTAAATTACTTTTAAAATCATGTCATGCACTAGTTCTATAGTCGTTCATCAGCAGTGTATTGTATGTCAGATAACTAATGGTTTACTACTTCAATATTCTTCTATGGCAGATTATGTCAGATCAGCCGAAAAAAGCTTTAGGGTCAGTGGCTTCCGTCTGTTTCTCTCTCTTAATCTTGCTCAAATATTTTCTTAAAAATTCTTGTTGACTTGAATGCATTTTAATTGATACAGTAAAGGGAAAAGAACAAGGTTATGTGACATATATAATGATGTTGAAGATCAATATATGTGTATGGAGCGAGCATGGTTTTTTCTACAACGTCTGGATAAAGAGTTACCCAAGTTTGGCAAGTGTATGCTCCCGTCAAATGTTATGTACAGTTTTTGGATGGTAAGTATCTAAGAAGCTGAAGTAGAAGTTTTCAAATAAAGATTCAATTAAAATTTAATATTTTTGGATGAATTGCATAATGATGATTTGATTTTATTATTGTGCAGATTTTACCAACAAAATTTTGTGTAATGCATTTGCCTGATCACGATTCAACGATAATTCTGGTGGATGAGTCAGGAAAGGAGTTCAAGACAAATTTTCTGAAAGCAAGACATGGCTTAAGTGGTGGTTGGAGGGGATTCACCGCTGCACAAAGGTTACTACAAGGCGATATTCTCTTTTTTTGTCTTGTTGAGCCCTGCAAATTACAGGTATATACTAATTACCCCCCTCTACCTCTCTCTTTCTTTGTTTTATACGTACAACTTAACAATATGACATACTTTTGTACCTATTGTATACATTAATGTGTTAATTAGCGCTGTTTCTAATGAAGTATATAATCACACGGTAGAACTAACTTTTTGAGATGTTAGCACAACAACTGACATTATGGTTTCAAACTGTCTAGCGTAATTGGGTAAGATGTGGTTATGGTATAGTTTGCTTGAGCATTACACAATTACAATAGACTATGTATGAAATGACTATAGCCGTATAACACATTAGATACTCAAAACTTATACGTTGTTACCGATTTGAAGCATTATACTTGATCATGTACTTTTAAAAATAAGCATGAATGGTAATGTACATCAAGGTTTATCAATACTCTGGTAACTTTAAGTGGGAGACAAGAGAATGGAGTGTTTTTAAAATATACAACGTTAATTGACGACACAAAGGAAGAGGGTCTTAAAGTTGGTTTCCATATTCCAAATAAAGTGTTGAGGGTTAATATATCAAAAGAGTAGGTCTCTAGTTTTTACTTTGTTCTCCTCTCATAGACTTTTAGTTAATCATTTGCGTCTCTTGCTACCAGCCCATTGATCCTTCCCTGTTAACATACCAACCATCATATCAATATAGGAAATGAACTAAAAGCATATGTATGTATGTCTACTAGTATCTGAATATATATGCTCGAAACGACTTTGTAGGTAAGTATTTTAAGACGATATAGTCTAGAAGAGATCGAAGCAGCTGTTTGTTTAATGGAGATGCGTCCCCGTTCTAAAAAAAAAAGATCATCAAATTACTTTGGTATTCATCATCATTTCTTTAAGGTCCTTTCATGTTCTGGCTTAACGTTTTTTTTTTTTTTTGTTTCTTCGTAATTTTTGAACTTTCTTATTATTTTCCACAGAGAAAGCAGAGGAAGCTAAGAAAGAAAAACTCAAGATAAAAGTTGTTAAGCAAGGTAAGATGGTTCCCATGTGTTACTTTTATGTGTTGCAATTTTCATTTTTGTTGTTAATTCGTGAATATTATTACGTTACATAGAAGACGATGATTGTGAAGTGAAGAACCTATTACCAGTGATTTCGCAAATAAAGAAAGGCAAGAGAAGTCGTAGAACTCCAAAGGGGTTTGTAAAGCGATTGCCACAAGATAATTCAACTCGAGTGAAAACTGAAGAAGATGACGGGGCTTCATGTGGCCGGTCTGATAATGGCATCGATGGTTTGAGCTCAGAAGTTCAAGGTTTGACCAGGCTTTCAAATTTTTTTTTTTTTTTTTTTTTTTTTTTCCCCCTCTATTTAGGATGCAAGTCATGGTCTGGACGATGCTGTGTTAATCCACAAACATTTCATTTTTTTCTGAAATTATATTTAATTAGTTAGCGTGTTTATAATAAAGAAAACATTATTAGAAAAATTATCTGGTCATGTGGATTGGGTGAAAGGTAACTACATATTTCAGGTACAATGGGTCTTTTTGGTAGTATTGGGTCAAAACGGACCGGGCAGTGATGGGGCTACCCACAAGTATTTCTAGTTAGATGTATTCGGCCTAATCGTGTTATCTCGTGACCATTTATGACCCCTGCTTGTGAGGTTTGAACCCTAGACCACTAGTCTATCTTGGGATGGTTATGAATTACAACCTATATGATATGCTACAATTTCACAGTAGTTATTTAAATATTTGAGTAAAACGGTTTAGGATGATGTATCCATTAGAACATACACTGTAGTAGATTTTTGACACACAATTAGTCTCCAAGGGTTTTGAGTTCGAATTCATGAACTTTGGATGTATGATAGCTTTCCTTCTTTAAAAATAAATTATTTTTAACTTTAGATGTAGTTTTTTGAGCTAATCGGAAATTGATATCCTTGTAGGGTCAACATCAGAGACGACGAATGTATCACAACCCCTCGGTGAGGTGGGATGCTACGAACTAAATCTGGGCTACCATGAAGGCAACATTAAATGTCATTTGACTGCTGAAAGAATTTTTCATTCTTCTACAGTGGCAACATAAAGAATGAATCATCATCATCATCATCATCATCTGTATATAGCTTCTGCAGACGGGAAAAGCATTTTGAAACCAACTTTCTTAAGAAGTCAAAGTGAAAGTCAAAATCTGAATCGGAAAGTAAAACTAAAAAGCAAAAGCGGAAAACAAAAGCATAGTAGTAGTATTATATGTTGATTTTGATGGGAGAGCTTCTTGGACATGCTGTTGAATGAAGAGAAGCTTTATATTAGATACAGCTCTTTTGAGTTGATCTGTTTTCACTAGTAAACTATCTTCTGCGATGATGCTAATGAAGACCGAACAAACGACATCACTGCACAACGTGTGTATACAGTTTTTGGCAATATATTTTGGTTATACACACACACAGAGAGAGAATTCTCTTGTGATATTACAGGCCTTACCTTCAATTTTGGTGGATCCTTTACCAACTAATGTTCAAAATTACAAAACTGTCTGTCTAGAATGTATCTTGATTTTGTTTTGCCTATTGTTGTATCGACTGTCTAAGAAAGCATCTTTAATGGACCACGCTGTTTTGATAAATTCACCATCCACGTGCATTAATGAATTGAGTTGTACAGTACAACTCTTTAATGCATGTGTGCGGTGAATTTATCAAAAAAGTACCGGGAATATCACTACCCATCTTTAACGGAACAAAGTTAATAATGGATTTTTTTAGCTGGCATGTCATCTTTATTAACGTAACAAAGTTAATACTGATACGTAACAAAGGTTTGCGTATTGCAAATTTTAGAGGCCGATAATGAAAATCAACAAGAAAACACGTCCGTTTATTTATTAGGAAACCACGTAATTACATAAGTAGTTGTTGTTGGGGAGAATAATTTTACACCAAAGTGAATATAAAACCAACAAATTTGTGTGTTACTTGTTACAACTTACTAATCCCTTTCACTTTTTGTATCACACTATTGATCCAATTCAATTTGATGATCAAACTTTCAACTTTCAAGCACAAATTCTCCAGTCTATGTAGCAACATAATAAAAATATATATTAGCCGCAAGAACATGTCATTCTCACCAAGATTTTTTAACTGTCAGTTCCAAATAATTTGCATCTGCTGGTGCATGCATATATGATTATCCTATGTTTATTACTAACAGTAACTAAGCTCAAAGCTTAGCCGATTGTTGACTAAAACTCGGATCATGCAGGGGTTCAGTGATAAACTTCATCTAACAAGCAACAAAATACAGAAGAAAAACATACGACAATTAACAAGCAACCCATAATAGTTTCTTCAACTGCACAAACAAGACCTACTTCAATCATTCGCTCACTCTTTGCAAAGTCAATTTTCATTCTACAGTAAAAAAAAACAGAGAAAAAAAAAACCCATACCACTTTACATCACTGTCAACAAATAAAGACACACGTGCAAACAATTATCATGTAGATCGAGATGGCAAGGAATAACTATCGGCGTTTTCCTTTTCCATCAGACATGCTGAACGAGGTGACTTTCATTGGAGTAGCCACCACCAAAGGCGCTTCAGGGGAGTCGCTAACAGCAGCAGCATACTTGTCATGCATAAACCGACTTTCTATTATCGATTCATCTTTTGTCATAAGCTTGTAACAATAACAACTCTTTAGCCCTTGCTGATTCCTGTAGCATTCATGTCCACTATTCTTCACCTGCTGGAAGTCCCAAATAACACTGAACTTGCCCACTGTTGCCACCAAGTGACGCTCTTGTTTTCCGCTTTCAGTCACCTGAACACACACAAACAAAATATTCTTTTTATATAACAGGCACAAAGAAAAACATATGAAGAATTCGTCAACACCAAGCTCCTATCTACTTATGTCAGTTGATTTACATCAAGTTATCTGGAAAAAGTTGTATATACACTTCAATACAAAATCAAAACTACTTTGTTAATATAAATTTATAAGAAAACTTACCCATGAAAATCTGCCACTGTGGAACTTATTCTGCTTCCCAGCTGTATGAGAATCCACAGGGGTCAACTTCAGCAGTCTCGGAGCTGGAATTTTACTGCCCATACGACCACTAAACCCTGTTTTCGTCTTCCCATCTTTATCAGTGAACAGAGTACAAATCAAAATCAGATAGGTATCAGTGGTACCCAATATCCACTTTCCATCGTATGTCACATCCACATGAGTAATTGGCGAACCAAGCCCAGGAAACGCAGTCTTGGCCTGCCTCATTGAAGTTGTGGAGTACAACCGGATCTTCCCATCCAACGAACCAACCACAATTGAGCCATCACCGGTGGTGGCAAAGCATTGGAAATTTGTTCCCCTAGAGAACTGGTGCCCTTTGGTCCAATTTAGAACTGGAGAATTACTCTGAACCATCCCTCTCCTGTCTCTCATATCCCATTGAGACAACCTATTATCATCCAACCCCAAAAAGGTAGATTCAGAAGGATCCAACTGTGAACCCTTGGTATCGTTGGTAATATCCCTCATAGTAATATCAGTTCCATCCTTTTCAAATTTCCATTCTGTTACAATCTTCCCTGTTTCTATATCCAGTTGGTTTACACCAGTTGAATGAGGCGTTCCTTCTTTTAAAGGAGACATAAGTAGCATATTAGTCTCACCCCTCATCAACAAAGCTTTTTGAGGCGTTAAACTCGAATTTCCACTACTCGCACTACCACCAAACCTACTCTTATTGCCATTATCAAATTTAACATAAACCCCTTTCCCATGAATCCCATGACTAAAATTCTTCACAACCTGCACACCTGTATCGTTAACCAAAAAACTATTATCCAACGCACCTAATGCCAAACTCTGTATCCCACCATCAGAAGCAGCTTCCTCGAACTCCTCTAACAAATCATTAGCCCTAGCCTTAGCCCTTACCGGTGTCTTCCACACCTCATCATCCTCCTTCTCCCACATCGTATCATCCGCAACCTCCGGTTTCGCCCAGCCCATAAAATCCTTACCATAAACCTTCAACTTATTGTCATCACTAGCCTTCAAACCATGCACATTTTCAAACAAGCAGTCTTGAAACTTTGTCACAAACTCACGGTAATCCTCATCTCTCATAAACTTAATAGCCCATACTCCACTATCTACAAAATCAACACGACGCTGATCCCCGAACATTTTCAATTGCAAATCAATAGAAACCCTAGCCTTAATCTTACTTCCTACTTTCAATACCCAAATTCCTACGGTATTATCATCATCTTCATCAAATTCATCATCATTTTCATCAATTTTAACAAATTTATAAGTAGTAATTTTATCAGAAACTATCCATTTAGCTTTAGGGGTGTTACCGCCAATATGAAGGTACAGTTTCACCGCGTTCTTCAGAGTAGGGTTTTGTTGTACGGACGAGTATTTCAGTTTTAACGCTTTCAACTTGGAATCAATGTCATCGACTGAATTAACCGGCACCGTTGATTTATGTTCTTGTTGTGCGTCTTCGTAATTATCATCATCTGACTCTGATTGATCGTCTCGCTCTTCGTAATCATCGGAATCAGAGAGATCAAGTCCTTCACGACTGTGTGAACCACCCATGATCACTGATGAAATTGATCAGGAGTTGTTTTTCGGTTACCAGGAAATTGATCAGAAAAATGATTGATTTAATTATTGTTGAAATCAAGGAAATAGTTTGCACAGAATTAGTGTGGGGTTTGAATGTGATTTGGAGTAGGTATTTATATCCGTGTGTGCTTTAATCAGACGCGTACACGTCATGCTGGTTACTTATGAGTAAAGCAAAGTTTTGCCGACGTTGGCCAAGACCACGGATATAGTTAACGGTGTACTATTTTGTTATTAAGGTGACATGGTAATGATGGGAATGAAAAAAGTAAAACCGATCATGTGGCGGTTTCACACCGACCAGTCTCGCGGTCAACATGTAAGAGAAAAATTATGTAATTCATGTTTAAAAAGAGGGAGGTGATACTCACACACCCAGTTTTGATCCATACACACTTTTTACCATATAACTTACAATTATATCCTTATGTTTGTCTAGAAAGTTGAACGTCTATTATTGTAAGTAAAAGTATAATAGTAACTTAGGTGTGTATGGATCAAAAATGAGTGTGTGACCACTAGGCTACCATCGCGAAGACTTTTGTAGTAAGGGGCGTTTGTTGGCACAATTGTAGAAAGTTTGTGAGTGATGTATTAAAATTGAGGGATGATTCTCACACACACTTTTTTGATCCTCACACACCAATTGAGTATTATTAAAAGAGTAAAAGGTTAAAATAGGTGTGTGAGGATCAAAAAAGTGTGTGTGAGAATCATCCCCCATTAAAATTTGATTGGTAGTTGATAGTTAAATAATAAAAAGTGGGACATAGATAACCCCCAATAATCAACACTTCACACCTCACCCTCTTTCCCCTTTTCTATTAAGTTTCACATCGACCAACGTCTCAACCAAAATCGCCCACAAACGCTCCATTACAGACGTTTGTAGGGCGTTTGTCTTGCCACTTAGGCGCAGGTGAGAAACAAATGATGCGTATTCATGGTCTAAGAGTAAAACCATTCTTATTTGCGACCACTTAAATGAGTTGAGTTAATCATGAACTATTTAAATTTGATTCGTAAAAGCTTGATTAGAATAGAGCTTAAACGAATCGTTTAAGCTCGTTTGCTATTTGTTAGAGTGTGTACATCAAGCTCGTGTGCTATTTATTAGAGCTTTTACGAAACGATTCGTTTAATTTTGATCGGAGCTTTTACGAAACGATTCGTCTAATTTTGATCGGAGCTTTTCACATAACATAATAAATGGCTATGTGAGAAGCTTTGATCAGAATTAATTCTTTAATCATATTAATCAAATGCTAGCAAACGTTGTCCTGACATATTTTTATCTTCATGTCATATTAACCGTACTATGAAATATTGAAATGCAACAAATATAATAAACGAGTGAATGGAGAAATTGAATAACCGTATTAGACCACTGACGTTAGAGACAAATGAAGTACTTTTTGGTGATGTGACAAGGTTAGTATTTGACCTTCGTTAAAGTTTTTGTGTCAAATATTATTGGTGTGATGTGGTAAAATCTGATTGGAAGTGGGATGAGAAAAAATAAATTAATAACAACAAAAAAAAAATCACGATTGGTGGTCTTAGAGCAATGGGAGTGGGGGATGTCACTTACCCCGTCCCCTCTTTCGTCTCCAGTCACCCCACTCCCTCCCCACTTCACCTTGTTCCGTCGCGGGTCTGTCAGTCTGTAACAACCCGTCCTTATCCCCCTGGACGAAGTCATCAACATCTGGTCCCATTGCGATGATCGACTCCAAGTAATGTCCTTAAAATGAGCAAATGCACAGCGGAAGACTTAATTCGTACCTGAGAATAAACATGCTTAAAAGTGTCAACCAAAAGGTTGGTGAGTTCATAGGTTTATCGTAATAATCATTTCAATATGTTAATAGACCACAAGATTTCATATACATAAACGTTTTAATAATAATATTCTAAGTGGTTGAGCACTTGGTAACCATACTTAACATTTAATCAACGTCGCATATTCTCTTTATTATGAAATCTCACTACACCGTACCAAGTGTAGTCACGAAACGAAGTACTGTGCAACCGTTGAATACTGGTCGTCCAGTCCGGTTGGGGTTGTCAGGCCCGATAGATCTATCAACAGGATTCGCGTTTACAATACCCATGTAAATAGTAGTTACCAAGCTACAGGGAAATATGTCAGTGGTACAACTCAACGTAGAATATATTTTTAAGTACTTGTGTCTATTTCGTAAACATTTATAATAGCAACGCATGTATTCTCAGCCCAAAAATATATATTGCAATAGCAATTAAAAAGGGAGCAAATGAAACTCACCATACAATATTTTGTAGTAAAAATATTCATACGACGATACTGAACAATGCGGGGTTGGTCTTGAATTCAAGAACCTATATCAATTATGTATATATATTAACACATATTACTTAATCAACTAAATTTATTTATATTTTATAATATGTTAAGATTATTATTATTATATATATTTAATTACATTATTGCTTTCAATATCAATACTAATATATTAGTATATTAAAAACATATTATTATGTATCATTAGTTTTCTGGTAATATATTTCTACATAGATATCATTAGTTTGCTAAAATAATACTAGAATAATAATAATTTTGATATAAAAAAAATGATAATAATAATGATTAAAAATAATAATAATGTTAATAATAATAATAATAATAATAATAATAATAATAATAATAATAATAATGTTTAAAAGTAGTAATAATCATAATAATAATAATAATAATAATAATAATAATAATAATAATAATAATAATAATAATAATAATAATAATAATAATAATAATGATAATTAGAATTAATTATACCTTAAATAACAAATCCATTACTATTAAAAGGAGTCGAAGGAAGATAGCCCAAATGTGTTGTTATATGAATTTCCCAAAGTAGCCCATGATTTACTTTGGCCCAACCAGCTCAGATTTTTACAACAGCCCAATCTTTTACCAAATCCATTACTTGTTTATTTAATCCCATCGTGGTTGTGGTGGGCTGTAGGGTTCGAACGACCAACAGAAGACGACATAAACCGAATGACTTTTCATTATCGTTCTTTTTGATTCGTTTACCCGGTTCATTATCATCGTGATTCATCCCCACATAAAATCACGATTCATCGTTCATGGTTTTCTTTATATAATCAACAACGGCAGTGACAATCTAATTGAGTTTCAAGCTTTTGGTTTAATTGTTTGAAATAGAAAAGAAGGACGTAGCAAACGAATCACGAATCAAATTGGGTTTGGTGTGGTGATGTTTGAATAAGAAGGTCAACAAACAGTCGGTAATCACGATCATCATCTTTATCGAGTGATCATCATCATATCAATCATCATCGTTCATCTTCATTAAGCATCACCCTTTTCTCGTTGTGTATCACTTTTAGAAAACCGAAGTAAAACAGCCGCTGTAACAGCGAGCAGAAACAGAAACACTGCAGTAGCAGTTGCAGTCGATCATTATCATCCTTTCGCTAAACAGGAGGAGTAAAAGTGGTATTGGTGGCGACGGTTTGAAACAGAGAACAGGTACAGCAAAAATATAAACAAATAAGATGGTGGTTGTGGGTTTTATTTGATCAAAAATAGAAACAAGGAAACAGCGAGTAATAGCAACAAAAGATATCATCTTCATCACATCGTCATCACCTTCACTGATCATTTAGTGGGTGTTGGTGTTTCTCGGACTAGCATAGGAGAGAGAGATAGATGAGAGAGTTTGGGAGAGGAGTGATGGCGGTACTTGGTGGTGGAGGTCACGATGGTGATGGTTGTAGTGGTTGTGTTAAAGTGATGACGGTGGAAGTGGTGGTAGTTAAATGGTTGTCGTGGATTATTGGAGAAGGAGTAACATAAGTGGGTTTGTCAATGGTGATCATAGGGTGGTTGCCGGTTTTTGGTGTCATAGTCGCCGGTGGTTTGATGGTGGCGGAGATGATACAGGGTGGCGGTGGAAGGTTTGGAGATGGTGATGATTAAACTATCTCTATGCCTTGTATATGTATTATATATATATATATATATATATATATATATATATATATATATATATATATTAGGTATATATTAGGTAGTTGTTGATAAATTGAAAAGCAATCACGGTGAAATGTAATATTATAATAAATATTAACTTAAACGTGTGATCTTTAATATTAGTACTGCCGACAGTTTTCCGGGGAATATATCGTATTCCGTTGTGAATCAGTGACGGATAAAAAGTCCTCTGAAAAATCTCATATTTTTAAATTAAATGTCTTTATTTATTTCAGTCATTATGGTATAAAATTTGATCATTAATTTATAAATAAAAATTACATCAATCGTCCCTCTCATTTATGGGTAAAATATAAAAAGTGTTAAAACTTAACAAATAGTTCCTAAATACATTTTAAATAAGCCTAAAATTTATAGAACTCATTTTCGAATCACCGTTTATTTTAAAATAATATTAGTTCGTATTTTACTCATATAATATCCATCAAATGTTAATTAAGTGAAATTAGTCATTTACTAAATAGATTCAAAATCGCAAAATATATATTTAATATACATTATTTATATATAGACATGTTTTTAAATAATAATTATCATAGTATCATAATTACATTTAATAAGAACAATATATAATATTTCAGATTAATATATATAAATATATATATACACACACATATCTATCTACAATTAAAGGTTCGTGAATCGTCGGGAATAGTCGAAGTTAAATGAATATAAGAAACAGCTCAAAATTTTTGAGACTCAACTATACAGACTTTTCTTATCGTGACAAAATATATAAAGATTAAAGTTTAAATTTAGTCAGAAATTCCCGGGTCGTCACACAGTCGCCTCGGCGACGCAAAATACACCCTGAATAAAAAATAAAAATAAAAAATACAACCGTTGCATTTGTAACATCCCGCGTTTTTCCGTTAAATTTATTTTAACACCGTCTTTTTTTTTATATAATATCTTTCGTTATTCAAATTTGTATCTTTCGTTAACTAACGTTCATAATATTCTCGTTATCTAATTATAAAGTCATCCGTTACTCGAACGTTTTTAAAATATTCGTTGGGTTAATTCCCGCACCCGCTTTGAAACTCGAGGGACCGAGATTGCCAAATGGGCAAACTAGTTGACTAGGTCAACTAGTCAACCCACTTACCACATCCATTCATTTCATCTCCACCTCCCACCTTCATCCTCCTCTTTCTCTCTACTTCCCATTTTTGAACTCAAAACCCTCAAACATAAAATCATCATCTAAATCCGATTGGAGAATCAAACATCAAAACAAAATACATATTTGGAATCCTCTCTTCATCCTCTTCAATTTGATACCAACTTCATCTCATTTGGGTCAAGACTAGCTTTGTCTTTGCACGCGTCTACTTGTTGAAGTACTTTATTAACTCTTGCACTCAAGGTGAGATCATAGTCCCACTTTTACTCTTTTTGAACTTATATTTGGGATGAGAAAACATAAACGATTCTTTTGAACTAAGTGAACACAAGAACGGGAAAACAAACATTCTACATACGAGTTTAGAACAAAAAGCCTCAATTCGATTATCATTAGTTACACTTGCCGGGTGTAAGCGAGAACTTATGTTATATGGCCATATGGGTTGATGTAACGACCCGCATTTTTTTCGATCATACTATATTTATAAGATTAATATTTACATAAATTAAACCTTGCCAACATGATAAGCAATCCAAATTGTCGAGACTTATATTTCCGAAAAGAGTTTTACACAACGTTTGACCGTCTAGTTTGACCGATGATATCACGAACTATACAATATATGATAATTATACGTTTGTGTATATAAACGTATATATACATATTTAACATGATTAATAAATGTTTTAATATCTCATTTTGTATTAATAACAACAAGTTATAAGTATATTTTGAAACTACTAACTTAAGTTTTCAAAACGATAACAATACGTAACGTTATTTGACATATATACTTAAGACTTATAATGTTATATATATATTGTATAAGTAATGTATTTAATTACTTTTAAAGAACTTAAATACATAAAACCATATAAGTGTGTTCACAAAAGATAGCTATATTTGAATCCTCATTTCATTTTTCACAAAATTTCTATACGTATACCTAGAGTATTTGTACTCGTATCATACCTAGCTCCTATACGTATTTACTAATAGTAAATACACATCAAAATCACCACCTAACCAGCCATTATTCATGCCCTTAGAGCTAGGTAATTACTTTTGTATGATTGCAAGACTAATTAGCAAGATTACAAACTAAAATTTGTCCATGTATGCCCATGAAACACGTTTTTTATGGTGTATATATGTATCATCATTTTAGTTCATTTTTACTTCCATTCTCTAGCTAAAAACACACACACATTCAAGAGTCTTAAACTCCATAACAATCCAGCAACTTACCTTGAAGATCTAGCTTCAAAAACCATACTAAAACACCATAAGAAAACCATACAAAAACACTTCAAGAAAACCCTCCAAGAACACCAACTTACTTCCAATCTTTCATCCACTTCTATCACCCTTTTGATTCTAGCTTCTTACTTCTCTTTTACAGCAACTTCATCCAAGGAACTTGAGGTAGAATCTATGTTCATAACCTTATTCGATTCATATATATATATAGCTATCATATTTTGTGGTATACAAGTTTAACAACAAGAACATAGTTTGAATGTTTTCAAACTTGTTTGCAAACTAAATAGATCCTTCTAACTTAACTTTTAAAATACTTCAAGACCTGTAATATAACTTATGTATATGTTAATTTAACAAGGTAAAACTTGGTTTTTCAAAGTATAAGTATTTTTAGAAAAATGGTCATTAAATGATTTTGTTGTAACAAAAATGTTTAACTTCATATGTTTCACTAATGTTTCACTTATGCCGTATGATTTTGAATACAAACCAAGGTATTTACAGTTCATAGTCTTAAAGAAGAACTCGATCCAAGAAGATGGCAATTTGAATCAACGAAAACGGATTTGTAACGAAGAAACTATGACCGAAACAAAATTGGTTATCCTAGATCATTTCAACTACGGGATCAATTGGAAAAAAATGATATAAATCACATATTTCTAAGATAACATGATATTTTATATATATGTACTTACAATTCAATTTTATATGGTTCAGGATCACCCGTAAACAACACGAGAAGATTAATCATAAGATCCCATGATTGTACGCAACACGTCATTTGACAACACCGGTACTTTATGTACGCAACACGTCATTTGACAACACCGGTACCATGGGTCAAGATTAATCTCGACCAATACATATACGATGGGGTTTTATTTATTTCGTTGGGGGTTTTGTTTATTGCGGGTATATTAAACATCTAAAAATGAACCATTAAAAAAAATTGAATTGCTAACCTCGGAATGCTAACTACGGACTAAGGAAATATTCAAAATATTAAAAGTATAACAAGTATATATATATATAACGTTTGTTTTAAAATGAAAACATATTGATATATTATATATGGATAGGTTCGTGATATCAACCGGAAGACCGAGTCAAATTATTTATATCATCAAGACAAGAGTGAGTATATAGTCCCACTTTTAAACTCTAAATATTTCGGGATGAGAATACATGTATTTTATGTTTTACGATATGGACACAAGTAACTGAAAAATATGTTCTACGTTGAGTTGTACCACTGGCATACTTCCCTGTAGCTTGGTAACTAATATTTACAGCGGTATTGTAAACGCGAATCCTGTTGATAGATCTATCGGGCCTGACAACCCCAACCGGACTGGACGACCAGTATTCAACGGTTGCACAGTACTTCGTTTCGTGACTACACTTGGTACGGTGTAGTAAGATTTCATAATAAAGGGAATATGCGACGTGATTAAATGTTAAGTATGGTTACCAAGTGCTCAACCACTTAGAATATTTTTATTGAAATGTTTATATACGAAATCTTGTGGTCTATATATATATATATATTGCTGCGCACTAAACCTATATCTCACCAACTTTATGTTGACGTTTTTAAACATGTTTATTCTCAGGTGATAATTAAAGCTTCCGCTGCATTATGTTGAATCTAAGCAGGATCATGCGTACTCATATTTGTGTCAAAAATAAAACTGCATATCCGAGGACGTGTGTTGTAAAATATGCTAGAAATCGTGTTGTTATTATCATTTGTAAAGTTTGTAAGTCGAAGATTATCGTTAAACGATAATCATCTTTTTATTGTCTAAAGCTTGTAACAAAAATAATGGTTTGGTTTGTAATGTATAATATATGCAGTTTTCCTTTTTAAAAATGTCGCATATAGAGGTCAATACCTCGCAATGAAATCATACGTTATCTAACACGTTCTTATGGTTAAGGACGGGTTATGACATGTGGTATCAGAGCGTTGGTCTTAGCGAACCAGGTCTGCATTAGTGTGTCTAATCGAGAAGCCGTTAGGATACATTAGTAAGTCTGGACTTTGACCGGGTCTGATTTAAAAAAAAAAAACCATTGCTTATCACTGTTGGTTAAAATTTATATGTAAATATTATATAAGTACTAATGGGTTAGTTGTTGTGTGATAGATGTCGAGCACAAAAATTGTTATCACAATCAACGACTCCGAATCAGAATCTTCAGATGGCGTTCCAGTCATTAACCTGTCCGATGACGAAAATGATATCCTTGGGGAAGACTCACAAATTCCGGATGAACCAACTATAGAGAACCCGGAAAGTGAACCCGAGGAGGAAAGTGAACCCGAGGAGGAAAGTGAACCCGAGGAGGAAAGTGAACCCGAGGAGGAAAGTGAACCCGAGGAGGAAAGTGAACCCGAGGAAGAAATACAGGAAATTACAAAAGACGAGTTCGAACTAGGAAAGAAACGAAAGGCTAATGAATTAGAAAATCCAAATCCCGAGTTTAATGAGAATGATGTGGCACCAATTCCACTCAACACTACCACCCCTATTCCCGCTATTCCTATTCGTTCTGTCCCGGCATCCAGTTCTTCAGTCCCACAGCCAAAATATAGGCAGACAGTTAGGATAAGCGTTAAGCAAATCTTTGTGTCTAAACGTCCTAGAAAATAGATCAAACGATGCGCTGCTGTGTCAAACCATGGAACCGAATAATGTTTTGTATAATATTAATAGTGTGGTTTGCTTAATGTTCGATGTAAGATAAGCATATGTAAAATATTGAAGTATGAAATGCAATAATTTTCCATGGTTAAGTATTATTTAGATTGTAGTAATTGATTCTGTACTAAGCTATTAAGTATGAACATTAACGGGTAGGTACTACCCAAGATATAATTATAAAACGCTAATAAGAAGAAAAGGCTTTTATAATAATACCTAGTTCATATTATTAATAAGCTATAATGTACTATAAATACACACTACATCTATAATAATCCATGTGAATAATTATTTTCTTTCATTAGGAAATGGCGCGATTGAATCGAATGACGGAACAAGAACTCGAGGAACTCATCAACCAGCGAGTGAACGACAGAATGTTATGGGTTGAGGCTGCAAGAGCTGCTGCAGTTAATCCAAATCCTCGTGTAGGATGCTCCTACAAGACGTTTCAAGCTTGCAAGCCATCATCATTCAGTGGAACGGAAGGACCTATCGGTTTAACCCGATGGATAGAAAAGATGGAGACGGTGTTCAAAATCAGCGGTTGTGATGAAAAAGACATGACCAAGTTTGCATCGTGCACTTTACAAGATAGTGCACTCACATGGTGGAAGAATTATGTGAAGGCGGTAGGAGGAGATGTAGCTTATGATACTCCATGGGAAGAATTCAAAGCAATGATAATCACCGAGTATTGTCCAAGGAATGAGGTTATTAAGTTAGAAGATGAGTTACGAAGTTTGAAGGTGGTTGGTACTGAAATCACCAACTACAATCAGCGATTCATGGAATTGGTTTTACTATGTCCTGAATTGGTTCCAACCGAAGCACGGAAGATTGAAATGTACAAAGGTGGTTTGCCCAAAAAGGTCAAGGCAAACGTTACAGCATCGAAACCTAAGACAATTCATGAAGCTATAACCATGGCGAACGAGTTAATGGATCAGGTCATTCTGGATAAGAAAGCATTCACTACTGAGGTGAAGGTATCGAGTAACAAAAGGAAGTGGAACGGAAATTATGATCGAGGTTACCAACAGCAATCTTTTAAGAAACCAGAAACCCCGAAAGGTGCGGGTAGCGGTTCAGGCTTTGGTTACAAAGGACAAAGTCCTTTATGCAACCGTTGTCACAAACATCACTTTGGTTACTGTAGTGTGTTGTGCACCAAATGCAATCGACAGGGACATCTTGCTGAAGATTGTAAGGCTCTCGTTACAAATGCAAATGGTAACAAGACTCCTGCCACCAACGCAAATAGAACTGCTTTGGCTAACATTACTTGTTTTGGGTGTGGAAAACAAGGTCACTATAAGAGCCAGTGCTCGAATCAGAATGGTGAACCTGCACGTGGAAGAGCGTTTGTTATTAATGCTAGAGAGGCACGAGAAGACCCGGAGCTTGTTACGGGTACGTTTACCATTAATAACTTATCAGCATCTATTTTATTTGATACTGGCGCCGATAGAAGTTACGTGTGTATAAATTTTTACACTAAATTGAATTGTTCATCATTACCTCTAGATGCTAAGTACATGATTGAGTTAGCTAATGGTAAACTAATTAAAGCCGATAAAATTTGTCGTGATTGTGAAATAAATCTAGCCGGAGAAACGTTTAAAATCGACTTAATACCCGTAGAATTAGGAGGTTTTGATGTAATAGTCGGCATGGACTGGATGTCCAAAATAGGAGCGGAAGTTGTTTGTGCCAAGAAGGCAATTCGTATTCCTGGTAAGGATAAAATACCGGTGATGATTTATGGAGAGAAGGGTAATTCAAAGCTAAAACTCATTAGCTGTTTTAAAGCCAAGAAGTGTTTAGAAAAGGGATGTTACGCTATTTTAGCACATGTTAATAAAGTCGAAAAGAAAGAAAAGTGCATCAACGACGTGCCTGTGGCAAGAGATTTTCCTGAAGTTTTTCCGGAAGAATTGCCGGGATTACCTCCATTTAGATCGGTAGAATTTCAAATAGATTTAGTACCAGGAGCTGCACCAGTGGCTCTTGCTCCATATAGACTTGCACCGTCCGAGTTAAAAGAACTTCAAAGTCAGTTAAAAGAATTACTGGACCGTGGATTCATACGACCGAGTACTTCACCGTGGGGAGCTCCAATTTTGTTTGTTAAGAAGAAAGATGGATCTTTTAGGATGTGTATAGACTATCGTGAATTAAATAAGTTAACTATCAAGAATCGGTATCCACTACCGAGAATTGATGACTTATTTGATCAATTGCAAGGATCATGTGTTTATTCAAAAATCGACTTAAGATCGGGCTATCATCAACTACGCGTCAAAGAAGAGGACATTCCGAAAACTGCTTTTCGGACACGTTATGGTCATTACGAATTTTTGGTTATGCCGTTTGGATTGACGAATGCGCCAGCTGTATTCATGGACCTCATGAATCGAGTTTGTAGTCCGTATTTAGATAAGTTTGTTATCGTTTTCATTGATGATATTCTTATCTATTCCAAGAGTGAGCAAGAGCATGAAAAGCATTTAAGGTTGATATTGGAGTTGTTAAGAAAAGAACAGCTATATGCTAAATTTTCTAAGTGTGCTTTTTGGTTGAAAGAAGTGCAATTTCTTGGCCATGTTGTTAATAGCGAAGGAATTCAGGTTGATCCAGCAAAAACTGAAGCTATTGAAAAATGGGAGACTCCTAAGACACCAATGCAGATACGCCAATTTTTGGGTTTAGCCGGTTATTATAGAAGGTTTATTCAAGATTTTTCCCGAATAGCTAAGCCGTTGACAGCGTTAACGCAAAAAGGGAAGAAATATGAATGGACCTCGGAGCAGGAGAACGCATTTCAAATACTGAAGAAGAAGTTAACTACGGCGCCTATTTTATCGTTACCAGAAGGGAACGATGATTTTGAAATATATTGTGACGCTTCGCGACAAGGTTTTGGTTGTGTTCTTATGCAACGAAAGAAAGTAATTGCATTTGCATCCCGACAATTGAAGATTCACGAGCGGAATTATACGACGCATGATCTAGAATTGGGAGCAGTCGTGTTTGCATTGAAGATGTGGAGACACTACTTGTATGGGGTTAAATTCACTGTGTTTACTGATCATAAAAGCCTTCAACATATTTTTGATCAGAAACAATTGAACATGAGGCAACGTAGGTGGGTCGAGTTAATAAACGACTATGATTGTGAAATTCGTTATCATCCCGGGAAGGCGAATGTGGTGGCTGATGCTTTAAGCAGAAAAGAACGAGAACCAATTCGAGTACGAGCGATGAACATAAAAATTCGCATGAATCTCAACTCACAAATCAAAGAAGTTCAACGAGAAGCACTTACTAAAGAAAATATAGGAAATGAAATAATGAAGAAGTATGCGAAGCAACTCGTTATGCGGGAAGATGGAATTCGATATTTTGCAAATCGTATTTGGGTACCGAAGTTGGGTGGATTAAGGAAGTTGATATTGAACGAGGCACATAAGACAAGATATTCGATACATCCTGGAGTTGGAAAGATGTACCAAGATCTTAAGACGCATTATTGGTGGCCTAATTTAAAAACAGACGTTGCAACATACGTTGGGGAGTGTTTAACTTGTTCCAAGGTTAAAGCAGAACACCAGAAGCCGTCAGGGTTACTTCAACAACCAGAAATTCCAGAATGGAAATGGGACGGTATTACCATGGATTTCATCACGAAGTTACCAAAGACTGCCTGGGGATACGACACCATTTGGGTGATTGTTGATCGTCTCACCAAGTCTGCACATTTCTTACCTATAAAGGAAACGGATCGAATGGAGAAACTATTACGATTGTATATAAAAGAAGTTGTTTCAAGGCATGGAATACCTATTTCCATTATATCCGATCGTGATAGTAGATTTACTTCAAAATTTTGGCAATCACTACAGGAGGCACTAGGAACTCGGTTGGATATGAGTACCGCATATCATCCACAAACCGATGGACAGAGTGAAAGAACGATTCAGACTCTCGAAGACATGCTCAGGGCATGTGTGATCGATTTTGGAAACGGATGGGATAAATATCTACCGTTAGCAGAATTCTCGTATAATAATAGTTATCATGCGAGCATTGGAGCTGCGCCATTCGAAGCATTGTACGGAAGGAAGTGTAGATCTCCTATCTGTTGGAATGAAGTAGGAGATCGACATTTAACTGGTCCCGAGATCATACATGAAACGACTGAGAAGATAGTGCAAATCAAGGAGAGATTGAAAACAGCCCGTAGTCGCCAAAAGAGCTACGCCGATGTTCGAAGGAAACCATTAGAGTTTCAGGTCGGGGACATGGTTATGCTAAAGGTGTCACCTTGGAAAGGTGTAATACGTTTCGGCAAAAGGGGTAAACTGAACCCAAGATACGTAGGCCCGTTTAAGATCATCGAACGCATTGGACCGGTAGCTTATCGACTCGAGTTACCACAACAACTCGCCGGAGTACATAATACCTTTCACGTCTCAAACCTTAAGAAGTGTCTTGCAAAGGAAGACCTCACCATTCCTCTTGAAGAAATTCATGTCGACGAGAAACTACAATTCGTCGAAGAACCAATCGAAATCATGGACCGTGAAGTTAAACAACTCAAACAGAGTAATATACCGATTGTTAAGGTTCGTTGGAATGCTAGAAGAGGTCCCGAGTTTACTTGGGAACGAGAGGATCAGATGAAGCAAAAGTATCCACACTTGTTTCTCGATGACGCAAAATAGGTACAATTTTAAAATTTCGGGACGAAATTTATTTAACGGGGAGGTAATGTAACGACCCGCATTTTTTCGATCATACTATATTTATAAGATTAATATTTACATAAATTAAACCTTGCCAACATGATAAGCAATCCAAATTGTCGAGACTTATATTTCCGAAAAGAGTTTTACACAACGTTTGACCGTCTAGTTTGACCGATGATATCACGAACTATACAATATATGATAATTATACGTTTGTGTATATAAACGTATATATACATATTTAACATGATTAATAAATGTTTTAATATCTCATTTTGTATTAATAACAACAAGTTATAAGTATATTTTGAAACTACTAACTTAAGTTTTCAAAACGATAACAATACGTAACGTTATTTGACATATATACTTAAGACTTATAATGTTATATATATATTGTATAAGTAATGTATTTAATTACTTTTAAAGAACTTAAATACATAAAACCATATAAGTGTGTTCACAAAAGATAGCTATATTTGAATCCTCATTTCATTTTTCACAAAATTTCTATACGTATACCTAGAGTATTTGTACTCGTATCATACCTAGCTCCTATACGTATTTACTAATAGTAAATACACATCAAAATCACCACCTAACCAGCCATTATTCATGCCCTTAGAGCTAGGTAATTACTTTTGTATGATTGCAAGACTAATTAGCAAGATTACAAACTAAAATTTGTCCATGTATGCCCATGAAACACGTTTTTTATGGTGTATATATGTATCATCATTTTAGTTCATTTTTACTTCCATTCTCTAGCTAAAAACACACACACATTCAAGAGTCTTAAACTCCATAACAATCCAGCAACTTACCTTGAAGATCTAGCTTCAAAAACCATACTAAAACACCATAAGAAAACCATACAAAAACACTTCAAGAAAACCCTCCAAGAACACCAACTTACTTCCAATCTTTCATCCACTTCTATCACCCTTTTGATTCTAGCTTCTTACTTCTCTTTTACAGCAACTTCATCCAAGGAACTTGAGGTAGAATCTATGTTCATAACCTTATTCGATTCATATATATATAGCTATCATATTTTGTGGTATACAAGTTTAACAACAAGAACATAGTTTGAATGTTTTCAAACTTGTTTGCAAACTAAATAGATCCTTCTAACTTAACTTTTAAAATACTTCAAGACCTGTAATATAACTTATGTATATGTTAATTTAACAAGGTAAAACTTGGTTTTTCAAAGTATAAGTATTTTTAGAAAAATGGTCATTAAATGATTTTGTTGTAACAAAAATGTTTAACTTCATATGTTTCACTAATGTTTCACTTATGCCGTATGATTTTGAATACAAACCAAGGTATTTACAGTTCATAGTCTTAAAGAAGAACTCGATCCAAGAAGATGGCAATTTGAATCAACGAAAACGGATTTGTAACGAAGAAACTATGACCGAAACAAAATTGGTTATCCTAGATCATTTCAACTACGGGATCAATTGGAAAAAAATGATATAAATCACATATTTCTAAGATAACATGATATTTTATATATATGTACTTACAATTCAATTTTATATGGTTCAGGATCACCCGTAAACAACACGAGAAGATTAATCATAAGATCCCATGATTGTACGCAACACGTCATTTGACAACACCGGTACTTTATGTACGCAACACGTCATTTGACAACACCGGTACCATGGGTCAAGATTAATCTCGACCAATACATATACGATGGGGTTTTATTTATTTCGTTGGGGGTTTTGTTTATTGCGGGTATATTAAACATCTAAAAATGAACCATTAAAAAAAATTGAATTGCTAACCTCGGAATGCTAACTACGGACTAAGGAAATATTCAAAATATTAAAAGTATAACAAGTATATATATATAACGTTTGTTTTAAAATGAAAACATATTGATATATTATATATGGATAGGTTCGTGATATCAACCGGAAGACCGAGTCAAATTATTTATATCATCAAGACAAGAGTGAGTATATAGTCCCACTTTTAAACTCTAAATATTTCGGGATGAGAATACATGTATTTTATGTTTTACGATATGGACACAAGTAACTGAAAAATATGTTCTACGTTGAGTTGTACCACTGGCATACTTCCCTGTAGCTTGGTAACTAATATTTACAGCGGTATTGTAAACGCGAATCCTGTTGATAGATCTATCGGGCCTGACAACCCCAACCGGACTGGACGACCAGTATTCAACGGTTGCACAGTACTTCGTTTCGTGACTACACTTGGTACGGTGTAGTAAGATTTCATAATAAAGGGAATATGCGACGTGATTAAATGTTAAGTATGGTTACCAAGTGCTCAACCACTTAGAATATTTTTATTGAAATGTTTATATACGAAATCTTGTGGTCTATATATATATATTGCTGCGCACTAAACCTATATCTCACCAACTTTATGTTGACGTTTTTAAACATGTTTATTCTCAGGTGATAATTAAAGCTTCCGCTGCATTATGTTGAATCTAAGCAGGATCATGCGTACTCATATTTGTGTCAAAAATAAAACTGCATATCCGAGGACGTGTGTTGTAAAATATGCTAGAAATCGTGTTGTTATTATCATTTGTAAAGTTTGTAAGTCGAAGATTATCGTTAAACGATAATCATCTTTTTATTGTCTAAAGCTTGTAACAAAAATAATGGTTTGGTTTGTAATGTATAATATATGCAGTTTTCCTTTTTAAAAATGTCGCATATAGAGGTCAATACCTCGCAATAAAATCATACGTTATCTAACACGTTCTTATGGTTAAGGACGGGTTATGACAGTTGACAACCCTCATCTTTGACGGTTCGCTACCGTCTACGGATGAAATATATTTTCGAGAATCAGTGTTTGTTCTAGCACTAAGTGATGGGGTATACAATGGAAGGAATGTTAAGCTTTGATAATTGGGTGCTCGTGAAACAAACTTTTGGAATGTATTACTATTATTTCATTGATGCAAATCTTGTGGTTCACTTGTACTTACTTACTTAAACCTATGATTTCACCAACGTTTTCGTTGACAGATTTCTATGTTTTTCTCAGGTCTTGCACGATATGTGAAACATGCTTCCGCTTACTATTTGATACTTGCATCCGATGTCGAGTATACATGCATTTCATGGAGCGTCTTTTGACTTTACTTTAAATCGTGTCGCCTAGATTTCAATCGTACTTATAACATTGTAACTTAACTTTTGGTTGAACAATTCTTGTAAACTTTGAAACAATCTTTAGTTTGAAATGAAGGCGACATATTTTGGTCAAACGTTATCTTAAAGACTTATAATCAGGTAATGGGACCCACGTAGCCGACGCCGTCACTTGACGATTTGTCGGGGTCGCTACAGGTGGTATCAGAGCCTTGGTTGTAGGGATTTAGAGTTCATTTGTGTCCACCCCGAGTCATAGGGTACATAGGTGAATCTAGACTACAACCGGCATATAGACTGAAGTAGGAATTATTTGACTAATTGTGCATTTATACTCGAACTCTTCTATCATATCTAACTCGTATTCGATCTTGATCTTACGTTGATAAATTTTGTTGATGCGCCACCTTGACTTTATGAAGTAATGTTAAATGCACATGAGAATCAGGGTAATATAATTTCCGGGATTATATTACGGTGATTCACATGGACGTTCCGACATTATGACATAGAGAATTTAAGGCGAGTCAAGGAAAATTTTCTCTTTATCCTTATTCCATATCACGGTTAGTATTGTTAAAAATACTAACCAACGATATTCTTGTCTCATGAAGGAACAATGGCTCACCAAGGTCAACACAATACTCCTCTCGAAACTCTAGAACAAGCTCTTCAACGAATGATAACCACCGCCGTGGGTACGGCCGTGGCCGATCACTTTTCCAACAACAACAATGGAGCCGGAAACTCAAACGAGGGATGCTCTTATAAAGCTTTCATGGGGTGCAAACCTCACACTTTTGATGGAACCGGGGGACCGGTTACTCTCACCCGATGGTTTGAACAAATGGAGACCGTTTTTAACACAAGCGGTTGTCGAGATCAAGATAAGGTCAAGTTTTCCACCCTCACTTTCACCGGTATTGCTCTCTCATGGTGGAACACGTATGTATAATTAGTGGGAAGCGATGAAGCCCACACACTCTCTTGGACCGAATTAAGAGAAAGAATGATCACCGAATACTTCCCGCGCGACGAGACTCGAAGGCTCGAACAGGGTCTAAGGAATTTAAAAACGGCCGGAAATAACCTCGAAGCTTATAATCAACGGTTTACCGAACTAGTCTCGATGTGTCCAAATCTCATGACTCCCGAATCCCTAAGAGTCGAACTTTACATGGATGGCCTCCCTAAGAGCATTCAACACAAGGTAATGACATCTCAACCCACTAACCTACAAGAGGCTTTAACAATGGCCCACCAAACTTTGGAAACGGTGAATGAAATGGAAGCACCGGCACCAATGGTCGAGAACCACCCGAGTAACAACAAAAGAACATGGGGAGCCTCTCAATTTAGCAACCACAACAATAACAACAACCCCGCCAAGAAGCCTTTCACCTCCAACGACAAGAAAGGCTATGCCGGAAAACTACCTTTTTGTAACGAATGCCACAAGCATCACTTTGAAGGATGTGGCAGGTTTCGCCACCGGCGCCAAGGAAGTGGTCACGTCGCCAAACGTTGTGGAAGTACCACCCCCGTCGCTCGAATGATGCCCAACGCACACAGGACGGGTGCTTGCTTCAAATGTGGCCAACTGGGTCATTTTAGGAATGTGTGCCCAAATAAGAAAATCAACCCCAACGCACGCCGTTGAACCTTCAACATCGACACCTAGGATGCCCGGAACGACGATGGACTAGTAACGGGTACGTTTCTTCACAACAAACCGTATACTTCATACTTATTCGATTCGAGTACCGTTAGACGTTTTACAACCAAGACTTTGACTTGTACTCATTACATTCCACCTTTTTCCCTTAGATACTACTTAGGCAATTTAAGCGACCAACGGAAAGATATTGTGTGTCTATAAATTTTATCAGAGGATATACGTTAAGAATTATGACTTGACACCTATAGAACTAAGGAGCTCAAAACCTATTCGTTAAGGAGAAATTTTTTTTTTCTTTCTTTCCTACAATTATGTATGGATTTTTGTGAACTAAATAATTTTCGGTTGGAAACCGATACCCACTTCCTCGTATCCATGACCTCATGATTATTTGCGTGAAACTCGTGTGTATTCCAAATCGACCTCCGTTCCGGTTATCACCAATTGGGGGTTAAGGGAGACGATGTCTCCTAAGCCATTTCCGAACTCGCAACGTTAGTTGTAAATCTCTCTTAGTATCGTTTGATTTATTTAGGACTCCGTCCGTATTCATGAACCTCCTAAACCACGTATGCAACTTATCTAGACAAATCTGTTATCGTATTTATAGATGACATCTTAACTTATTTAAGTAAAGAAGGAAAACGAACAACATCACCATCTTACGCTCGAACTTTTGAGAAAAGAGCAACTTTATACCAAATTCTCCGAGTGAGAATTTCTGTTGAACGAAGTCCAATTTTCTAGACCATGATGTTAATGGTCAAGGCATTACAATCAATCTCGAAATCAAGCCACATGTAATCAGGAAACTCTCCCAACTCAGACTTGTATTCGTAAAATCTTAGATCTCGTCTATTTTTACCGAAGATTCATTTCTGACTTTTCTCGTGTTACACGACTTTTAAACTCGTTAACTCACTAAGGAAAACTCTAAACCTCTCCGTGTTCGAACCTTGAGCGTGATTCTTCACACCAACATTTCTAGTTAAAAATCGTATAGCAACAGATGGAACTCGAACATGGAAATATTCTATTTGAACGCCGAAAGGCATACTCTCTCGACTCAAAAAAAAAAAAAAAAAAAAAAAAAAAAAAAAAAATTCGTTATTTTACACGAAGAATTCGAATACTAAATTGTGGATCCGATCAAACTTCTCGTCATCACGTACCACACTACATACCTCTGTTATTTCACCGTCACCGTCTAATATTACTGGAATTTAAGATAACACACAATCCAACGATACTTCACTCTTCTTTGACTTAACGCCCTTGCGTCACTGATAATCGTCCAACCATTATTCAACCCCGAACTATACAATTACGTGTACTATCTCGTTTCTCTTTCAGACTTCATTTTTTTTTTTGACAACTAGAGGCACGTTATGGCAACCTCGAGATGTAAGCTCATCCTATTCTAAGTCCTCGTTTCACTCCTATCTTTATCGCTCGCACTTCCATTTAAGGGAACTCCTTGTAACATTTCTCCATGGATAGAGAAATTCATCATATTACATTAGTATTCGCCACGAGGGTGAATAGTCCTAACGAACATTTTTCGAACCCTAACTGACTTGTTCAAACGTATCTTAATAGATTCTATTCCAACACGGTGTATCTTTGTCAATTATTCCGTATCGAAATACTCGTTTCACTTCTAGTTTTACAAGAAACCTTGGAGACCCGCTTAGACATGAGTACCGCGTACCACCCACAAACAGACGAACCGAACAAACGAACGATTTACGTCTTCGAAAGACATGTTTCAAACTTTCATGGTCGCTTTTAGTAGATCCCTCTTACAACAGTAGTTACCACTCGTGTGTTCACACGCACTTTCCGAAACCCTATATGACCGCTAATGTCATACCCCTATTCGTTGGACCAAAGCATGTGGCAAACAAAACACCGAATCTTAACTCATCCAAGAAACAACAATTGAGATAATCCAAGTCCGAGAAGGGCTCGAGACGACCCGTAGTCGCCCAAAAGAGTCATACCAAACTTAGATGAAAACCTCACAAATCCCAGTGTGTAACCGCGTAATATTGAGAAACCGCACCTTGGAAAGGTGTAATCCATTTTGGGAAATCGAGAAAGGCTATATCCGCAATATCGAACCTTTTGAAACCTTGGGGCGTATTGGAACCGCTTCCTATCGTTTAGAACTTCCGACTCAATTAAGTTTCCGTTTACCCTACATTTCGTGTAACAAACTTAGAAACGTGTCCTGCGGAACAGGAACGTGCAATCCTGCTGGATACATCAACTATCGATGACAAACTTCTCTTCATAGGAAAACCAGTTGAAACCGGGGATCGTAAAAACCGAACCTTAATGCAACGTAAAACCCTGACTATCCAAATTCATGAGAACCCTCAAGAACGTACTTTCACTTATTCATAGCATTGACAACGTAAAGTCTCGAGTAAGAGATATCGACTATTACTTCCAATTAAATTTCGGGACGAAATTTCTTTTGAGGTGTGGATAATGTAACATCCCGCGTTTTTCCGTTAAATTTATTTTAACACCGTCTTTTTTTTTATATAATATCTTTCGTTATTCAAATTTGTATCTTTCGTTAACTAACGTTCATAATATTCTCGTTATCTAATTATAAAGTCATCCGTTACTCGAACGTTTTTAAAATATTCGTTGGGTTAATTCCCGCACCCGCTTTGAAACTCGAGGGACCGAGATTGCCAAATGGGCAAACTAGTTGACTAGGTCAACTAGTCAACCCACTTACCACATCCATTCATTTCATCTCCACCTCCCACCTTCATCCTCCTCTTTCTCTCTACTTCCCATTTTTGAACTCAAAACCCTCAAACATAAAATCATCATCTAAATCCGATTGGAGAATCAAACATCAAAACAAAATACATATTTGGAATCCTCTCTTCATCCTCTTCAATTTGATACCAACTTCATCTCATTTGGGTCAAGACTAGCTTTGTCTTTGCACGCGTCTACTTGTTGAAGTACTTTATTAACTCTTGCACTCAAGGTGAGATCATAGTCCCACTTTTACTCTTTTTGAACTTATATTTGGGATGAGAAAACATAAACGATTCTTTTGAACTAAGTGAACACAAGAACGGGAAAACAAACATTCTACATACGAGTTTAGAACAAAAAGCCTCAATTCGATTATCATTAGTTACACTTGCCGGGTGTAAGCGAGAACTTATGTTATATGGCCATATGGGTTGACAACCCTCATCTTTGACGGTTCGCTACCGTCTACGGATGAAATATATTTTCGAGAATCAGTGTTTGTTCTAGCACTAAGTGATGGGGTATACAATGGAAGGAATGTTAAGCTTTGATAATTGGGTGCTCGTGAAACAAACTTTTGGAATGTATTACTATTATTTCATTGATGCAAATCTTGTGGTTCACTTGTACTTACTTACTTAAACCTATGATTTCACCAACGTTTTCGTTGACAGATTTCTATGTTTTTCTCAGGTCTTGCACGATATGTGAAACATGCTTCCGCTTACTATTTGATACTTGCATCCGATGTCGAGTATACATGCATTTCATGGAGCGTCTTTTGACTTTACTTTAAATTGTGTCGCCTAGATTTCAATCGTACTTATAACATTGTAACTTAACTTTTGGTTGAACAATTCTTGTAAACTTTGAAACAATCTTTAGTTTGAAATGAAGGCGACATATTTTGGTCAAACGTTATCTTAAAGACTTATAATCAGGTAATGGGACCCACGTAGCCGACGCCGTCACTTGACGATTTGTCGGGGTCGCTACAGCATTCTAGCCGTTGGGGTATTTTTCATTTTTTTTTTATTTTTTTCTTTTTTACTTTCTATATATATACAACACAAACACAAACACAAACACAAATCTCATTCACAAACACAAATCTCATTCAAAAAAAAAATGTCAAATTATTATCATCCACAATGGAGTCCACTCTCACCCTATTCACCCAGATCGGCTCAAGGTTCGGCTAGTGGTGGTGGTGAGGCTAATCTCGGTTTTTCAAATTTTGTCAATTCACAACAATCAATGCCACAAATGTCTCCCGAGCAAATACAAGCGTTTATGTTGTGACAACAACAACAACAACAACAACAACAACAACAACAACAACAACAACAACAACAACAAGTTCCACAAACACAACAAACACAAGTTCAACAAACACAACAAACACCTCAAGCACCAAAACGCAAGTCGAGAGCAAAGGCTAAAGGAAAAGAAGTTGCGGTCGATTCGTCTCAACCTAGAAGACGAACTGAGTACTTGTGGGAACCCGAAGATGAGCTACGTTTAGCTCAATCGTGGATTGCGACTTCTGAAGATCCAAACCAAGGCATTGATCAAAAATCATCTTCGTTTTGGAACGTGGTTATGAATGAGTACCATTCTAGGGGTCCACCTTACAAACGAACAAAGGATATGTTGACCTCCAAATGGACAAAAATGAATGAATGTTGCAGAAAGTATGGTGGAATCGTGAGTCGTCTCAAACGAGTTCCACGTAGTGGCGAAGGTGATGTCAATTTCAAAGAACGTTGTGATGCACAATACAAGGTGGAGACGTTTAAGAAGTTTAACAATTACCTAGCTTGGGAATTCCTAAAGGACAAGCAAAACTGGAACAATCCGACTCCACTTAAAACAAGCAAACGTGATTGTATTAGTTTGGATGATTGTGATCTAGATGAGGAACCGTAAGAACCGGAAGAGAATCTAAATGCGGAGCTATATGGGGAGGATGCAACACCACGACCTCCCGGAAAATCAAGAAAATCAAAATCACAAAAGACGTCTTCGAGCTCCGCCGCTTCCGCAAGATCCTCGTTTGATGAAAGTGCAAGCGGCACTTTTGAATCAATGACTAGTTACTTTGATTTGAAAATACTACAAATGTCTACGGCGGGAATGGATGAAGAAGATGCACAAGTTCTTCAAACGAAGAAAGCGGCGATTCGGACCAAGCTTCGAAGTGGAAATTGAAGCGTTTCGTATTTGTCTTTAATAAATATGAATTGTAATGTTTTTTTATTTATTTATGAATTGTAATGTTTTTTTTTTTTTAGGAATTGTAATGTTTTTTTTTTTTTAGGAATTGTAATGTTTAATTTTTATTTTAATGGAAGTTATTTCTATTTCTATTTATGTTAATTTTTATAATTATATTCATTTATGTTATATTTAAAATCATAAAAAAAAAAAAAAATATAAACTGACATGCCTAACTAGCAGAGGTCACCACTCCTCACTTTTTCTGACTCAGCAAGTCAGGCCTGACATGCCAAGTGACCTCAGTCACCACTCCCAGTGCTCTCAGCCTCTCACGCCTCCTCCCACTTTAGTCACCAAAGTGACTAACGCCTAAGCTTGCTGCCCCATTAAATTCGTCACTATCCGTCAAATATACACCAGCTCATCTCACGGAGCTTTTTGACACCGCGATATTGATAGTCTTATGAAATATTGAAATGCAACAAATAAAATAAGTGTGAACGGAAAATTTGAATATTGCATGTATATATTCGTTAGCGAAAATACAACGCCCTCACAGTCAGTCACCCAATTAGCCATCTGTTGGTGATGTGACCCTTTTCCTTCAACTGACACTTTTAGCTCACTAATTCAAGCATGCGTCATGATATACAAATGCTACTAGTATTTCAGCAATATCATCATCAACTTGATCCATCCGGCTCGCTTTCCGTCTTAACGAGACTCGACTCATTCCTCAGTGAATTTGCCATGCAGTAATTTTACTTAAAGACATAATAATAAGATATACCAGGGACCAAAACTGGATTGACATATATCCTTATCAACAGTTTTGCACATCAAAACCAGAAGTAAGCTTGAGAACGTTGACAGAACTGACAGAATCCAAAAGTGGGTTTATCATATCAACAACAACAACACAACAACAACAAAACCCAATCCCGCACATGCGAGGTATGGGGGAGGTGAGATGTAGACAATCCTTCCTCTACCGTAGAGTAAGAGAGAAGTCGTTTCTTTAACCATGGGTTTATCATATCAAGTAACAAGTAAAACAACTAAACATACATACATGAAAAGGTCTATTCATCATCTACCCTCCCTCATTATAATTTATTTGTATAATAACTACATACATATCAAATATCAAATACTAAGTATCGAATACCGTGTTTAATAAGTACAAACTTCCAACTGTAAGATTGACTTTTACATAGTACTATAGTAACTTGATTCTACAAAATCAAATTAAAATTTCATTAAACGAAAAGAGTGTGCATTCCATCCAGGTTTCTGGTTAAGCTTCAGAGCCTCGCTAACACACTATGTTTAGGATGAATGTTGCACTTGATTATACAAAAATGACCTCGAATTTTGCACACGGATTGCTTTTAATGTGACTTTTAAAAGCAGTACTACTTTTGAAACTAAATGTGTATAAAGCTTGCCTTTGTGTCATACCAACAGGGTATATTCTGTAAATTTTAAGCACCTTCACATCACCTCTTAGCATTTCAGGCCTTTCATCTTTCCAGATGGGTTCGTGTTTTAAAGACTTGAACTTCAATATAACAGCATCTGCTAAGGCCTCCATAGTCAAGTTCCCAGACCTGCCCAAATGTTCATCAGAAAAAATAGAAATCAGAGGCAAAGAAAAAAACTGAATTTGGTTCATATAAGAATATGGAAGTTCATAAAGTCAAAATAGTCAACTGAAAGGTTTTATTTTACCTAAGATAAACAGACTCCATCTCGAACCTCCCTCTTTCTCTTACATAGATGTGATATACAGTTTGTGAACCTCTTTCACACTTGCAAGGTCGTTTTGCCGCACAGTTTTTTTCCTCGTTCTCACGGATTCTTGTGGCAAGAAAAATACATAAACGACAAGATGAATGAACAGCAGCCATATCCACAAGGGCCTTGAAAGAGTCAGAAGGCCCCTCATATTTCCATCTGCATAAATAATTTAAGCAGAATACAAGTAGGTGAACCCATTAGCTATTGATTGTTATATGGAAAGTAACAAATGATTTACAAACAAGTCTAGCTATAATGTAGACTTCGTTATAATACTATAAACAGTCAATAAAATGACTTCCATCAATCTGACAAATTTTAACTAATTAAAACTTTTCCAGCTTCCATTAACCAATTAGACTCTGGTTAGTCAGAATTTCATACATATATGCCATGTTAAAAATGTTATTGTTTGTACAATTTGGTCAATTAGACACTGTAGTTCATGGTTTAAAGTTTTTGCATGTCTTCTATATAGATTTATTAACTTCTAAAGTCGACATGTCACATATGCAATTTAGCATTCCATGTGTAGAGCTATATGACCCTATCATGCCACATATCTCAACAATATGTGTTGGTATTCAATTTAAAAGACGGAAGATAAACTTGCCTGAGTGATTCATTGTAGGCAGTGAGATTCTCTGAAAGACGTTTCATGGTCTTGGCAACTGGCACAATATCTTTTAGTTCCTTAATATGTAAAACAGATCCAGGTGCAGGAGCAAAATCTTGGATATTTGGAGTACCAACAACAACAGGGACAGTTCCTTCAAATTACAATGTAGCTTCCATTTATTATCATGCATCACTAACAATCATGTTTCTTACTCCAACATAGTAAAAAACATGTCATGATGGGAAGGTTTTGTGATAGGTCAATAGGTCATGATGGGAAGGTTTGGTGATAGGTCAATAGGTCATAATGGCAGAGGCTATAAAAGGGTCACTTTTAATATGCGTAAAAAACATAACAAGTGGGGTTGGTTAGCACGCAAGATTTAAGAGATAGTATATTACAAACGTCATGGGAAGTCATTCACCCACTTTGAACCATGACCAAATTATCCAAATTCATTAATTTGACCCGTTTGAGATAAAGCACACCCTAAATGAAGTGACCTATTCATAAAATAATGGGTCAACATTGCCAACTCTAAGTGCAATATAATGAGTTGAAAACATAAGATGGTTATAGCTTCTATACATAATCCTCGTGTGTAAAACTTTTCGGTAGATTTAATACCAAAACAAAACCTGAATGGTGGAAGTGAGCTAGAGAGAATAAAAAAAGACTCGCAATAAAGAAAAAAAATGAATAGAGGTGCATTTTTTCAATGAGATAGGGAATTTAATATATATAATATTTCCATACCTGCTACAAGAGACTGGAAGAACTTTTCAGTAACATAGTCTTCCTCATTAGAATTTTCAAAAGCCAAGCTAAATTTGTAACGCTTCAATGCTTCAACCTTGTTCACTGCCAAGAAGCAAAATAGAATGTTTTAGCAATCGAATTCGATTAGAAGAACAAACAAAGAATGTGATGACCAACTTGTAACAAGGACCAAAATTGTAGATCCAATTATAACTGTAGGGAAACGAAATGTCAGATGCTTACCGTTCCCATCACGGTTTCGGTGACAACCACCGTAAGAATCAATCTTAATGTTTGACTTCTCAAGTCCTTCAAGGGCTTCTAAGCGGAAGTTGCGAGCAGCACAGTTAGAAATGAATGCAGCTGCCAAAGCTTTCTCAGTTTTTGGCTGAACTGGAGCCATTATATCATACTCTGCCCATGAAAAATAACCAACGGGGACATCTGAGGAGAGGCTAGTTGTCATAATGACGCTGTATCCCTTACTGAAAGATGATAACACAGTCAAGAAAAACTTTATTTCTATTCTACATGAATTTCAGTCAAAATTATACAAAAGGTAACATTTAGCATACATGTATGTATGAGAAGGTCAGTCTTACCCTTCTAGCATACATTTATTTACGGATTATCTAAAATAGTGCTTACCCACCGTCGTGCCATAGCAAGGTTGTTCTCAGGATAATATTCAGCTGATTCCATTGACCGAAGAATACCAGCTGCCCCGGCAGCATTAGGTAACCCAAATGCCGCATCGACTTTGTTATTGTTAAACCCAAACTTGCATTCCACAGCACAAGAAGTCCAGTCCTTCAGGAAACATATTTTTATAAGACTACTGTTATCATACACAAACCTATTAGATATATATGCAATCATTTTCACATACCACTAATCGGTTGGCAAACATTAGTTTTAACGCCTCAAACAAAAAATAAACAAAAGTAAGATGCCTAACATAATAGAAACTGATTTTAACCTACAAAGATTGAAAACTTTTGGAATCTACAAACACCTTCATATTCAATCATATAATGTATGAGTTAATAAGATCCAGACAAGCCTGGACCAACAAGCCAAATAACTCAAAACATCTTTAAACCATCATGAAAACGATTGCCAACTACCAATGGTGTAGTATAAAGACTCACAATTCACAAAATCAGAGTCAAATTGACATCATATATCACATCTTATAAGTACCTAAAAATCAATTTACTTATAGAGCGACATATCTTCTTAGATTTTAAAAAATAATAATTATTATAATAATAATAATTATAATTATATTACTCCGTAATAACTACTGACTATGAGAAATACAGATATCTGTAAACATATATAAACAAACAAACCTGTTCAGCACCGGTAACAAGAACTGGCTCTTTTTTAAAATCCCTAGTATAAACCACAGCATCTACTCTTTCCAACCACTCTTCACAACTCTCTCCATTATCAACACCATCACCGTCACCGGAATCCACCGCATCTAATGATGAAAATGAAGATGTCGTAAACTGATAGAATGATTCAGTCAATGAATTAAGCAGATCACCATTCTTAATCAAATCTAATCGACCTAAGAAGCTGATCTCTGCTATAAAAACTATAACTAGAAATATAGGTAACAAATTCGACCACTTTTTTCTCGAATTATGAACGTTAGTGACTGATGATGTAGTTGATGCGATGTTATTGTTGTTGTTGTTGTTGTTAGTAATGGTAGGAGGATTTTGATCTAATTGAGTGTTTCGAGATGGTCTTTGAAGATTAGGGTTTAATAAAGACATAATATTGTGGCGTTGAATAAAGATTTGTGATGGATCTGCAGTTAAATGTAGGAATTAAGAAGCAATATTTAGGGCAAAAATATGTGAATTAAGATCGATCGTGGAACAAGTCCACGCTTGAGGTCTGAAACTTTGAATATTGGTTGACCTAAAATGCATATAGATAACGCGATATAGATTGCAACAGGGTTTTTGGTATTGTGTCATTGTATGCCTTATGTCATACATCAAAATTTAATATCAGACACTTTTTATAAAGTAAAATTTGATGAATCAACATATTTGGTGGATAACAGATATTACTGGTCCACCTAATTGCACAGTCAATTATTATACCATAAGTATGTTATCGATTGTAATCAGTAGATACACCATTCTTGAATAAGAATTTAATCTCTTCTATCTTCCCTCATATTAGTAAGATATATGTCATATACAATATTAAATCATAACACGTTATCAGCACGAAGAGCTCCGTATAATTAAGGTGATTTTTCCACTTACCTAACCACCACTTCCACCTCTCAAGATTCCCGCCGTCCGCCGCTGAAATCGCCGGAAGATCTTGAAACCTCCGATGTGAGTTATACTTATCAGGTTGTTGTTCGAACTGGGTTTACGAAGAGGACAAGAAGAAACAGAAAAGGTTAAATGTATCAGAGGTGCAGCTGCAGCGTTTCTGTTGTTCACGCAGAAACAGAAATCAAAAGAAAAATAAAATAAAATGAGACAGCTGCAACAGTGATTTAAAGTGATGGTGGTGTTGTGGTGGCTTGTTTGATTCGATGTTTACAGCAGTATGAAAGCTGAAGTTTGCAGCTGCTTTAATTGATAGAAACATGGAGATCATAAGAGAAAACAGTTTGCAGAAAATAGGAGAGGGAGAGAGAGAAATAGTTAGATATTTGTAAGGTGGCTAAGGTGGTTTCTTGGCGGATCATGGCTGTTATGGGTGGTGGCGGTTTGGTTCCTGATTGCAAGTGATGTTCAAGGTTGATCAAGTAAGTGTAATTTGTATATATTTATATATCTTATTTATATGCATAGGTACCTTGGATATATAATATCTATATGTATATATAGAAATATGATGTGTTTGATTGATAATTTAAAACAGTAAAAGCCAACCAATTATTATCACTTTCTAAAGAATTAATTACCTATTAAATAAATAAATAAATAAAACGTGCACTTAATAATGAAAACAGTGAGCCATCATAACTTTTATCAATTCAGTCGATATCCACATTTACGGATAACTTTCGTGCTCCGTTGTTAATCAGTGGCGGATAAAAGTCTTCGGAAAAATTCCAAAATTTTAAATTAAGTATCTTTATTTATTTAGGTCATTATGGTATAAAATTTGGTCATTAACCATTAAATAAAAATTACATTAATTATTCACTCCCAACCCCCAAGTAAAATAAAAAGTGAAATTTGTAACAAACCATCTCTCTCTCTCTTTCATGTTTTCTGTTTCATCGTAAACCATAAGCCACCCCATCACAAGATCACTGCTACTGCTCAATGTTATTCGTTATTTTGCTGCAACCGTTTGAAAGAGAAAAAAAAACCCACCACTACCGAATATATATATTACCAATGATATAACGATATATGGACAGTCCCACGTAAAATAAAATAAAATAAAATTTATCAATAAAGTGTTTGGAGTTCTTATGCAACTTGCCTCTATTCTCTTTTATTTGGCCGACCAGTGGGAACTTTCACTGTAGTGACCAGGAAAATTTCGACTAATTTTAAACCAAACTCTCAATACGATTTAATATTTTTGACACGATAAGCAAAGTATGTAAAGTTGAATTTCAAAAATTTTGAACTGTTTCATATATTCAATTGACCTTCGACTGTTCTCGACGATTCACGAACAACTATTTGTAAATAGATACATATATATGTGTGTGTATATAAATGTGCATATAAATACTACTTGGAAATATATAAAATAATATTAAATCTATTTGTTTAAAAATATATAATATATATTTATGTGATAAAACTTGTTATTTAAAACTGATTATATATAGAGAGAGTAAATGGAAAATGAATGATTTCGAGCTTAGTTGGCTAACGTCGGTAACACTCGGTTGATGTTTTGTTAGTTTTAATATAGATATTGTACATGTTCATGAAGGATTGAAATAAAAGTTGGACTGTAAATTGATTACGAAGATTTTAGATTTGTCAAAAATATTTTTATTTTTTTAGTTTAAATTTTAGTACTCCGTACATGTTATTTGGTACAGAAAATAAATAATTACCGAACCTTTTTGATCAGGTTTCAAACAGTTAATGAGTGAAATAATTAATTATATTTAATCTAAAAATTTGGGATTTTTAGGAACACTTTTATACGTGAACTGTTTAGCAACGGACACGATATAGCCATCCGTGATAAACTGTCGGCAAGTAAATCCAACTTATAGACTGATGTACTATGCATATTACTGTTCTATTTGGTTGTCTTCACAAATGATTGATATACTTATATATATTATATATGTATATGAATATGGGAGAAGAGATATTCATCAAACCCACATATCCGATCATCAAGCTTATCACCAGCTCTTTTGTTTGAAGTTTGACAAAACCAAAACACAACCATCCTCACCACCACGTCACCACTATCTCCGGCCACTCCAACATCGAACAAACCACCATCGTGAACCATCTTTGATCGACCACCATGCACCACCCACTCGCGTGTTTGTTCATATGTTTAATCGACCCAAGATCACCTTGAACCCACACCATATATCCCCACCGGAGCACCACAAAATCACCACCATTTCACTCTCACTCTCTACCTCTTTCTCTTATATTCGTGACCTCAATGAACACCACCACCGAGAACCTGCAACCGCTAATGCTCTTCTTCTAATTCTGAGATCACGAACGCCATCACAACCCATTTACAAACCCACCACAGTCCACCGGCCATCCCAAACCATCACAACCGGGAACCACCACAACCATCATCATCTATGTTTTTTTTTTTCCTTTTCAATCCGAGAACCATCAATGAACACCACCATGGTTCCATCACTTTACTTATTTTTTTTGTGACTTTGTTGTTTTCTTTTAAAGTCCATCAATCACCACTCCTACTCACCACCGTCATGCTCCTGTGATAATCCTGAATTTGTTTCCGTTTACAACCGAGAACTCAATCACCACTCTTGTTTGATCACCTCACTACCATTTTTGTTGTTGTTGTTTTGTTGCTGCTATGCTTGCCGTTTACTTCTTCTGTTAATGAACCAAACCACTAAAATCAACCTTGAAAACCACCATCAAAAACCTCTTACTGTCCACCGTGAGACCACCATGTTTTCTTTTGAAACCGTGATGGGTATGAAGGTGATGAACCTGTTTGTTCACCTTCCTGTTCGAACAGACCCTATGGTTATTATCCAATGACTGCTATTATTTTATCTTTCTTTTATAATTGTTACTGGAGCAATAATTGATGTTAAATGGCTGGTAACAGTTAATTTTGGGGCTGGTACAATTGGGTTTGCAGGCTCATAATGTTAGACAAGAAGGCTCATAGGCCCAATAACGAGATTGGACTCTGTAACGACCCTGGATTTTCCAACGTTTACTTATTAATATTTATTATTAATACTTGTGTTTTATTGAATGTATTGTTTATATACATTTACTTGTTACCGCGATTAACTTTTGAATGCCCGAAACGTCTTTGTGACACGCGAAACTTACACGAATAATATTTTCAAGTATTATTTACATTCATGATTAAGTTTTATTAATCATTTTAATTAACTAAGGTTATTAGTTAATTACTTGGGCTTTATTGGATTAATTTGTAAATTAATGGAACTTGGACTTTTATTAGTGTTAATAGACTTAAAGAGCCCACCCTACTTCTTTAATGGACTAGCTAGCCCACTAAATTATGTAAGTGTTACTTAAGATGAAACTAGTTGGTTTAGTGCTTAAAGAATCTAGTTACACCATGTCCCCATGAACAAGCACCTTGTAACCAACTTTTGAAGCCTTTACATGAAGTAATCTTGTGGACAAACTCCTTCTCCCTCCCCTTTGTTGAACCGTCGGCATTTAGAGGATCAAAGGGTTCAAGTTTATTTTTTTTGTAACTTATTTACTAGCTCTCTCATTACACTTCTCATTTACACACTTTTACTTGCAAATCTCTCTCAAACTTTTCTCTCTTTTCTCTACATTCTTGTAAGTAACATGAGACTTTTTCCTCTCTTTTTCTTCTTCTAAAACCGTGGCCACAAACACCTTCATCATCATCATTCTTTTGTTTGTTGTTACTTGTCTTTGATTATTGTTACTTACTTGTTGTTGTTACTTACTAGTTACTAAGAATCAAACTCTTTAGTTTGATTCTTCATATCATCTTGTTCTTACAAGACATACAAGAACAAAACTCTCTAGTTTTGGTTCTACACTTAATGTTTTTCAAAGATTAAAGTTCATGTGTTGTAAACCATACTTGTGATTCATGATTGTAAACTTAAAGTTTACTTTTCTTAAAGATCAAGCCTTGGTTTGAATCTTTAAAGTATGAACAATAATGAACTAGTTACTTGTTTATTTAGATTGTTTCTTCATTTCTTGCATCTTTTAAATTCATGTTTGATGTTATAATGGTCAAGTGTTACTAGTTAACTTTTATCTCATTTTTCTTGAACAAAAGTTAACTTGAAAGTTCAAGAACATGGAAGTGTAACTCTTTAGTTATAACTTCATATACTTGTAATGGATCTAAGTTCTATAGCTTATGGTCTACTTATTTTGTCATTAACAAAAGCTTGTAAGCTTACATACACTTTACAAGATGATAATCTAAGTTTTGTAACTTATGGTTTCATCAAAGTAAAGATTCAAGTGTTATTACTTAGGATTTAACTTAATAACTTTAGATCTAGGCCTTTGAGCCTTGGATCTTCAAGATCTAACTAAGAACTATGTTCTACATCTTAAGATCTTGATTAGTTAGTTTACTTTCAAGTTTGTAGTTCAATATTACTTTTATAGTTCATGTATGTGTTAAATCTAAGACTTTGATGAAACCTTGGTTCATCAAACTACATACAACACTTAATTGAGTTGTGCTACATGTCTTGGACTTACACAAGTGTTATGATGGTGAAACCTTGGTAAAGATGATGTAAACCCATCAACGAGTTGTACACTTGAAGCTATATGCATCAAGGATGAGAACCGTGATAAGCATCGAGTACCAAGAAACCCACCGGAACCTACTGTTTTACTGTTTCTGGGTCTGATTTGTAGCGACCCGGCAAAATTGTCATTGACGGCGCCGTCTACTTAGGTCCCGTTACGTGGTCATAAGTCTTTAAAACAACGTTTGACCAAAAGATATGTCGCATTCATTTCAAATGTAAAGATTGTTCAAAGTTTACGAGAATAGTTCCACCACAAGTTACGTTACAAAGTTATAAGTACAAATGAAACTTATGCGACACAATTTAAAAGTAGCCAAAAGACGCTCCATGTATGCACATATATACTCGACATCCAATGCAAGTATCAAAATAAAGAGCGGAAGCATGTATCATGTATCGTTCAAGGACCTGAGAAAAACATAGAAATCTGTCAACGAAAACGTTGGTGAAATCATAGGTTTAAGTAAGTAAGTACAAGTGAACCACAAGATTTGTAACATTGGTATAATAGTAATACATTCCAAAAGTTTGTTTCACGAGCACCCAATTATCAATGCTTAACATTCCTTCCATAGAACCCCATCACAATAGTGTTTGAACATACACTGTTTCTCGAAAATATATTTCATTCGTAAACGGTAGCGAACCGTTTGAATGAGGGTTTGTCAAACCCATATGGCCATATAACATAAGTTCTCGCTTACACCCGGCAAGTGTAACTAATGATAATCGAATTGAGGATTTTTGTTCAAACTCGTACGTAGAATGTTTGTTTTCCTGTACTTGTGTTCACTTAGTTAAAAAGGAACGTTTATGTTTTCTCATCCCAAATGTAAGTTTCAAAAGAGTAAAAGTGGGACTATGATCTCACCTTGAGTGCACGAGTAGTAAAGTACTTCAACAAGTAAACGTGTGCAAAGAACAATGCTAGTCTTGACCTAAACAATAGGTTGTATCAATAACGGTAAACACGATAGGTCAAAGATGTTCAATTAGTCCTATGGCTCGTTAAGACCCGATCATAATAGCATGTGAATTAAATCGTCATGTTTCATGCAAGGTACAAGTATAAAAGCATGTTAGAACGATTGCACAAATATTTGGTTAAGTTTGATTAAAAGTCAACTTAGGCCGGGTCAAAGTCAATGAAAAAGTCAACACGTTCGGGTCGGGTCCCGAACTATTTTTCTGAGGTTTTTAATCATATATGAGCATGTTAGAACAAGTTACATGTGAATCGGAGGCCCATAGCATAGCAAACATTTTCCGTAAAATGACCAACGAGGACAGTAGCCTGTCAGTGCATCTGGACGGCGTCCAGATTTTCTGGACGGCGTCCAGCTTTGAAGGCTGGGACGGCGTCCAGACTTTTTGGACGGCGTCCAGCTTTGAAGGCTGGGACGGCGTCCAGACTTTCTGGACGGCGTCCAGCTTTGAATACTGGGACGGCGTCCAGGTTGGATTTCAACTCTGATGCAGAACTCCTAAGTGCACGAACCAAAAACCAAATAAACACAATTTATGATCCGCAAACAATCAAGTCAAGTATTTTATACCGTTGGGAAGGTAATTTGACGAGGAAGACAACTAAACACATTTCATCAATCAATCTACCTATTATAACAACCAAAACCGCATCTAATGCTCAACATTAATCGCATACAAGTTCATAAATGCAATTCAATGATTCGGGCAACCAATTTACATGAGTGATATGACGTTTCGAAGGTAATCAAGCATACAATCCAACTAAACACTTACCAATCATAATCCATGGCATTCAATGCATCAAGAGTCCATTTCAAGTTCATCAAACCCTAACCCAAATTCACCAAAATCATAAATCAAGTTCAAGAACTTTTCTAAAGCAACCTACACATCAAATTGGAACTAGTGATACTAGGAACACAATTAGAACATGAACTTTTAACATCTAACAACATATGATCATCCAAAATTCAAGAACAACACACCAAAATTCAAGTTCATGCTAGTTACACTAAAACAACGAGATCGAGCATAATAATCATATACACGACATCACAATGAGCCATAGACACTAACTAACACCATTTCAAGTCAAAAACACGAATTTAGAGAAATCTAGAGTTTTAGAAATGTTACCCAAACGAGATGAAGTTGGTACCAAAATGAAGAGGATGAAGAGAGGATCACGAATATGTAATTTATTTTGTTGTAAGCCTCCTAGATCGAATTTAGATGATGATTGAATGAATTTGGTAAATGTGTATGTGTTCTTGCTAGAGAGAAAGAGAGAGAGAGGGAGATGGTTGAATGGTGGTGATTGGGGTGGACTAGTTGACCTAGTCAACTAGTTTGCCCCGTGTCAATTTTAGTCCCTCGAGTTTGTAGTCGGGTGCGGAAAATACCTAAACGGAATATTTTAAAACGCGTATTAACGGGAGATGTTATAAACATATAACGGAGTTTAAATTAGTATAACGGAAAAGTAAATGGAAAAAGGCGGGATGTTACATGATTAGTACGACTTGGGCTACTGTAAAGATGATTTTCAGTTAGCTCTGTTCGAGTAGATAACTTTTTATTTAGGACTCGTCTTAATCCGAGTTACAGTTTAGGATTTATGGCCCTCCGATCATCACTATGTCCTTTTAACGTTGTGCTAAAAATTCTGACCTACTCGCACTTAGACCATCGTCACGGTCAAAGGAAGACGAGTTTGCTTCTGGGATTTTTACCACAACTAAAGGACTCATATACGGAGCCATGGCCACTGGTCTCACCTTATTTTAGTAGGTATAGAGGTCGTGGTGACTGACCGAACTCAGCCTTTGTTTTAAACTCTTTTCATGAATGAAACTTACTTTACACCTTTTGTTTGATGATGAATGATGATGACCCTTTAAGACCTAATTTACATACATTTAAACCTATTGGGACGATTTACTGACTTAGTACTATTTGACTTAGGTTGAGGACTCTCCGGACCTACGTACTTGCTTATTTTCCGACTCGACTTTACCACTACTTTACCACTGTGAGTTATAGCATCCTTTTTACTTTAACTTATTTTGGGAACTGAGAATAAATGCGTATTTTATGTTTTACATACTAGGCACGAGTACTTAAACTTTATATATGTGTGGGTTATACAACGGCATAAACATTCCCTTTAGCTCGGTAACGTTTAGTCATTGGTTTTTGAACCGGTGAACGCGAATCTTAGATATGGATCCATAGGGTTTGACATCCCCACTCGGGCTAGTTGCGCTAGCATTTAACGAGTGTTTAATACTTCGTAAACATACGCACTTGCCAAGTGTACTTTCAGGGGGTATAAACGTTAAGTTAGTTACCAAGTGCCCACGGTTAAACATATACTTTATTATACTGTTTTGAAACGCTCTTTGTAGCACTGAAATCTCGTGGCCTACCTTTCATACTGTTATACTTAAACTATAGCTCACCAACCTTTGTGTTGATGTTTTTAAGCATGTTTTTCTCAGGTGCTTAAGGTTAGCTGCTTCCGCTGTGTACTAGTCTTGCTGTAGACACCCGCTGCTTTAGAGATGTCACTGCATGAACGTTATCTTTCATTCATAAACTTTATTACTTTTGGAACTATGATTTGTAACGACCTAAGGGTCACGTACTATTATCTTTGCTTCTATTCATAGGAGCATACTTTTGATGTAAAACATTCGACGTTAGTTATGACGTCACCTTTTATCATGAATGCAAACTTGTTTTGAAAATGCATATAGTGTTTGACCTTGTAATGATCCTGTTGTTGATGATTCGTACATAATGGTTTTGTACGGGGCATTACATTTGGTATCAGAGCATTGGTTGTAGGGAATTAGGTTGCATTAGTGAGTCTAAGACCGACCCGAGTAGGATTCACTAATAGGACTAATCTACAACTTGCTAGTTTACTTGTTTTCGCTGAACTTACTGCATGTTGCTGCTTACTTTTACTGCTATATGTCATATGCTATTACATGATTTCACTACTGCATGATATTACTTGCTTTCGATTGCATGCTACTTCTGTATGATTTACAGTTATTGCCATGCTATTTACCATTATACATGATTTAGACTGTTGTAGTTACTTGGCCTAATACGTGCTTGCTTTATGACTTACTGACATGGAAAATTTATTTTTCCTTGTTCAGATGTCGGATATTCCACCTGCTATCATTTTGGGCAGTTCAGACTCGTCAGCCACCTCACCTACTGCTGCTGCCGACACACCGATCCCGTTACCCACCAGTGATCCCGGCGCTTCGTCCTCCGGAGCTAGCAGTCATGCACCTGCCCCAGTGGTTACTGCCGACGGAGCCCAGGACCTCCCAGAGATTCCAGCTCCACTTGCCCCGGTACCTCAGGAGCCACAGCACCATCCCGGTGGTGTTGTGATTCCCGCGGAATTTGGGGAAGGTCCATTCGGTAATCAGTATCGTCATTGGTGCCGACGCGCTCCTGATGGACGACTCGTGCCGATCCCGCCTTTTAGATACCGACAGATGATGGCCGCCCGAGGAGAGCCAGTACAGCCACCCATGCAGCCACCTCCACATGATTCAAATGACCCGTCATCCGACGACTCATCCACAGATGACTCTAGTGACGATGACTCCGACGAGGAGGACCTTGATTACGCACCTGTTCAGCTACCCTCCACCCCGCCGAAGAAGCGGTACCGTTTCGACGGCACCATTATTCCGGGGATCAACGGAGGTCGAGCATTCACTGACGCATTTGGTCGGCGTCGTAGGGTTACCGCCCGTAAGCGGCTTGTACCGTATCTTGCGGATCTCTTCATCCGTAAGCCTTACCGCTTCGCAGCCTCTACTTCTGGAGCCGGACCGTCCGCACCACCAGCTCCACCAGCACCACCCGTACCGACAGCACCGCCTGCACCACCATCTCCCACTGTCGAGGAACTGACAAGGGAGGTGGAGATCCTCCGTACTCGGGTAACTGAGCTTGAGGACCAGATGTCCCACGTATTGGACATCCTACACCCACCATCACCGTAGGGCTTTTGTAGTAGATTTCATTATGTAATCTAGTTGTAGTTTTATGTATTACTTATGTATTGTACGAGCCTATGCTGATGTATGCAACTTATTATTAATGAATGGAACTTTGCGTTATGTAATTCTTACACGATGTTATATTTACGTTACTGTACGATGGTTTTGTGATATTGGTTTCTAGTTGCTCTACTTAATTAACTTGTGTTGTGCTGTTTACATGCTGGTTGTTGTATACTGTATTATTATATATTGAATGCTGGATTTTGACTTGAGTCAAAATTTTTGTTTAGAACATCATGGCCAACGGACGATCAACACCGACCACAGCCCAAATCGAGGAGATGATTGCCGAAAGGGTAGCTGCAGCCATTGCGGAAATGCAACCCCAAGCTCCACTGCCACCGCCACCGGTTATTCAGCCCATTCGTAATGGGTGTACGTACAAAGAGTTCCAAAGCTGCAAACCTCATAACTTCAGTGGAACAGAGGGGCCGGTTGGTCTCACTAGATGGTTCGAGAAATTAGAATCTATGTTTCGAGTTAGTAACTGCTCGGAAGCGAATAAAACCAAGTTTGCTTCATACACTCTGTCTGACAGCGCACTAACGTGGTGGAACACGTTGGCTCAAGCAAAAGGTATTGATGAGGCGTTTGCTACTCCATGGGAGGAATTCAAAGGGGCCCTGATTGAAGAATATTGCCCTAGGACCGAGATCCAGAAGATGGAGATTGAATTTATGCAGTTAAAGGCTGTTGGGAATGACCTTGAAGGTTACAACCGGAGGTTTTTGGAATTAGCCCTGATGTGTCCGACAATGGTCACCCCGGAATTCAAGCGTATGGAAAGGTACTTCTGGGGACTTCCTAAGAGCATTAAGGGAAACGTCACCTCGTCCAAGCCACCCAATGTCCCAGAAGCGATGCGCATGGCGCATACTTTAATGAACCAAATTATCATCGATGAACCGGAGAAGGCAAAGTTTGAAGAGGGTAATAGTGAGAAGCACAAATGGGATAACAACAGGGGAAGGACCTATGATCAAAACCCGGCGAAATGACATGAGGGTTTCAGAGGAAACAACAACGGTGGAATCCCCAATCCGAACACCAACTCAAACCCGAACTAGAAGGGAACCCTACCACAATGCAAGCAGTGCTACAAGCACCATACTGGGTATTGTAACGTTGTTTGTGAAAAGTGTCAACGGACTGGGCATATCGGGAAGGACTGCAAGGTCACCACTTTGAATGGGAAGCCGAACACCAATGGACCGAAAAGTGCTACGAATGCGGACAAACGGGCCATTTTAGAAATGCGTGCCCCAATAAAAGAAAAGACGGCGGACCACCCTGTGGTAGAGCTTTCAACGTTAATGCAAGGGATGCACGCGAGAATCCCGACTTGGTGACAGGTATATTCACTATCAACAATCTTTTAGCTTCTGTCCTTTTTGATACTGGTGCCGATAGGAGTTATGTATGTAGACAATTTTGCGATAAGATTAATTGGTCATTAGTTCCTTTAAAAGAGAGTATGCTTGTCGAGGTCGCCAATGGAAAACTTGAGAAAGTTGACCATATTAGCCGAGGAGCTATTATCAACATAGCTGGTGCAGATTTCGAAATTGATTTAATACCTATCAAATTGGGAAGTTTTGACGTGATCGTCGGTATGGATTGGTTGACCAAGATAAGGGCCGACATTATCTGTAGAGATAAAGCTCTTCGTATACCGCAAGGAGATGGTGATCCACTGATCATATACGGAGAGAGATGTACCTCGAAGCTGAACCTCATTAGTTGCGTGAAAGCGCAAAAGATCATGAAGGTAGAAACCGAGGTGAAGAGTGTGAACGACGTTCGAATTGTGAACGAATTTTTCGATGTCTTCCCTGAAGAGTAGCCTGGATTACCGCCGCCGAGAGCAGTAGAGTTTCATATTGATTTAGTACCAGGAGCTGCACCTGTAGCTCGCGCACCTTATAGACTCGCACCTTCTGAGATGCAAGAATTACAGAGTCAACTACAAGAGCTGTTAGATCGAGGATTTATCCAACCAAGTTTCTCGCCTTGGGGCGCACCTGTTTTGTTTGTGAAGAAGAAGGACAGATCCTTCCGTATGTGTATCGACTACCGTGAACTCAACAAATTAACAATCAAGAATCGGTATCCTCTTCCCCGTATTGACGATCTTTTTGATCAACTACAAGGATCGAGCGTTTACTCAAAGATCGATTTGCGATCCGGTTATCACCAGTTGAGGGTGAAGGAAAGTGACGTGATGAAAACTGCATTCAGAACCCGTTATGGTCATTATGAGTTTCTCGTGATGCCATTCGGTTTAACCAACGCACCTGCCGTGTTCATGGACCTCATGAATCGTGTCTGCAAGCCGTACTTGGATAAGTTTGTTATCGTCTTCATAGATGATATCCTCATCTACTCCAAGAGCGAAGAAGAGCATGAGCAACACCTCCGACTAGTACTTGAACTCTTGAGACAAGAGCAACTTTACGCCAAATTCTCCAAGTGTGAATTTTGGTTGAAGGAAGTCCAATTTCTGGGACATGTTGTGAGCGACCAGGGTATCAAAGTTGATCCCACCAAGATTGAAGCTATCAGCAAGTGGGAGACCCCCACTACTCCGACTTACATTCGCCAATTCCTAGGTCTCGCTGGTTACTACTGAAGATTTATCGAAGGTTTCTCTCTGATTGCGCGTCCTTTGACCGCGCTGGCTCACAAAGGAAAGAAGTTCATTTGGAAACCCCCACACGAATCCGCATTTCAAACCTTGAAGAAGATGTTGACCACCGTACCTATCTTATCTCTTCCTGAAGGCAGTGACGATTTCGTTGTTTATTGCGATGCTTCGAAAAGTGGTTTTGGTTGTGTACTGATGCAACACACAAAGGTTATCGCTTACGCCTCCCGTCAGCTGAAGATTCACGAACGGAACTACACTACTCATTATCTCGAACTTGGAGCCGTCGTCTTTGCGCTCAAATTGTGGAGACACTATTTATATGGGACTAAGTCTCCAACACATCTTTGATCAAAAGCAACTGAATATGAGACAGCGTCGATGGATCGAGACGCTAAACGACTACGATTGTGAACTCCGTTATCATCCTGGCAAGGCCAATGTTGTAGCTGACGCTTTAAGCAGAAAGGAGAGGATGGCACCTCTTCGTGTTAGGGCTCTGAACATCACCATCCATTCAAACCTCAACAGCCAGATCAGAGTAGCCCAAGAAGAGGCTCTCAAGGAGGAGAATATATCTCATGAACATTTGAACATTCTTGTCTCTCGATTCGAGGTTAGGGAGTCTGGACTCCAATGTTATGCCGGAAGAATTTGGGTACCTCTTTATGGAGATCTACGAAACCTTATACTTGATGAAGCACACAAATCGAGATATTCGATTCACCACGGAGCGGGCAAAATGTACCACGACCTTAAGGAACAGTATTGGTGGCCGAATCTTATGAAGGACGTTGCGACTTATGTTGGTAAGTGTTTGACTTGCTCGAAGGTTAAAGCCGAGCATCAGAGACCTTCTGGGTTACTTCAATAATCGAAAATCCCACAATGGAAGTGGGAAAGGATAACGATGGATTTCATCACCAAGCTACCAAAGACGGTGGGCAGATACGATACCATCTGGGTTATTGTTGACCGCCTTACCAAATCTGCACATTTCCTAGCTATGAAGGAAACAGATACGATGGAGAGACTTGCTCAATTATACATCAAAGAGGTTGTATCTCGTCACGGTGTACCTTTATCGATCATCTCAGATCGGGATCCCCGTTTTGCTTCTAGATTTTGGCGTTCTTTACAAGAAGTCATGGGAACTCGTCTCGACATGAGTACTGCTTATCACCCACAGACCGACGGGCAAAGTGAACGAATGATTCAGACCTTGGAAGACATGTTGCGTGCATGCATTATTGATTTCGAAAAGGCTTGGGAAAGGTATTTTCCACTCGCCGAATTTTCTTACAACAACAGTTATCACTCGAGTATTAATGCTTCACCTTTTGAAGCATTGTATGGCCGCAAGTACCGATCTCCTATTTGTTGGGCCGAAGTAGGCGAAAAGCAAATCACTGGACCCAAGGTAGTCCATGAAACAACGGAGAAGATTGCTCAGATTCAAGCGAGACTTAAGACTGCCCGCGATCGTCAAAAGAGTTATGCCGATCTTAAACGAAAAGACTTTGAATTCAACGTGGGCGACCGTGTAATGTTGAAGGTTGCACCTTGGAAAGGTGTGATCCGTTTTGGAAAATGTGGAAAGTTAAACCCACGATACATTGGTCCTTTTGAAATCTTGTAACGTGTTGGACCCGTTGCTTACCGTTTGGATCTACCAGCACAATTGAGCTCAGTTCATCCTACCTTCTACGTGTCAAACTTGAAGAAGTGTCTTGCTGCACCCGAACTTATCATACCACTTGAGGAACTTACAATTGATGACAAACTTCACTTCGTGGAAGAGCCTGTTGAAATTATGGATCGTGAGATCAAAACTTTGAAACGCAACAAGATTCCGATTGTACGAGTACGATGGAATGCCAAACGAGGACCTGAGTTTACTTGGGAGCGGGAGGATCAAATGATGCGGAAGTATCCTCACCTTTTCCCGACTCCTCCATCTACCTCAACTTAAAATTTCGGGACGAAATTTTCTTTAACAGGTGGGTAATGTAACGACCCTGGATTTTCCAACGTTTACTTATTAATATTTATTATTAATACTTGTGTTTTATTGAATGTATTGTTTATATACATTTACTTGTTACCGCGATTAACTTTTAAATGCCCGAAACGTCTTTGTGACACGCGAAACTTACACGAATAATATTTTCAAGTATTATTTACATTCATGATTAAGTTTTATTAATCATTTTAATTAACTAAGGTTATTAGTTAATTACTTGGGCTTTATTGGATTAATTTATAAATTAATGGAACTTGGACTTTTATTAGTGTTAATGGACTTAAAGAGCCCACCCTACTTCTTTAATGGACTAGCTTGCCCACTAATTTATGTAAGTGTTACTTAAGATGAAACTAGTTGGTTTAGTGCTTAAAGAATCGAGTTACACCATGTCCCCATGAACAAACACCTTGTAACCAACTTTTGAAGCCTTTACATGAAGTAATCTTGTGGACAAACTCCTTCTCCCTCCCCTTTGTTGAACCGTCGGCATTTAGAGGATCAAAGGGTTCAAGTTTATTTTTTTTGTAACTTATTTACTAGCTCTCTCATTACAATTCTCATTTACACACTTTTACTTGCAAATCTCTCTCAAACTTTTCTCTCTTTTCTCTACATTCTTGTAAGTAACATGAGACTTTTTCCTCTCTTTTTCTTCTTCTAAAACCGTGGCCAAAAACACCTTCATCATCATCATTCTTTTGTTTGTTGTTACTTGTCTTTGATTATTGTTACTTACTTGTTGTTGTTACTTACTAGTTACTAAGAATCAAACTCTTTAGTTTGATTCTTCATATCATCTTGTTCTTACAAGACATACAAGAACAAAACTCTCTAGTTTTGGTTCTACACTTAATGTTTTTCAAAGATTAAAGTTCATGTGTTGTAAACCATACTTGTGATTCATGATTGTAAACTTAAAGTTTACTTTTCTTAAAGATCAAGCCTTGGTTTGAATCTTTAAAGTATGAACAACAATGAACTAGTTACTTGTTTATTTAGATTGTTTCTTCATTTCTTGCATCTTTTAAATTCATGTTTGATGTTATAATGGTCAAGTGTTACTAGTTAACTTTGATCTCATTTTTTTTGAACAAAAGTTAACTTGAAAGTTCAAGAACATGGAAGTGTAACTCTTTAGTTATAACTTCATATACTTGTGATGGATCTAAGTTCTATAGCTTATGGTCTACTTATTTTGTCATTAACAAAAGCTTGTAAGCTTACATACACTTTACAAGATGATAATATAAGTTTTGTAACTTATGGTTTCATCAAAGTAAAGCTTCAAGTGTTATTACTTAGGATTTAACTTAATAACTTTAGATCTAGGCCTTTGGGTCTTGGATCTTCAAGATCTAACTAAGAACTATGTTCGACATCTTAAGATCTTGATTAGTTAGTTTACTTTCAAGTTTGTAGTTCAATATTACTTTTATAGTTCATGTATGTATTAAATCTAAGACTTTGATGAAACCTTGGTTCATCAAACTACATACAACACTTAATTGAGTTGTGCTACATATCTTGGACTTACACAAGTGTTATGATGGTGAAACCTTGGTAAAGATGATGTAAACCCGTCAACGAGTTGTACACTTGAAGCTATATGCATCAAGGATGAGAACCGTGATAAGCATCGAGTACCAAGAAACACACCGGAACCTACTGTTTTACTGTTTCTGGGTATGATCAGTACGACCTGGGCTACTGTAAAGATGATTTTCAGTTATCTCTGTTCGAGTAGATAACTTTTCATTTAGGACTCGTCTTAATCCGAGTTATGGTTTAGGATTTATGGCCCTCCGATCGTCACTATGTCCTTTTAACGTTGTGCTGAAAATTCTGACCTACTCGCACTTAGACCGTCACCACGGTCAAACGAAGATGAGTTTGCTTCTAGGAATTTTAACACAACTAAAGGACTCATATATGGATCCATGGCCACTGGTCTCACCTTATTTCAGTAGGTATAGAGGCCGTGGTGACTGACCGAACTCAGCCTTTGTTTTAAACTCTTTTCATGAACGAAACTTACTTTACACCTTTTGTTTGATGATGAATGATGATGACACTTTAAGACCTAATTTACATACATTTAAACCTATTGGGATGATTTACTGACTTAGTACTATTTGACTTAGGTTGAGGACTTTCCGGACCTACGTACTTGCTTATTTCCCGACTCGACTTTACCACTACTTTACCACTGTGAGTTATAGCATCCCTTTTTACTTTAACTTATTTTGGGAACTGAGAATACATGCGCATTTTATGTTTTACATACTAGGCACGAGTACTTAAACTTTATATATGTGTGGGTTATACAATGGCATAAACATTCCCTTTAGCTCGGTAACGTTTAGTCATTGGTTTTTGAACCGGTGAACGCGAATCTTAGATATGGATCCATAGGGTTTAACATCCCCACTCGGGCTAGTCGCGCTAACATTTAACGAGTGTTTAATACTTCGTAAACATACGCACTTTATTACTTTTGGAACTATGATTTGTAACGACCTAAGGGTCACGTACTATTATCTTTGCTTCTATTCATAGGAGCATACTTTTGATGTAAAACATTCGACGTTAGTTATGACGTCACCTTTTATCATGAATGCAAACTTGTTTTGAAAACGCATATAGTGTTTGACCTTGTAATGATCCTGTTGTTGATGATTCGTACACGATGGTTTTGTACGGGGCATAATTGCCACAATGATCCTCGAATGATGGTTTTGTACGGGGCATGATTCGTACATAATGATCCTCGAATGAATTATGTGGACGTGATAATTGCCACCATTGAATTATGTGGACTTGATAATTGCCACAATTGATATGAATATTTTTGTCCTGATTATTATTGCTTGGTAACCTAAGAATTAGGGAACATCACTAATTTTGAAAATTAGTGCACGCCTAATTGACGCGAATCCTAAAGGTAGCTACCGGGTTTAACACCCACATCCAGAATGTTCACTAGACGGAAGGGCTAGTGGGCGTGGTGTTTAGTACTTCGAAGTTTATATGATTATTATACAGACGAGATGTTCTGTTTTGGGGATATTATTATGCGCATTATATGTTAAGGTCGGTTACCAAGCCAAGCTATGAAAGCAATGAAAAGTGAATATTATGTATCGAGAGAATGATTTTATACACAGGTTATGTGTATGTTATTTTTATGCACGAGATATGTGTACGGTTACTAAGATTTATGAAAGATGAAAAAGATATCGCATGTACATTACAGGTGGGTATAGGATTCGGGCCCATTTGTACCATGCAGCATTTAAATCTTGTGGTCTATCAAAATGATGAATTTTATTATTTTATGATAAATCTATGAACTCACCAACCTTTTGGTTGACACTTGAAAGCATGTTTATTCTCAGGTATGAAAGAAATCTTCCGCTGTGCATTTGCTCATTTTAAAGACATTACTTGGAGTCGATCATCGCAATGGGACCAGATGTTGGTGACTTCGTCCAAATGGATTAGGACGGGGTATGACATTCTCCTTGTGATTAAATATTACAAAGACTAAAGTTTCTATTAAATCTTTTAATTCGTTATCAATTGGGACCGTGATTTATGGAGTCATGTTTGAGCCATGATTTCATTTCTTCACTTTTTATCAACTAGCTTTTATCAATCAACAACCCTTTTTGCAAAAGAAAATAAAAAAAGATGAGGATTATAGTGCAATAAAGATGATAAATGGTGGAACGATGATGAGGAAGAAATGACTATTACCTAGATAACCATTTAACTACGATGTCTAGATTAGAAACTAACTCTATATATATGCTTCAAAGGACTGAAGTTTATATAGTTGGAAAATAAAGACCATGTATGTTATTAAGTCTTATATAGTACTCAGTAACCGTTATTAAAAAAAAAAAAATTATGCAAATAATATAGGTTAACTAATACAACTAAAACTCCATCCTAATATATGTTTATTAGGTGTTATCATTTATGTAGTGCGGATTGTAACTTGTTTGCAGCTAATAAAATTTGATTATCTTGATAAAATATTTACTCATTATTTACTTATCTTATTTGAAGTTTTAATCTTGCTGAAATACAATATCAATTAGATGATAGAGACCTATGTATTGTAGATAGTGGTAACACTGTGATGACCCGGAAAATTTTGACTAATTTAAACCAATTCTCTATATGATTTAATACTATGTAAATATACATATATATATATATGTATGTATATATATATATACATATGTGTACAAGTAAAAATGACTTTGCTACAGTAAAACACTATTTTGCTACAGTAAAACACTATTTTGCTACAGTAAAACACTATTTGCTACAGTAAAAATACTATTTGCTACAGTAAACACTATTTGCTACAGTACTATTTGATGTCGACGACCTAGCAAACAAAAACAGAAAGGGCGGCCATGCGATCGCATGGCAAAAACACTGAAAACTCATGCGATCGCATGAGCTACAGTAAATCGAAAAGTACTATAAAAGGTCAGTTTTGCTCGACGAATTTTTCATAATCATTTCTGTACGTAAATTTTATATTTATAATTATAATTATAATTATTATTTTAAGTTTAATAATAATAAAGTATATTCGAGGGTATTTTTAATTCGGGTTTCAAACCGTTTTAAAATAAAAAAATATTGGGTATTGTCCGGGGTATTGTTCTTGAATCCAAGACCAACCATACAGTCGTCTACCATCATTACGTCTACGCAATTTGCCTACAATATTGAATCGCAATATTGAACTGTGAGTTATAGTCTCCCTTTTTAAATACTTTAAATATTTTTGGGCTGAGAATACATGCAATTTATTTTAAACGCAATAAGACACAAGTACATACAAAATTCTACACTGAGTTAAACCGAAAATCCCCTAGCTTTGGTAACTAGTAGCTGCCAGTACATAGGATATGGACTGGTGGGCGCGAATAATTGTATATGGATCCATAGGGCTTGGCATCCCCGTCCGAGCTAGAGCGCTAGCCTTTTAACGGACGTATGTTATTTGAGTTTAAGACACGTTGGTTTGCGCGTATTAAAACGAATGGGGTAATTATCACTATAGTGTTAAGTTTAGTTACCAGGGTGCTCTGTTACGTAGAATCTATTGATAAACTTTTGATGAAATCTTGTGGTCTATCTTTATATATGTTTATGACTCGAGCAATTAAACTTATAACTCACCAACATTCGTGTTGACATTTTAGCATGTTTTATTCTCAGGTCCTTAGACTGCTTCCGCTGTGATGTGCTTGTTGCCTGCATGGAGTCTCTCATGCTTTGTACAAAGTTTATTGCATTCAAAATAAAACTGCGTTGTGTAATAAATAATTGGACTGTGAAGTCAACCTGTAAATTAAAGACTTATGTATTTTGGGGTTTTGCTTATACCTAAGCACTCGCCCACATGTTTATAACTTTCTATGTTTAGAAAGTCACTTATTTTAATGAATGCAATATTTTATCAAAACGTATCATATAGAGGTCAAAACCTCACTGTGGAATCAATGATTAACGTGCTGCGTCAATAGCGATTTTGACGGGTCGTTACAGTTGGTATCCGAGCTTGAGGTCATAGGGAACCAGAAATTACATTAGTGTGTTTAACTGGTAATTGTTAGGATGCATTAGTGAGTCTGGACTATGACCATATTTGTTTTTACTGAATGTTGCTTATCATTTGGTCAAAAACATTATATGTGATATATTTATATGCTAACGTAATTGTTGTTTCAATTATGTGATAGATGACTTCTTCTAATCCTATCATTTTGTACGACTCGGAATCGGACACTGGATCTATTCTATCCACAACTGAAAAGGGCGTTCCAATACCTATTAAAGAAGAAATTGTGTTAGCCGGGGAATCTCAACTCCCGGTAAACCCAGAGGAGGTTCCAGCTGTAGTGACTCGAACTTTTCCATGTTTATATATATTAATTGAGATTGATATTTACATGATTAAATGTTTCCAACATGTTAAGCAATCAAACTTGTCAAGACTTGATTAATTGAAATATGTTTCATATAGACAATTGACCACCCAAGTTGACCGGCGATTCACGAACATTAAAACTTGTAAAAACGACATGACGATATATATATGGATATACATATGGTTAACATGAGATTATGATAAGTAAGTATCTCCATAAGTATATTAACAATGAGTTATATACATATAAACAAGACTACTAACTTAAGGATTTCGAAACGAGACATATATGTAACGATTATCGTTGTAACGACATTTAAATGTATATATATCATATTAAGATATATTAATATATCATAATATCATGATAATATAATAATTTAACATCTCATTAGATATAATAAACAATGGGTTAACAACATTAATTGAGATCGTTAACTTAAAGGTTTCAAAACAACACTTACATGTAACGACTAACGATGACTTAACGACTCAGTTAAAATGTATATACATGTAGTGTATTTAGATGTATTAAAATACTTTTGGAAGACTTCAAGACATATATCAAAACACTCATACTTAACGAAAATGGTTACAGTTACTTTTCCATTCTTTTCTTTCATCAAGAATTCTAGTCGTATTCTTACCCGTATTATACACAGCTTCAAAATGTACTTACTATGAGTATATACCAATAGGAACTAGCATGGGATTCCACTCTTGATTATGTCATGTATGACTAATCAATTTTAACTTCTACCATGAGCTAGTCAACTAACTAGAACTCCTTTTAACCCCACTCACCACTCACCAATTACCACTCATCATTCACTCCATTTCACTTCCAATTCTCTTTCTAATTCTCTCTCAACACACACACACACTATTATGAACGTATTTTTCCAGTAGTTAATCATCATCTTCATCAAAAATCACTTCAAGAATTAAGCTATAATCATCATAGGAAGAACACTTCAAGAACACTTCAAAAATCCCTTCAAGTTTACTAATTTACTTCCAAGCTTTCTAATCCATTCCAAGTAATCATCTAAGATCAAGAAACCTTTGTTATATACAGTAGGTTATCTTTCTTATTCAAGGTAATATTCATATTCAAACTTTGATTCAATTTCTATAACTATAAACTATCTTAATTCGAGTAAAAATCTTACTTGAACTTGTTTTTGTGTCATGATCCTACTTCAAGAACTTTCAAGCCATCCAAGATCCTTTGAAGCTAGATCATTTCTTATCACTTCCAGTAGGTTTACCTACTAAACTTGAGGTAGTAATGATGTTCATAACATCATTCGATTCATATATATAAAACTATCTTATTCGAAGGTTTAAACTCGTAATCACTAGAACATAGTTTAGTTAATTCTAAACTTGTTCGCAAACAAAAGTTAATCCTTCTAACTTGACTTTTAAAATTAACTACACACATGTTCTATATCTATATGATATGCTAACTTAATGATTTAAAACCTGGAAACACGAAAAACACCGTAAAACCGGATTTACGCCGTCGTAGTAACACCGCGGGCTGTTTTGGGTTAGTTAATTAAAAACTATGATAAACTTTGATTTAAAAGTTGTTATTCTGAGAAAATGATTTTTATTATGAACATGAAACTATATCCAAAAATTATGGTTAAACTCAAAGTGGAAGTATGTTTTCTAAAATGGTCATCTAGACGTCGTTCTTTCGACTGAAATGACTACCTTTACAAAAATGACTTGTAACTTATTTTTCCGACTATAAACCTATACTTTTCTGTTTATATTCATAAAATAGAGTTCAATATGAAACCATAGCAATTTGATTCACTCAAAACGGATTTAAAATGAAGAAGTTATGGGTAAAACAAGATTGGATAATTTTTCTCATTTTAGCTACGTGAAAATTGGTAACAAATCTATTCCAACCATAACTTAATCAACTTGTATTGTATATTATGTAATCTTGAGATACCATAGACACGTATACAATGTTTTGACCTATCATGTCGACACATCTATATATATTTCGGAACAACCATAGACACTCTATATGTGAATGTTGGAGTTAGCTATACAGGGTTGAGGTTGATTCCAAAATATATATAGTTTGAGTTGTGATCAATACTGAGATACGTATACACTGGGTCGTGGATTGATTCAAGATAATATTTATCGATTTATTTCTGTACATCTAACTGTGGACAACTAGTTGTAGGTTACTAACGAGGACAGCTGACTTAATAAACTTAAAACATCAAAATATATTAAAAGTGTTGTAAATATATTTTGAACATACTTTGATATATATGTATATATTGTTATAGGTTCGTGAATCAATAGTGGCCAAGTCTAACTTCCCAACGAAGTAAAAATCTGTGAAAGTGAGTTATAGTCCCACTTTTAAAATCTAATATTTTTGGGATGAGAATACATGCAGGTTTTATAAATGATTTACAAAATAGACACAAGTACGTGAAACTACATTCTATGGTTGAATTATCGAAATCGAATATGCCCCTTTTTATTAAGTCTGGTAATCTAAGAATTAGGGAACAGACACCCTAATTGACGCGAATCCTAAAGATAGATCTATTGGGCCTAACAAACCCCATCCAAAGTACCGGATGCTTTAGTACTTCGAAATTTATATCATATCCGAAGGGTGTCCCGGAATGATGGGGATATTCTTATATATATGCATCTTGTGAATGTCGGTTACCAGGTGTTCACCATATGAATGATTTTTATCTCTATGTATGGGATGTGTATTGAAATATGAAATCTTGTGGTCTATTGTTACGATTTGATATATATAGGTTAAACCTATAACTCACCAACATTTTTGTTGACGTTTAAAGCATGTTTATTCTCAGGTGAATACTAAGAGCTTCCGCTGTTGCATACTAAAATAAGGATAAGATTTGGAGTCCATGTTTGTATGATATTGTGTAAAAACTGCATTCAAGAAACTGATTTCGATGTAACATATTTGTATTGTAAACCATTATGTAATGGTCGTGTGTAAACAGGATATTTTAGATTATCATTATTTGATAATCTACGTAAAGCTTTTTAAACCTTTATTTATGAAATAAAGGTTATGGTTTGTTTTAAAAATGAATGCAGTCTTTGAAAAACGTCTCATATAGAGGTCAAAACCTCGCAACGAAATCAATTAATATGGAACGTTTTTAATCAATAAGAACGGGACATTTCAGTTGGTATCCGAGCGTTGGTATTAGAAAACCAGAATTTTGCATTAGTGTGTCTTATCGAGTTTGTTAGGATGCATTAGTGAGTCTGGACTTCGACCGTGTTTACTTGAAAAATGATTGCTTAACAAATTTTGTTGGAAACTATATATTTTTAACATGTGAATATTATGTGATATATTAATCTCTTAACACGTTTGATATTATGTGATAGATGTCAACCTCTAGAACAGATCCCATTGACTCACCTAATAATAATGAAGAGTCAAATGTAAATTGGAATGATTCGTGGACTGATTCACAAGTTCCCGAAGAGGAACCGGAAGAAGAGTCGGAACCGGAAGAAGAATCAGAACCGGAAGAGGAGGAACCAGAGGAGGAAATAGAACCGGTGGGGGAAATAATAAAATGGTTAAGTAAAAGAAAATCCTCAACCAACCGACCAAGGTTATTTATGGTCAATGGTGTTTCCGCCAAGGAAGCAAAATATTGGGAGGATTACCAATTCTCCGATGAATCGGATTCCGACGAGAATTCCGATGATGTTATAGAAATTACCCCAACTGAATTTAAAAAGGCAAAAGAAATTAATAAGGGAAAGGGCATAAAAATAGAGAAATCTAATTCCAACCCCGATGAACTTTATATGTATCATCAACCCCCGAAGTCCTTAAGTTGTAACAATGACCCGGGAACCTCTAAACCACCAGGTTTTTCTAAACCAATGTGGAAAACGACGGCTCGTATTAGGGGAACATCATATATCCTTAGAAACTTGGCAAAACGAACCAAAACCGAAGAAGAAGAAACAAGCGAGTCGGAATAAGATAGTTGTATTCGTGTGGTGTAATATATGTAATATAGTGTGCTTATGCTTTATGATATATGTAAAAATTGCTTGTATTAATAAGTATTTTTTTTATGAATCTAACTCTTGTCTATTTTACAGTATAAAAACACAAAATGGATAGACAACCCAATATTTTAAGAGACCTACCCGGAGACATGATTGATGAAATCTTGTCTAGAGTCGGTCGGAATTCTTCGGCACAACTATTTAAGGCGTGATCAGTTTGTAAGACATTCGAAGAACGTTCCAAGAATGCCTTGGTTTATAAAAGGCTTTCGTTCGAAAGATGGGGGATATCACATTGGGAAATCCATAAGTTACGATGTGTTTACTTTGACGCATATATTGCGGGGAACCCAAATGCTATTTTACGCAATGGGTTAAGAAATTATTTTGACTCAATATATCCGAATATTGGACTTCGTGATTTAGAAAAAGCGGCTAACATGCAACATAAAGAAGCATGTTATGCTTACGGATTAGTAATGTTCGCTTCTCACCAAAGTGAGAACAAGTACATCGGGCTACAACTATTAAACAAAACGTTCCCACAAGTGACGGAGTCGGTAATTGGGGTAAGAAATGAGGTTTTTAGATTGTTACGGGACTGTTGGACATTACGTAACCCTCATCCCTTTGACGACGTTACAACACGCTGTCTTATCAACGGCCATAACGGTTATGTTCCACAAGACCAAGGATGGGAAGTAGTCCTAGTAAAACTAGAATGCATGACTTGTTTCTGGACGTATGAATTACGTGTCTTTATTGCCTTTGCTGAACAACTTGTGTACTAGCTAGAATTATCTTCACAACTATCTTGTATCAAAGTTATTGTGTGCTATATTTCATACTTTATGTAAAATAAGCGGTATTGTAAGTTTGTAAAATATTGTATAAAAGTTTGAACGCGAAATATTATTATAATCAGTTTTTCATATAGAATTGTAGTAGTTGAATTGTATATTAGCTACTAAGTATGAACTTAACGGGTAGGTACTACCCGAATTTAAACTTATAAAACGCTAATATGAAGAAAAAGCTTTTATAAATGAGTTCATATTATGCTACGAAATACTATTAACTACTCTTAATATTCTGTATGATTAACTTGTTCCATTTGACTATTTTGAAGGAAATGGCACCGACTACTCGACACACCGTGAATATGAATGAAGAGGAATTCTGTACTTTTCTAGCTTCAAACATAGCCGCAGTACAGGCTGCGCTACATATCAACAATAACCTTGGATCTAGCAGTACAAGAAATCGTGTAGGATGCACCTACAAAGAATTCACTGCCTGCAAACCTTTGGAATTTGATGGAACCGAAGGACCGATCGGATTGAAACGGTGGACCGAGAAGGTCGAATCGGTGTTTGCCATAAGTAAGTGTACTGAAGAGGACAAAGTGAAGTACGCTACGCATACCTTCACAGGTTCTGCGTTAACATGGTGGAATACCTATCTAGAGCAAGTGGGACAAGATGATGTGTACGCACTACCGTGGTCAGCATTCAAGCACTTGATGAACGAGAAGTACCGTCCCAGAACTAAGGTCAATAAGCTCAAGACAGAACTTAGAGGGTTACGAACCCAAGGATTTGATATTACCACGTACGAAAGACGATTCACAGAATTGTGCCTATTGTGTCCGGGAGCATTCGAAGATGAGGAAGAGAAGATCGACGCGTTTGTGAAAGGATTACCGGAAAGAATCCAAGAAGATATAAGTTCACACGAGCCCGCCTCCATACAACAGGCATGTAGAATGGCTCACAAACTAGTGAACCAGATTGAAGAAAGAATTAAAGAACAGACTGCTGAAAAGGCCAATGTGAAGCAAGTCAAAAGAAAGTGGGAGGAAAACGGTGATAAGAATCACCAATACAACAACAACAGCAATTACAACAATAATCGCAACAATTATCCCAACAATCGCAACATCAATCGCAACGATAACAAACGGCCCAACAACAACAGCAACTACAACAATCATCCTAACAACAATAATAACCGCAACAACAATAACAATCAGAAGCAGCTATGCCAAAGGTGTGAAAAGTATCACTCGGGGTTCTGCACCAAATTTTGCAACAAGTGTAAAAGAAATGGTCATAGCGCGGCGAAGTGTGAGGTCTACGGACCAGGGGTTAATAGAACGAAAGGAACAAATGGTGTCGGAACGAGTAATGGCGGAGCAAGTAGTGTCGGAGCAAGTTATGCCAATGTAGTTTGTTATAAATGTGGAAAACCGGGCCACATTATTAGAAATTGCCCGAACCAGGAGAACACGAATGGACAAGGTCGCGGAAGAGTTTTCAATATTAATGCGGCAGAGGCACAGGAAGACCCGGAGCTTGTTACGGGTATGTTTCTTATTGACAATAAATCCGCTTACGTTTTATTTGATTCGAGTGCGGATAGAAGCTATATGAGTAGAGATTTTTGTGCTAAATTAAGTTGTCCATTGACGCCTTTGGATAGTAAATTTTTACTCGAATTAGCAAATGGTAAATTAATTTCAGCAGATAATATATGTCGGAATCGAGAAATTAAACTGGTTAGCAAAACATTTAAGATTTATTTGATACCAGTAGAGTTAGGGAGTTTTGATGTGATAATCGGTATGGACTGGTTGAAAGAAGTGAAAGCAGAGATCGTTTGTTACAAAAATGCGATTCGCATTATACGAGAAAAAGGAAAACCCTTAATGGTGTACGGAGAAAAGGGCCACACGAAGCTACATCTTATTAGTAATTTGAAGGTACAAAAACTAATAAGAAAAGGTTGCTATGCTGTTCTAGCACACGTCGAGAAAGTACAAACTGAAGAAAAGAGCATCAATGATGTTCCCGTCGCAAAAGAATTTCCCGATGTATTTCCGAAAGAATTACCGGGATTACCCCCACATCGATCCGTTGAATTTCAAATAGATCTTGTACTAGGAGCTGCACCAATAGCTCGTGCTCCTTACAGACTCGCACCCAGCGAGATGAAAGAGCTGCAAAGCCAATTACAAGAACTTTTAGAGCGTGGTTTCATTCGACCAAGCACATCACCTTGGGGAGCTCCTGTTTTGTTTGTCAAGAAGAAAGATGGTACATTCAGGTTGTGTATCGACTACCAAGAGTTGAACAAACTTACCATCAAGAACCGCTACCCACTACCGAGAATCGACGACTTATTTGATCAACTACAAGGCTCGTCTGTTTATTCAAAGATTGACTTACGTTCCGGGTATCATCAAATGCGGGTGAAAGAAGATGATATTCCAAAGACTGCTTTCAGAACACGTTACGGTCATTACGAGTTTATGGTCATGCCATTTGGATTGACTAACGCACCAGCTGTGTTCATGGACCTTATGAACTGAGTGTGTGGACCATACCTTGACAAGTTTGTCATTGTTTTCATTGATGACATACTTATTTACTCAAAGAATGACCAAAAACACGGTGAACATTTGAGAAAGGTGTTAGAAGTATTGAGGAAGGAAGAATTGTACGCTAAATTTTCAAAGTGTGCATTTTGGTTGGAAGAAGTTCAATTCCTCGGTCACATAGTGAACAAAGAAGGTATTAAGGTGGATCCGGCAAAGATAGAAACTGTTGAAAAGTGGGAAACCCCGAAAACTCCGAAACACATACGCCATTTTTTAGGACTAGCTGGTTACTACAGAAGGTTCATCCAAGACTTTTCCAGAATAGCAAAACCCTTGACTGCATTAACGCATAAAGGGAAGAAATTTGAATGGAATGATGAACATGAGAAAGCATTTCAGTTATTGAAGAAAAAGCTAACTACGGCACCTATATTGTCATTGCCTGAAGGGAATGATGATTTTGTGATTTATTGTGACGCATCAAAGCAAGGTCTCGGTTGTGTATTAATGCAACGAACGAAGGTGATTGCTTATGCGTCTAGACAATTGAAGATTCACGAACAAAATTATACGACGCATGATTTGGAATTAGGCGCGGTTGTTTTTGCATTAAAGACTTGGAGGCACTACTTATATGGGGTCAAAAGTATTATATATACCGACCACAAAAGTCTTCAACACATATTTAATCAGAAACAACTGAATATGAGGCAGCGTAGGTGGATTGAATTGTTGAATGATTATGACTTTGAGATTCGTTACCACCCGGGGAAGGCAAATGTGGTAGCCGATGCCTTGAGCAGGAAGGACAGAGAACCCATTCGAGTAAAATCTATGAATATAATGATTCATAATAACCTTACTACTCAAATAAAGGAGGCGCAACAAGGAGTTTTAAAAGAGGGAAATTTAAAGGATGAAATACCCAAAGGATCGGAGCAGCATCTTAATATTCGGGAAGACGGAACCCGGTATAGGGCTGAAAGGATTTGGGTACCAAAATTTGGAGATATGAGAGAAATGGTACTTAGAGAAGCTCATAAAACCAGATACTCAATACATCCTGGAACGGGGAAGATGTACAAGGATCTCAAGAAACATTTTTGGTGGCCGGGTATGAAATTCGATGTTGCTAAATACGTAGGAGAATGTTTGACGTGTTCTAAGGTCAAAGCTGAGCATCAGAAACCATCAGGTCTACTTCAACAACCCGAAATCCCAGAATGGAAATGGGAAAACATTACCATGGATTTCATCACTAAATTGCCAAGGACTGCAAGTGGTTTTGATACTATTTGGGTAATAGTTGATCGTCTCACCAAATCAGCACACTTCCTGCCAATAAGAGAAGATGACAAGATGGAGAAGTTAGCACGACTGTATTTGAAGGAAGTCGTCTCCAGACATGGAATACCAATCTCTATTATCTCTGATAGGGATGGCAGAGTTATTTCAAGATTCTGGCAGACATTACAGCAAGCATTAGGAACTCGTCTAGACATGAGTACTGCCTATCATCCACAAACTGATGGGCAGAGCGAAAGGACGATACAAATGCTTGAAGACATGCTACGAGCATGTGTTATTGATTTCGGAAAAAGTTGGGATCGACATCTACCATTAGCAGAATTTTCCTACAACAACAGCTACCATTCAAGCATTGAGATGGCGCCGTTTGAAGCACTTTATGGTAGAAAGTGCAGGTCTCCGATTTGTTGGAGTGAAGTGGGGGATAGACAGATTACGGGTCCGGAGATTATACAAGAAACTACCGAGAAGATCATCCAAATTCAACAACAGTTGAAAACCGCCCAAAGTCGACAAAAGAGCTACGCTGACATTAAAAGAAAAGATATAGAATTTGAAATTGGAGAGATGGTCATGCTTAAAGTTGCACCTTGGAAAGGCGTTGTTCGATTTGGTAAATGAGGGAAATTAAATCCAAGGTATATTGGACCATTCAAGATTATTGATCGTGTCGGACCAGTAGCTTACCGGCTTGAGTTACCTCAACAACTCGCGGCTGTACATAACACTTTCCACATCTCGAATTTGAAGAAATGTTTTGCTAAAGAAGATCTCACTATTCCGTTAGATGAAATCCAAATCAACGAAAAACTCCAATTCATCGAAGAACCCGTCGAAATAATGGATCGTGAGGTTAAAAGACTTAAGCAAAACAAGATACCAATTGTTAAGGTTCGATGGAATGCTCGTAGAGGACCCGAGTTCATCTGGGAGCGTGAAGATCAGATGAAGAAGAAATACCCGCATCTATTTCCAGAAGATTCGTCAACACCTTCAACAGCTTAAAATTTCGGGACGAAATTTATTTAACGGGTAGGTACTGTAGTGACCCGAACTTTTTCATGTTTATATATATTAATTGAGATTGATATTTACATGATTAAATGTTTCCAACATTTTAAGCAATCAAACTTGTCAAGACTTGATTAATTGAAATATGTTTCATATAGACAATTGACCACCCAAGTTGACCGGCGATTCACGAACGTTAAAACTTGTAAAATCGACATGACGATATATATATATGGATATACATATGGTTAACATGAGATTATGATAAGTAAGTATCTCCATAAGTATATTAACAATGAGTTATATACATATAAACAAGACTACTAACTTAAGGATTTCGAAACGAGACATATATGTAACGATTATCGTTGTAACGACATTTAAATGTATATATATCATATTAAGATATATTAATATATCATAATATCATGATAATATAATAATTTAACATCTCATTAGATATAATAAACAATGGTTTAACAACATTAATTGAGATCGTTAACTTAAAGGTTTCAAAACAACACTTACATGTAACGACTAACGATGACTTAACGACTCAGTTAAAATGTATATACATGTAGTGTATTTAGATGTATTAAAATACTTTTGGAAGACTTCAAGACATATATCAAAACACTCATACTTAACGAAAATGGTTACAGTTACTTTTCCATTCTTTTCTTTCATCAAGAATTCTAGTCGTATTCTTACCCGTATTATACACAGCTTCAAAACGTACTTACTATGAGTATATACCAATAGGAACTAGCATGGGATTCCACTCTTAATTATGTCATGTATGACTAATCAATTTTAACTTCTACCATGAGCTAGTCAACTAACTAGAACTCCTTTTAACCCCACTCACCAATTACCACTCATCATTCACTCCATTTCACTTCCAATTCTCTTTCTAATTCTCTCTCAGCACACACACACACTATTATGAACGTATTTTTCCAGTAGTTAATCATCATCTTCATCAAAAATCACTTCAAGAATCAAGCTATAATCATCATAGGAAGAACACTTCAAGAACACTTCAAAAATCCCTTCAAGTTTACTAATTTACTTCCAAGCTTTCTAATCCATTCCAAGTAATCATCTAAGATCAAGAAACCTTTGTTATATACAGTAGGTTATCTTTCTTATTCAAGGTAATATTCATATTCAAACTTTGATTCAATTTCTATAACTATAAACTATCTTAATTCGAGTAAAAATCTTACTCGAACTTGTTTTTGTGTCATGATCCTACTTCAAGAACTTTCAAGCCATCCAAGATCCTTTGAAGCTAGATCATTTCTTGTCACTTCCAGTAGGTTTACCTACTAAACTTGAGGTAGTAATGATGTTCATAACATCATTTGATTCATATATATAAAACTATCTTATTCGAAGGTTTAAACTCGTAATCACTAGAACATAGTTTAGTTAATTCTAAACTTGTTCGCAAACAAAAGTTAATCCTTCTAACTTGACTTTTAAAATTAACTACACACATGTTCTATATCTATATTATATGCTAACTTAATGATTTAAAACCTGAAAACACGAAAAACACCGTAAAACCGGATTTACGCCGTCGTAGTAACACCGCGGGCTGTTTTGGGTTACTTAATTAAATACTATGATAAACTTTGATTTAAAAGTTGTTATTCTGAGAAAATGATTTTTATTATGAACATGAAACTATATCCAAAAATTATGGTTAAACTCAAAGTGGAAGTATGTTTTCTAAAATGGTCATCTAGACGTCGTTCTTTCGACTGAAATGACTACTTTTACAAAAATGACTTGTAACTTATTTTTCTGACTATAAACCTATACTTTTTCTGTTTAGATTCATAAAATAGAGTTCAATATGAAACCATAGCAATTTGATTCACTCAAAATGGATTTAAAATGAAGAAGTTATGGGTAAAAAAAGATTGGATAATTTTTCTCATTTTAGCTACGTGAAAATTGGTAACAAATCTATTCCAACCATAACTTAATCAACTTGTATTGTATATTATGTAATCTTGAGATACCATAGACACGTATACAATGTTTCGATCTATCATGTCGACACATCTATATATATTTCGGAACAACCATAGACACTCTATATGTGAATGTTGGAGTTAGCTATACAGGGTTGAGGTTGATTTCAAAATATATATAGTTTGAGTTGTGATCAATACTGAGATACGTATACACTGGGTCGTGGATTGATTCAAGATAATATTTATCGATTTATTTCTGTAGATCTAACTGTGGACAACTAGTTGTAGGTTACTAACGAGGATAGCTGACTTAATAAACTTAAAACATCAAAATATATTAAAAGTGTTGTAAATATATTTTGAACATACTTTGATATATATGTATATATTGTTATAGGTTCGTGAATCAACAGTGGCCAAGTCTTACTTCCCAACGAAGTAAAAATATGTGAAAGTGAGTTATAGTCCCACTTTTAAAATCTAATATTTTTGGGATGAGAATACATGCAGGTTTTATAAATGACTTACAAAATAGACACAAGTACGTGAAACTACATTCTATGGTTGAATTATCAAAATCGAATATGCCCCTTTTTATTAAGTCTGGTAATCTAAGAATTAGGGAACAGACACCCTAATTGATGCGAATCCTAAAGATAGATCTATTGGGCCTAACAAACCCCATCCAAAGTACCGGATGCTTTAGTACTTCGAAATTTATATCATATCCGAAGGGTGTCCCGGAATGATGGGGATATTCTTATATATATGCATCTTGTTAATGTCGGTTACCAGGTGTTCACCATATGAATGATTTTTATCTCTATGTATGGGATGTGTATTGAAATATGAAATCTTGTGGTCTATTGTTACGATTTGATATATATAGGTTAAACCTATAACTCACCAACATTTTTGTTGACGTTTAAAGCATGTTTATTCTCAGGTGAATACTAAGAGCTTCCGCTGTTGCATACTAAAATAAGGACAAGATTTGGAGTCCATGTTTGTATGATATTGTGTAAAAACTGCATTCAAGAAACTAATTTCGATGTAACATATTTGTATTGTAAACCATTATGTAATGGTCGTGTGTAAACAGGATATTTTAGATTATCATTATTTGATAATCTACGTAAAGCTTTTTAAACCTTTATTTATGAAATAAAGGTTATGGTTTGTTTTAAAAATGAATGCAGTCTTTGAAAAACGTCTCATATAGAGGTTAAAACCTCGCAACGAAATCAATTAATATGGAACGTTTTTAATCAATAAGAACGGGACATTTAACCAGCTCCACCCAACTCTAGTTTTCCGGAGCCACAGTATCGTTGGTATGGACCCATGATCCCTGGAGTAAACGAGGATCGTCCATTTCTAAACAAATATGGACATTGGTCCAGATATACCGCCGACGGGCGGGTTGTGCCGATTACGCCTGGCAGATTTCGGTTCATGACCACCGGTACATATTCTCGCAGTTCGTCATCATATTCTCCTACACATGACTCAGACAGTTCGTCAACAGACGAGATCAGTAAGGAGGAGGATTTCGCTAATGAAATAAAAGAGATCACTAAGGAGAAATTCCAACTTGCTATAGATAATAAAAACAACCACAATAATAAAAAGTCCTTAATTATTAAAAAGGAACAGGACCATTCGATCCGTAACCACCCTTATTGTATTAAACCCACTGAGGCAACGGGTACCTCAAAACCCCAACCAAAAATAAAATACACTGCCAGAATGTCTGTCGGACCATGTGCACACAAACAATTGGCAGAGAGAACCAAATGGGAAGAAGTTTCTGATAGTTCTGAATAAACGACCTCGCAACCATAAATCTTCCATGCGCTATTCTATTGCTTATGTGTGCTACTCTATCTTGTTATGTAGAATAATCATATGTAAAATATCGGTATTGTATGGTATTATATTATTTGGTTTATTAATAATAAATGCATGGAATGATTATTTGTATTATTAATACTTATTATTATTATTACATAATAACGTAGTAACTCGCTATAATTTTTCATAGTGGAATATTATTAGGATTTTAGTAGTTAATTCCTTGTACTAGCTATTATGTATGAACTTAACGGGTAGGTAATACCCTAGAAATAATTTATAAAATGCTAATAAGAAGAAAAGGCTTTTATAATAATCGGTTCATATTATTAAGATGCTACGATTAACTATTGACAACTCATTTTACCTATAATATTCTATATGATTAAATTATATCTGTTGTGTTTATTGAAGAAACATGTCTCAAATGTCGGATGCTGAGTTTGAACAACTAGTCGAGAAACGTGTGAATGAAAGAATTGCTGCAGCCGAGGCAGCAAAAGCAACAGCCGAAGCAGCAGCCAAAGCAGCAGCCGTAAACACAAACTCACGAAACAGATGCTCATACAAAACTTTTCAAGGATGCAAACCACAGACGTTTAGTGGAACCGAGGGACCAGTCGGTCTAACCCGATGGCTTGAAAAGATGGAGTCCGTTTTCAAAATCAGTAATTGTGCGAACGGAGACAAGTCAAAGTATGCTTCGTGCACGTTGCAAGACGGTGCACTTACTTAGTGGAACAATTATGCTAAAGCAGAAGGAATAGATACGGCATATGATATCTCTTGGGAAGAACTGAAAAAGATGCTAATCGAGGAGTACTGTCCTCGAAACGAGATCAGAAAAATAGAATCTGAGTTACGTAATCTGAAGGTTATCGGCGCGAATCTTAATAACTATGAAAAGCGTTTCATGGACCTAGCCTTGTTGTGTCCCGAATTGGTGCCAAACGAGAAACGAAAGATAGAAATGTATATTGACGGTTTATCGATCAATATCAAAGGAAATGTTACATCGTCCAAACCAAATACGATGCAGGAAGCCATGACAATGGCACACCAACTCATGGACCAGATCACAGAGAGTTCGATTAAGGCACCAATTACCGAAGTCAAGAAACTGAAGGAAAGAGGAAATGGGAAGACTATAAGGGCAAAAGTACTCAACTGAAGAAACAAGAAACTTTTAAAGGTAAACAAGATGGGGCAACTGCTAGTCCAAACTATAAGGGACCCCATCCGTTCTGCAAAAGATGTTACACACATCATGCAGGTTATTGCCAAGTGGTCTGTGATAAGTGCAACAAGAAAGGACATGTGGCGAAAGATTGTTATGCCACCGTTTCTGAAGTAAAGACAAAACCGACCGATGTCAAGAAATGTTTTCGATGCGGGAAGTCTGGTCACTTTATAAATCAATGCCCTGATAAGGAGAAGAACAAAGAACCCGCACGTGGAAGGGCATTTAATGTTAGTACCAGTGAAGCACGTGAGGATCCTAATCTTGTCACGGGTACGTTTACCGTTAATAATCAACTAGCTTCTATTATGTTTGATACGGGTGCTGATAGAAGTTATATGTGTAAAGACTTTAGTTCTAAACTAAAATGTGCATCATTGCCTCTAGACGATAAATATACTATTGAATTAGCTAATGGTAAACTGATAAAAGCCGATAAAATTTGCCATGGTTGCGAAATAAATCTCGCTGGTGAAACCTTCAAAATCGATTTGATACCCGTAGAATTAGGAAGTTTGGACGTAATTGTTGACATGGACTGGATGTCCAAAACAAGAGCGGAAGTTGTTTGCGCTGAGAAAGCGATCCGCATCCCTCGAAAGGATGAAATGTCATTAATGATTTATGGGGAGAAGAGCAACTCGAAGCTGAACCTTATCAGCTGTGTGAAGGCTCAGAAACTTATAAGAAAAGGTTGTTATGCTATTCTGGCACACGTAAAGAAGATCGATACTGAAGAAAGAAGCATTGATGACATGCCGGTTGTAAGAGAATATCCTGGAGTATTTCCAGAAGAATTACCGGGGCTACCTCCACACAGATGTGTAGAATTCCAGATTGATCTCATACCAGGAGCCGCACCTGTAGCTCGATCCCCATATAGACTTGCACCTTCAGAAATGCAAGAATTACAAGACCAGTTGCAAGAATTATCGGATCGTGGATTTATTCGTCCCAGTTTTTCACCTTGGGGTGCTCCTATTCTGTTCGTCAAGAAGAAGGATGGATCTATGAGAATGTGCATAGATTACCGAGAATTAAACAAATTAACGATCAAGAATCGGTACCCATTACCGAGGATTGATGATTTGTTTGATCAATTACAAGGATCAAGTGTTTATTCCAAGATTGATCTACGCTTCGGATATCATCAACTGAGAGTGAAGGAAGAAGATGTTCCTAAAACCGCGTTCAGAACCCGTTACGGTCACTATGAATTTCTAGTCATGCCTTTTGGATTGACTAATGCTCTAGCAGTATTCATGGATCTAATGAATCGCATCTGTAGACCGTATTTAGACAAATTTGTCATTGTTTTTATCGATGACATATTGATTTACTCGAAGAATAAGGAAGAACATGAGCAACACTTAAGACTGGTACTAGAGATACTCAAGAAAGAAGAAGTGTACGCAAAATTTTCGAAGTGTGATTTCTGGTTACAAGAAGTACAATTTTTGGGACATGTTGTCAGTAAACATGGAATTAAAGTTGACCCTGCCAAGATCGAAGCCATTAGTAAATGAGAAACACCGAAGACTCCAACACAAATTCGCCAATTCTTAGGTCTTGCTGGTTACTACCGAAGATTCATTCAAGATTTCTCTAGAATTGCCAAACCCTTAACTTCATTGACTCAAAAGGGAAAGAAGTATGATTGGTCCACGGAACAGGAATCCTCATTCCAGTTATTAAAGAAGAAGTTAACGTCTGCACCCATTTTGTCATTACCAGAAGGAAATGATGATTTCGTGATCTATTGTGACGCTTCACGCCAAGGTTTAGGATGTGTATTAATGCAACGCACAAAAGTTATCGCATATGCCTCACGACAACTAAAAATTCATGAAAAGAACTATACGACACACGATTTGGAACTTGGAGCTGTAGTTTTTGCACTCAAAATATGGAGACACTATCTATATGGCACCAAGTGTACATTGTACACCGACCATAAGAGTCTTCAGCATATTTTTAATCAAAAACAACTCAATATGAGGCAACGTCGCTGGGTAGAGTTGTTAAACAATTACGATTGTAAAATCCGTTACCACCCCGGAAAGGCTAATGTTGTAGCTGATGCCCTAAGTCGAAAAGAAAGAGTAAAACCTCTTAGGGTCCGAGCTTTGAATATTACAATTCGTACCGATCTCACAAAGAAAATTCAAGCAGCACGGTTAGAAGCTTTAAAAGAAGAAAATGAAAAAGGCGAAATGAGCAGAGGGTTAGAAAAACAGCTTGAAGTAAAAGCCGATGGAACCCTGTATTTTGCTGGTAGGATATGGGTACCAAGACATGGTAACCTAAGGCAACTAGTAATGGATGAAGCACACAAAACGAGGTACTCAATTCACCCAGGAAATGGAAAAATGTACCACGATCTCAAGAAGTTCTATTGGTGGCCTAATATGAAAACAGAAATTGCTACTTATGTAAGCAAATATTTAACGTGTGCAAAGGTCAAAGCTGAGCACCAAAAGCCGTCAGGATTACTGCAACAACCAGAAATTCTGCAGTGGAAATGGGAAAGAATAACCATGGATTTCATTATGAAATTGCCAAGGACTGCAAGTAGTCATGATACTATTTGAGTGATAGTTGATCGTCTAACTAACTCAGCTCACTTTCTACCAATAAAGGAGACAGACAGTATGGAGAAATTAGCACGCCTATATTTGAAGGAAGTAGTTTCCAGGCATGGTGTACCCATCTCTATCATATCTGATCGCGACACCCGATTCACATCATGTTTCTGGCAGTCATTACAAAAAGCATTGGGAACTCGATTAGATATGAGCACTGCTTATCACCCACAGACAGATGGTCAAAGTGAAAGAACAATACAAACATTGAAAGACATATTACGGGCATGCGTGATTGACTTTGGAACCAGTTGGGATCGACACTTACCGTTGGCAGAATTTTCATACAATAACATCTATCATACGAGCATCAACGCAGCGCCATTTGAAGCACTTTACGGTAGAAAGTGTAGATCTCCTATCTGTTGGAGTGAAGTAGGAGAAAGACAACTTACTGGACCAGAAATTATTCATGAAACCACCGAAAAGATCATTCAAATACAACAGCGATTGAAAACGGCCATGAGTCGCCAAAAGAGTTATGCTGATGTAAGAAGAAAACCGCTAGAATTTCAAGTGGGCGACAAAGTCATGTTGAAAGTGTCACCCTGGAAAGGCGTAGTACGATTCGGTAAACGAGGAAAGTTAAGTCCTAGGTACGTAGGACCCTTTGAAATCACAGAAAGAGTTGGAACAGTTGCTTATCGATTAAAGCTACTGCAAGAACTTAGTAGTGTTCACAACACATTTCACGTGTCAAATTCGAAGAAATGTTTAGCTGAAGAGGATGTCGTAATTCCTCTTGACGAAATACGAATCAATGATAAACTCCATTTTATCGAAGAACCTGTTGAAATCATGGACCGTGAGGTCAAACAATTAAAACAAAGCAAAATACCGATAGTTAGGGTTCGTTGGAACGCTAGACGAGAACCCGAGTTTACTTGGGAACATGAGGATCAAATAAAGCAAAAGTATCCACATTTGTTTACTGATATCGCTCATGAAACAGGTACTACTCAAAATTTCGGGACGAAATTTTCTTTAACGGGGAGGTTATGTGATGACCCGGAAAATTTTGACTAATTTAAACCAATTCTCTATATGATTTAATACTATGTAAATATACATATATATATGTATGTATATATATATATATATATATATATATGTACAAGTAAAAATGACTTTGCTACAGTAAAACACTATTTTGCTACAGTAAAACACTATTTGCTACAGTGAAACCGTATTTTGCTACATTGCTACAGTGAAAACGTATTTTGATACAGTGCTACAGTGATTTGCTACAGTAAACACTATTTGCTACAGTAAACACTATTTGCTACAGTAAACACTATTTGCTACAGTAAAATACTATTTGATGTCGACGAACTAGCAAACAAAAACAGAAAAGGCGGCCATGCGATCGCATGGCAAAAACACTGAAAACTCATGCGATCGCATGAGCTACAGTAAATCGAAAAGTACTATAAAAGGTCAGTTTTGCTCGACGAATTTTTCATAATCATTTCTGTACGTAAATTTTATATTTATAATTATAATTATAATTATTATTTTAAGTTTAATAATAATAAAGTATATTCGAGGGTATTTTTAATTCGGGTTTCAAACCGTTTTAAAATAAAAAAATATTGGGTATTGTCCGGGGTATTGTTCTTGAATCCAAGACCAACCATACAGTCGTCTACCATCATTACGTCTACGCAATTTGCCTACAATATTGAATCGCAATATTGAACTGTGAGTTATAGTCTCCCTTTTTAAATACTTTAAATATTTTTGGGCTGAGAATACATGCAATTTATTTTAAACGCAATAAGACACAAGTACATACAAAATTCTACACTGAGTTAAACCGAAAATCCCTTAGCTTTGGTAACTAGTAGCTGCCAGTACATAGGATATGGACTGGTGGGCGCGAATAATTGTATATGGATCCATAGGGCTTGACATCCCCGTCCGAGCTAGAGCGCTAGCCTTTTAACGGACGTATGTTATTTGAGTTTAAGACACGTTGGTTTGCGCGTATTAAAACGAATGGGGTAATTATCACTATAGCGTTAAGTTTAGTTACCAGGGTGCTCTGTTACGTAGAATCTATTGATAAACTTTTGATGAAATCTTGTGGTCTATCTTTATATATGTTTATGACTCGAGCAATTAAACCTATAACTCACCAACATTCGTGTTGACTTTTTAGCATGTTTTATTCTCAGGTCCTTAGACTGCTTCCGCTGTGATGTGCTTGTTGCCTGCATGGAGTCTCTCATGCTTTGTACAAAGTTTATTGTATTCAAAATAAAACTGCGTTGTGTAATAAATAATTGGACTGTGAAGTCAACCTGTAAATTAAAGACTTATGTATTTTGGGGTTTTGCTTATACCTAAGTACTCGCCCACATGTTTATAACTTTCTATGTTTAGAAAGTCACTTATTTTAATGAATGCAATATTTTATCAAAACGTATCATATAGAGGTCAAAACCTCACTGTGGAATCAATGATTAATGTGCTGTGTCAATAGCGATTTTGACGGGTCGTTACAAACACACACACTATAATCAAATCTAAGAAATATTTCATTAATTTGAAATCAACTGAAAGAATTATTAATACTATATCAGGTCCCGCGAACTTGATAAAAAGAAAGGCAAAATTCATGTTATCAAATGGTACAAATTTTCTGATAAATAATGTTTTGTTTTCTCTCAAAATCAAAGAGAAATTGATTAAGTTTCTCTGATATATATCATAATGGATATGATTATCAGAAAATGATAAAATGAGAAATATCTATGCATCACCGACAAGAATCATGCGGTTGAAAAAAAAAACTACCAAGGCTTAGTCCTGGTTTACATTATACATATATAAATGTACCAGAAGCACATATGATGATTATGAAAAGCGCATATGATGAAAAGCGCAGCGCATATGATGAAAAGCTCGGCGCATATTAATGAAAAGCGCGGCGCATATGATGAAAAGTGCAACGCATATGATGAAAAGCGCATATGATGAAAAGCTCTGCGCATATGATGAAAAGCGCATATGGTGAAAAGGATATATTAATGAAAAGCGCAGCGCATATGATGAAAAGCGCATATGATGAAAAGCGCAGCGCATATGATGAAAAGTGCATATGATGAAAAGATCTGCGCATATGATTAAAAGCGCATATGGTGAAAAGGATATATTAATGAAAAGCGCATATGGTAGTTAATGAAAAGCACATATGATGATTAATGAAAAAGCACATATGGTGATTAATGAAAAAGTACATATGGTGATTAATGAAAATCACATATGGTGATTAATGAAAAGTATATTGTGAAAAGGAATCACAAATATTTCTGGAAATAATTCAAGGTGAGATATGTGAATAAATTCATCCACCATGTGGACCATTTAGACATTTAATGATTATTATATTTCTATAGGGATTGTTGTTGAACATCCTATTAATCATGTACATACAAAATTGGTTTAGTTGAATCAATAATTAAATGCTTACAGCTAATAACTAGACTATTGAAAATGAGTACAGAACTCTCAAAATTTATATGGGGACATACAAATTTACATGTTGTGATATTATTTCACATTAGACATAGTGCAACTCATATATATTCTTTCCTACAACTTGATTTTGGCCGAGAGCCAAATATTTCCCATTTGATTGTGCAGTGTATGTTCTAGTTGCACAATCTAAAATGGTTCTTCAAAGGAGAATGGGGATATATATATATTGAATATAAAACATCTTCAATTATAAGATATATTGAACCCATGACGGGTGATGTTTTTACAACACGTTTTGCTGATTGTCACTTTAATGAAACATTGTTCCCTAAATTAGGGGGAGAAATGAAAAATAAAGAAAAAGATGCTTCATGAAAAATAAAGAAAAAGATGCTTCATGATGTGAACATCAATTAAGGTATATAGAACTCGCATAAAAGAATGCAAAACAAAAGTTCAAAAATGTTGCATATGCAAGAACTTGCAAATTAATTACGTGATGCATTTAAAGATACAAAAAGAGTGACTAAATCATATATAATAACAGTAAAAGCTCTAGCTCAAATTTAAATTCCAAAAGCTGGCAATAATGTCACTCTTGAGTCTTTGCCACACATGAAATGTGGAAGATCAATTGGTTCCGAAGATAAAAATCCTCGAAAAAAAAATCAGCTGATAATGAGGTAAAATAAAGTGTTCAAGAAGTACCAAATATCAATACTCCTTCTGCAGAGGATATTGATAATAGACACAGAAATTGCAATAAATTATGCAACATAATGGAACCGAAACGGAATGACAAATATTTATGAGAATTTTTCATATAATGGCATCATGAATAAAGATGATGATCTAGAACCAAAATTTATCATTGAGTGTCAAAATAGACATGACTGAGCTTAATTGAAAGGAGCAATACGAGCTGAATTAGAATCGCTCAATAAAAGAAAAGTTTTCGGATCAATCGTGATCACTTTTAAAGATGTGAAACGTATGGGATACAAATGAATTTTTATCCGAAAAAGAAATGTGCAAATGAAGTTACAAGGCAAAACTAGACTTGTAACTGAAGATTTCCCACAAAGATCATAAATGAATTATGAGGAAAACTTATCCTCCTGTAATGGATACAATTACTTATTAGATACGTAATCAACCTGGTAGTTACTTAAATGCATCTCATGGATGTTGTTACTACTTATCATTATGGATCACTTGATAGTAATAAATATGAATATACCTGAAGGGTTTAAGGTATCATAAGCATCTAATGCAAAACCCAAATGAATGTATTCTATTAAATCACAAAGATTTTTATATGGGTTTATACAATCGGGACGTATGTGGTATAACTGATTAAATGACTACTTAAGGTATACATATAAACTTATTTGCACGTGTGTTTTATAAAAACAATGTTCGGATATGTGATCATAGCAGTTTATATCAATTATCTTAAATAAATAAATCTATGAAGCCATTCAACTTCTAAAGAAAGATTTTGAAATGAAAAAAAAACAAGTATTACGTTGATTTACATATTGAGCATATGACTAATGACTTACTTATACATCAAACAACTTATAACGAAAAGTTTTTAAAACATTTTAATATGGACAAGACAAAAACCATTAAAGTACTTCTATGGTTGTTAGATCTCAATATTGATACTGATCCATTTCATCCTCTAGAAGATTATGAAGATCTTCTTGGTTTAGAAGTTCCATATTTTAGTAAAATTGGGGCACTTATGTATCTTACAAATTATACAAGACCTGACATTTCTTTTGCAGTTAATTTGTTGACAAGTTTCAGCTCAGCCCCTACCAAAAGACATTGAAATGGGATCAAACACATATTTTGATACTTTAGGGGAACTACTGATTTATAATTATTTTATTCTAACAACTCGAAACAAGATTTGTTTGGTTATACAGATGCAGATTATTTATCTGATCCGCATAAAGCTAAATCCCAAACTAGATATTCCTAAATGGAGGCACCGCAATATCATGGCGTTCTCAAAAACAAACACTTGTTGCAACATCATCAAATTATGCCGAAGTGATTGCATTACATGAAGCCACTCGGGAATGTTTTTGGTTAAGATCAATGACACAACTCATTATTGATTCTTGTGGACTAGAACGCGATAAAATTTCAACAACTATCTATGAAGATAATGAAGCTTGCATAGCACAGATGAAATAAGTGTATATCAAAAGTGAAATGTCCCGTTCTTATTGATTAAAAACGTTCCATATTAATTGATTTCGTTGCGAGGTTTTGACCTCTATATGAGACGTTTTTCAAAGACCATATTCATTTTAAAATAAACCATAACCTTTATTTCATCAATAAAGGTTTAAAAGGCTTTACGTAGATTATCAAATAATGATAATCTAAAATATCCTGTTTACACACGACCATTACATAATGGTTTACAATACAAATATGTTACAACAAAATAAGTTTCTTAAATGCAGTTTTTACACAATATCATACAAGCATGGACTCCAAATCTCGTCCTTATTTAAGTATGCGACAGCGGAAGCTCTTAATAATCACCTGAGAATAAACATGCTTAAAACGTCAACAAAAATGTTGGTGAGTTATAGGTTTAACCTATATATATCAAATCATAATAATAGACCACAAGATTTCATATTTCAATACACATCCCATACATAGAGATAAAAATCATTCATATAGTGAACACCTGGTAACCGACTTTAACAAGATGCATATATAAGAATATCCCCATCATTCCGGGACACCCTTCGGATATGATATAAATTTCGAAGTACTAAAGCATCCGGTACTTTGGATGGGGTTTGTTAGACCCAATAGATCTATCTTTAGGATTCGCGTCAATTAGGGTGTCTGTTCCCTAATTCTTAGATTACCAGACTTAATAAAAAGGAGCATATTCGATTTCGATAATTCAACCACAGAATGTAGTTTCACGTACTTGTGTCTATTTTGTAAATCATTTATAAAACCTGCATGTATTCTCATCCCAAAAATATTAGATTTTAAAAGTGGGACTATAACTCACTTTCACAGATTTTTACTTCGCCGGGAAGTAAGACTTGGCCACTGGTTGATTCACGAACCTATAACAATATATACATATATATCAAAGTATGTTCAAAATATATTTACAACACTTTTAATATATTTTGATGTTTTAAGTTTATTAAGTCAGCTGTCCTCGTTAGTAACCTACAACTAGTTGTCCACAGTTAGATGTACAGAAATAAATCGATAAATATTATCTTGAATCAATCCACGACCCAGTGTATACGTTATCTCAGTATTGATCACAACTCAAACTATATATATTTTGGAATCAACCTCAACCCTGTATAACTAACTCCAACATTCACATATAGATTGTTTATGGTTGTTCCGAAATATATATAGATGTGTCGACATGATAGGTCGAAACATTGTATACGTGTCTATGGTATCTCAAGATTACATAATATACAATACAAGTTGATTAAGTTATGGTTGGAATAGATTTATTACCAATTTTCACGTAGCTAAAATGAGAAAAATTATCCAATCTTGTTTTACCCATAACTTCTTCATTTTAAATCCGTTTTGAGTGAATCAAATTGCTATGGTTTCATATTGAACTCTATTTTATGAATCTAAACAGAAAAAGTATAGGTTTATAGTCGGAAAAATAAGTTACAAGTCATTTTTGTAAAGGTAGTCATTTCAGTCGAAAGAACGACGTCTAGATGACCATTTTAGAAAACATACTTCCACTTTGAGTTTAACCATAATTTTTGGATATAGTTTCATGTTCATAATAAAAATAATTTTCTCAGAATAACAACTTTTAAATCAAATTTTATCATAGTTTTTAATTAACTAACCCATAACAGCCCGCGGTGTTACTACGACGGCGTAAATCCGGTTTTACGGTGTTTTTCGTGTTTCCAGGTTTTAAATCATTAAGTTAGCATATCATATAGATATAGAACATGTGTTTAGTTGATTTTAAAAGTCAAGTTAGAAGGATTAACTTTTGTTTGCGAACAAGTTTAGAATTAACTAAACTATGTTCTAGTGATTACAAGTTTAAACCTTTGAATAAGATAGCTTTATATGTATGAATCGAATGATGTTATGAACATCATTACTACCTTAAGTTCCTTGGATAAACCTACTGAAAAAGAGAAAAATGGATCTAGCTTCAACGGATCCTTGGATGGCTCGAAGTTCTTGAAGCAGAATCATGACACGAAAACAAGTTCAAGTAAGATCATCACTTGAAATAAGATTGTTATAGTTATAGAAATTGAACCAAAGTTTGAATATGATTATTACCTTGTATTAGAATGATAACCTACTGTAAGAAACAAATATTTCTTGAGGTTGGATGATCACCTTACAAGATTGGAAGTGAGCTAGCAAACTTGAAAGTATTCTTGATTTTATGTAACTAGAACTTGTAGAATTTATGAAGAACACTTAGAACTTGAAGATAGAACTTGAGAGAGATCAATTAGATGAAGAAAATTGAAGAATGAAAGTGTTTGTAGATGTTTTTGGTCGTTGGTGTATGGATTAGATATAAAGGATATGTAATTTTGTTTTCATGTAAATAAGCCATGAATGATTACTCATATTTTTGTAATTTTATGAGATATTTCATGCTAGTTGCCAAATGATGGTTCCTACATGTGTTAGGTGACTCACATGGGCTGCTAAGAGCTGATCATTGGAGTGTATATACCAATAGTACATACATCTAAAAGCTGTGTATTGTACGAGTACGAATACGGGTGCATACGAGTAGAATTGTTGATGAAACTGAACGAGGATGTAATTGTAAGCATTTTTGTTAAGTAGAAGTATTTTGATAAGTCTATTGAAGTCTTTCAAAAGTGTATAAATACATATTAAAACACTACATGTATATACATTTTAACTGAGTCGTTAAGTCATCGTTAGTCGTTACATGTAAGTGTTGTTTTGAAACCTTTAGGTTAACGATCTTGTTAAATGTTGTTAACCCAATGTTTATAATATCAAATGAGATTTTAAATTATTATATTATCATGATATTATCAGGTATGAATATCTCTTAATATGATATATATACATTAAATGTCTTTACAACGATAATCGTTACATATATGTCTCGTTTAAAAATCATTAAGTTAGTAGTCTTGTTTTTACATATGTAGTTCATTGTTAATATACTTAATGATATGTTTACTTATCATAGTATCATGTTAACTATATATATATCCATATATATGTCATCATATAATTTTTACAAGTTTTAACGTTCGTGAATCACCGGTCAACTTGGGTGGTCAATTATCTATATGAAACATATTTCAATTAATCAAGTCTTAACAAGTTTGATTGCTTAACATGTTGGAAACATTTAATCATGTAAATATCAATCTCAATTAATATATATAAACATGAAAAAGTTTGGGTCACTACAGTACCTACCCGTTAAATAAATTTCGTTCCGAAATTTTAAGCTGTTGAAGGTGTTGACGAATCTTCTGGAAATAGATGCGGGTATTTCTTCTTCATCTGATCTTCATGCTCCCAGGTGAACTCGGGTCCTCTACGAGCATTCCACCGAACCTTAACAATTGGTATCTTGTTTTGCTTAAGTCTTTTAACCTCACGATCCATTATTTCGACGGGTTCTTCGATGAATTGGGGTTTTTCGTTGATTTGGATTTCATCTAACGGAATAGTGAGATCTTCTTTAGCAAAACATTTCTTCAAATTCGAGACGTGGAAAGTGTTATGTACAGCCACGAGTTGTTGAGGTAACTCAAGTCGGTAAGCTACTGGTCCGACACGATCAATAATCTTAAATGGTCCAATATACCTTGGATTTAATTTCCTTCGTTTACCAAATCGAACAACGCCTTTCCAAGGTGCAACTTTAAGCATGAACATCTCTCCAATTTCAAATTCTATATCTTTTCTTTTAATGTCAGCGTAGCTCTTTTGTCGACTTTGGGCGGTTTTCAACCGTTGTTGAATTTGGATGATCTTCTCGGTAGTTTCTTGTATAATCTCCGGACCCGTAATCTGTCTATCCCCCACTTCACTCCAACAAATCGGAGACCTGCACTTTCTACCATAAAGTGCTTCAAACGGTGCCATCTCAATGCTTGAATGGTAGCTGTTGTTGTAGGAAAATTCTGCTAACGGTAGATGTCGATCCCAACTGTTTCCGAAATCAATAACACATGCTCGTAGCATGTCTTCAAGCGTTTGTATCGTCCTTTCGCTCTGCCCATCAGTTTGTGGATGATAGGCAGTACTCATGTCTAGACGAGTTCCTAATGCTTGCTGTAATGTCTGCCAGAATCTTGAAATAAATCTGCCATCCCTATCAGAGATAATAGAGATTGGTATTCCATGTCTGGAGACGACTTCCTTCAAATACAGTCGTGCTAACTTCTCCATCTTGTCATCTTCTCTTATTGGCAGGAAGTGTGCTGATTTGGTGAGACGATCAACTATTACCCAAATAGTATCAAAACCACTTGCAGTCCTTGGCAATTTAGTGATGAAATCCATGGTAATGTTTTCCCATTTCCATTCCGGAATTTCGGGTTGTTGAAGTAGACCTGATAGTTTCTGATGCTCAGCTTTGACCTTAGAACACATCAAACATTCTCCTACGTATTTAGCAACATCGGCTTTCATACCCGGCCACCAAAAATGTTTCTTGAGATCCTTGTACATCTTCCCCGTTCCAGGATGTATTGAGTATCTAGTTTTATGAGCTTCTCTAAGTACCATTTCTCTCATATCTCCAAATTTTGGTACCCAAATCCTTTCAGCCCTATACCGGGTTCCGTCTTCCCGAATATTAAGATGCTTCTCCGATCCTTTGGGTATTTCATCCTTTAAATTTCCCTCTTTTAAAACTCCTTGTTGCGCCTCCTTTATTTGAGTAGTAAGGTTATTATGAATCATTATATTCATAGATTTTACTCGAATGGGTTCTCTGTCCTTCCTGCTCAAGGCATCGGCTACCACATTTGCCTTCCCCAGGTGGTAAGGAATCTCAAAGTCGTAATCATTCAACAATTCAATCCACCTACGCTGCCTCATATTCAGTTGTTTCTGATTAAATATGTGTTGAAGACTTTTGTGGTCGGTATATATAATACTTTTGACCCCATATAAGTAGTGCCTCCAAGTCTTTAATGCAAAAACAACCGCGCCTAATTCCAAATCATGCGTCGTATAATTTTGTTCGTGAATCTTCAATTGTCTAGACGCATAAGCAATCACCTTCGTTCGTTGCATTAATACACAACCGAGACCTTGCTTTGATGTGTCACAATAAATCACAAAATCATCATTCCCTTCAGGCAATGACAATATAGGTACCGTAGTTAGCTTTTTCTTCAATAACTGAAACGCTTTCTCTTGTTCATCATTCCATTCAAATTTCTTCCCTTTATGCGTTAATGCAGTCAAGGGTTTTGCTATTCTGGAAAAGTCTTGGATGAACCTTCTGTAGTAACCAGCTAGTCCTAAAAACTGGCGTATGTGTTTCGGAGTTTTCGGGATTTCCCACTTTTCAACAGTTTCTATCTTTGCCGGATCCACCTTAATACCTTCTTTGTTCACTATGTGACCGAGGAATTGAACTTCTTCCAACCAAAATGCACACTTTAAAAACTTAGCGTACAATTCTTCCTTCCTCAATACTTCTAACACCTTTCTCAAATGTTCACCGTGTTCTTGGTCATTCTTTGAGTAAATAAGTATGTCATCAATGAAAACAATGACAAAGTTGTCAAGGTATGATCCACACACTCGGTTCATAAGGTCCATGAACACAGCTGGTGCATTAGTTAAACCAAACGGCATGACCATAAACTTGTAATGACCGTAACGTGTTCTGAATGCAGTCTTTGGAATATCATCTTCTTTCACCCGCATTTGATGATACCCGGAACGTAAGTTAATCTTTGAATAAACAGACGAGCCTTGTAGTTGATCAAATAAGTCGTCGATTCTCGGTAGTGGGTAGCGGTTCTTGATGGTAAGTTTGTTCAACTCTCGGTAGTCGATACACAACCTGAATGTACCATCTTTCTTCTTGACAAACAAAACAGGAGCTCCCCACGGTGATGTGCTTGGTCGAATGAAACCACGCTCTAAAAGTTCTTATAATTGGCTTTGCAGTTCTTTCATCTCGCTGGGTGCGAGTCTGTAAGGAGCACGAGCTATTGGTGCAGCTCCTGGTACAAGATCTATTTGAAATTCAACGGATCGATGTGGGGGTAATCCCGGTAATTCTTTCAGAAATACATCGGGAAATTCTTTTGCAATGGGAACATCATTGATGCTCTTTTCTTCAGTTTGTACTTTCTCGACGTGTGCTAGAACAGCATAGCAACCTTTTCTTATTAGTTTTTGTGCCTTCAAATTACTAATAAGATGTAGCTTCGTGTTGCCCTTTTCTCCGTACACCATTAAGGGTTTTCCTTTTTCTCGTATAATGCGAATTGCATTTTTGTAACAAACGATCTCTGCTTTCACTTCTTTCAACCAGTCCATACCGATTATCACATCAAAACTCCCTAACTCTACTGGTATCAAATCAATCTTAAATGTTTCGCTAACCAGTTTAATTTCTCGATTTCGACATATATTATCTGCTGAAATTAATTTACCATTTGCTAATTCGAGTAAAAATTTACTATCCAAAGGCGTCAATGGACAACTTAATTTAGCACAAAAATCTCTACTCATATAGCTTCTATCCGCACCCGAATCAAATAAAACGTAAGCAGATTTATTGTCAATAAGAAACGTACCCGTAACAAGCTCTGGGTCTTCCTGTGCCTCTGCCGCATTAATATTGAAAACTCTTCCGCGGCCTTGTCCATTCGTGTTCTCCTGGTTCGGGCAATTTCTAATAATGTGGCCCGGTTTTCCACATTTATAACAAACTACATTGGCATAACTTGCTCCGCCATTACTCGTTCCGACACCATTTGTTCTTTTCGTTCTATTAACCCCTGGTCCGTAGACCTCACACTTCGCCGCGCTATGACCATTTCTTTTACACTTGTTGCAAAATTTGGTGCAGAACCCCGAGTGATACTTTTCACACCTTTGGCATAGCTGCTTTTGATTGTTGTTGTTGTTGTTGTTGTTGTTGCGGTTATTATTGTTGTTGGGATGATTGTTGTAGTTGCTGTTGTTGTTGTTGTTATTGTTGTTGGGCCGTTTGTTGTAGTTGCGATTGATGTTGCGACTGTTGGGATAATTGTTGCGATTATTGTTGTAATTGCTGTTGTTGTATTGGTGATTCTTATCACCGTTTTCCTCCCACTTTCTTTTGACTTGCTTCACATTGGCCTCTTCAGCAGTCTGTTCTTTAATTCTTTCTTCAATCTGGTTCACGAGTTTGTGAGCCATTCTACATGCCTGTTGTATGGAGGCGGGCTCGTGTGAACTTATATCTTCTTGGATTCTTTCTGGTAATCCTTTCACAAACGCGTCGATCTTTTCTTCCTCATCTTCGAATGCTCCCGGACACAATAGGCACAATTCTGTGAATCGTCTTTCGTACGTGGTAATATCAAATCCTTGGGTTCATAACCCTCTAAGTTCTGTCTTGAGCTTATTGACCTCGGTTCTGGGACGGTACTTCTCGTTCATCAAGTGCTTGAATGCTGACCACGGTAGTGCGTACGCATCGTCTTGTCCCACTTGCTCTAGATAGGTATTCCACCATGTTAACGCAGAACCTGTGAAGGTATGCGTAGCGTACTTCACTTTGTCCTCTTCAGTACACTTACTTATGGCAAACACCGATTCGACCTTCTCGGTCCACCGTTTCAATCCGATCGGTCCTTCGGTTCCATCAAATTCCAAAGGTTTGCAGGCAGTGAATTCTTTGTAGGTGCATCCTACACGATTTCCTGTACTGCTAGATCCAAGGTTATTGTTGGTATGTAGCGCAACCTGTACTGTGGCTATGTTTGAAGCTAGAAAAGTACAAAATTCCTCTTCATTCATATTCACGGTGTGTCGAGTAGTCGGTGCCATTTCCTTCAAAATAGTCAAATGGAACAAGTTAATCATACAGAATATTAAGAGTAGTTAATAGTATTTCGTAGCATAATATGAACTCATTTATAAAGCTTTTTCTTCATATTAGCATTTTATAAGTTTAAATTCGGGTAGTACCTACCCGTTAAGTTCATACTTAGTAGCTAATATACAATTCAACTACTATAATTCTATATGAAAAACTGATTATAATAATATTTTGCGTTCAAACTTTTACACAATATTTTACAAACTTACAATACCGCTTATTTTACATATAGCATGAAATATAGCACACAATAAATTTGATACATAATGGTTGTGAAGATAATTCTAGCTAGTACACAAGTCGTTCAGCAAAGGCAATAAAGACACGTAATTCATACGTCCAGAAACAAGTCATGCATTCTGGTTTTACTAGGATTACTTCCCATCCTTGGTCTTGTGGAACATAACCGTTATGGCCGTTGATAAGACAGCGTGTTGTAACGTCGTCAAAGGGACGAGGGTTACGTAATGTCCAACAGTCCCGTAACAATCTAAAAACCTCATTTCTTACCCCAATTACCGACTCCGTCACTTGTGGGAACGTTTTGTTTAATAGTTGTAGCCCGATGTTCTTGTTCTCACTTTGGTGAGAAGCGAACATTACTAATCCGTAAGCATAACATGCTTCTTTATGTTGCATGTTAGCCGCTTTTTCTAAATCACGAAGTCCAATATTCGGATATATTGAGTCAAAATAATTTCTTAACCCATTGCGTAAAATAGCATTTGGGTTCCCCGCAATATATGCGTCAAAGTAAACACATCGTAACTTATGGATTTCCCAATGTGATATCCCCCATCATTCGAACGAAAGCCTTTTATAAACCAAGGCATTCTTGGAACGTTCTTCGAATGTCTTACAAACTGATCTCGCCTTAAATAGTTGTGCCGAAGAATTCTGACCGACTCTAGACAAGATTTCATCAATCATGTCTCCGGGTAGGTCTCTTAAAATATTGGGTTGTCTATCCATTTTGTGTTTTTATACTGTAAAATAGACAAGAGTTAGATTCATAAAAAAATACTTATTAATACAAGCAATTTTTACATATATCATAAAGCATAAGCACACTATATTACATATATTACACCACACGAATACAACTATCTTATTCCGACTCGCTTGTTTCTTCTTCTTCGGTTTTGGTTCGTTTTGCCAAGTTTCTAGGGATATATGATGTTCCCCTAATACGAGCCGTCGTTTTCCACATTGGTTTAGAAAAACCTGGTGGTTTAGAGGTTCCCGGGTCATTGTTACAACTTAAGGACTTCGGGGGTTGACGATACATATAAAGTTCATCGGGGTTGGAATTAGATTTCTCTATTTTTATGCCCTTTCCCTTATTATTTTCTTTTGACTTTTTAAATTCAGTTGGGGTAATTTCTATAACATCATCGGAATTCTCGTCGGAATCCGATTCATCGGAGAATTGGTAATCCTCCCAATATTTTGCTTCCTTGGCGGAAACACCATTGACCATAATTAACCTTGGTCGGTTGGTTGAGGATTTTCTTTTACTTAACCGTTTTATTATTTCCCCCACCGGTTCTATTTCTTCATCCGGTTCCGATTCTTCTTCCGGTTCCGATTCTTCTTCCGGTTCCGACTCTTCTTCCGGTTCCGACTCGGGAACTTGTGAATCAGTCCATGAATCATTCCAATTTACATTTGACTCTTCATTATTATTAGGTGAGTCAATGGGACTTGTTCTAGAGGTAGACATCTATCACATAATATCAAACGCGTTAAGAGATTAATATATCACATAATATTCACATGTTAAAAATATATAGTTTCCAACAAAATTTGTTAAGCAATCATTTTTCAAGTAAACACGGTCGAAGTCCAGACTCACTAATGCATCCTAACAAACTCGATAAGATACACTAATGCAAAATTCTGGTTCTCTAAGACCAACGCTCTGATACCAACTGAAATGTCCCGTTCTTATTGATTAAAAACGTTCCATATTAATTGATTTTGTTGCGAGGTTTTGACCTCTATATGAGACGTTTTTCAAAGACTGCATTCATTTTAAAACAAACCATAACCTTTATTTCATCAATAAAGGTTTAAAAGGCTTTACGTAGATTATCAAATAATGATAATCTAAAATATCCTGTTTACACACGACCATTACATAATGGTTTACAATACAAATATGTTACAACAAAATAAGTTTCTTGAATGCAGTTTTTACACAATATCATACAAGCATGGACTCCAAATCTCGTCCTTATTTAAGTATGCGACAGCGGAAGCTCTTAATAATCACCTGAGAATAAACATGCTTAAAACGTCAACAAAAATGTTGGTGAGTTATAGGTTTAACCTATATATATCAAATCATAATAATAGACCACAAGATTTCATATTTCAATACACATCCCATACATAGAGATAAAAATCATTCATATGGTGAACACCTGGTAACCGACTTTAACAAGATGCATATATAAAAATATCCCCATCATTCTGGGACACCCTTCGGATATGATATAAATTTCGAAGTACTAAAGTATCCGGTACTTTGGATGGGGTTTGTTAGGCCCAATAGATCTATCTTTAGGATTCGCGTCAATTAGGGTGTCTGTTCCCTAATTCTTAGATTACCAGACTTAATAAAAAGGGGCATATTCGATTTCGATAATTCAACCATAGAATGTAGTTTCACGTACTTGTGTCTATTTTGTAAATAATTTATAAAACCTGCATGTATTCTCGTCCCAAAAATATTAGATTTTAAAAGTGGGACTATAACTCACTTTCACAGATTTTTACTTCGCCAGGAAGTAAGACTTGGCCACTGGTTGATTCACGAACCTATAACAATATATACATATATATCAAAGTATGTTCAAAATATATTTACAACACTTTTAATATATTTTGATGTTTTAAGTTTATTAAGTCAGCTGTCCTCGTTAGTAACCTACAACTAGTTGTCCACAGTTAGATGTACAGAAATAAATCGATAAATATTATCTTGAATCAATCCACGACCCAGTGTATACGTTATCTCAGTATTGATCACAACTCAAACTATATATATTTTGGAATCAACCTCAACCCTGTATAGCTAACTCCAACATTCACATATAGAGTGTCTATGGTTGTTCCGAAATATATATAGATGTGTCGACATGATAGGTCGAAATATTGTATACGTGTCTATGGTATCTCAAGATTACATAATATACAATACAAGTTGATTAAGTTATGGTTGGAATAGATTTGTTACCAATTTTCACGTAGCTAAAATGAGAAAAATTATCCAATCTTGTTTTACCCATAACTTCTTCATTTTAAATCCGTTTTGAGTGAATCAAATTGCTATGGTTTCATATTGAACTCTATTTTATGAATCTAAACAGAAAAAGTATAGGTTTATAGTCGTAAAAATAAGTTACAAGTTATTTTTGTAAAGGTAGTCATTTCAGTCGAAAGAACGACGTCTAGATGACCATTTTAGAAAACATACTTCCACTTTGAGTTTAACCATAATTTTTGGATATAGTTTCATGTTCATAATAAAAATCATTTTCTCAGAATAACAACTTTTAAATCAAAGTTTATCATAGTTTTTAATTAACTAACCCAAAACAGCCCGCGGTGTTACTACTACGGCGTAAATCCGGTTTTACGGTGTTTTTCGTGTTTCCAGGTTTTAAATCATTAAGTTAGCATATCATATAGATATAGAACATGTGTTTAGTTGATTTTAAAAGTCAAGTTAGAAGGATTAACTTTTGTTTGCGAACAAGTTTAGAATTAACTAAACTATGTTCTAGTGATTACAAGTTTAAACCTTTGAATAAGATAGCTTTATATGTATGAATCGAATGATGTTATGAACATCATTACTACCTTAAGTTCCTTGGATAAACCTACTGAAAAAGAGAAAAATGGATCTAGCTTCAACGGATCCTTGGATGGCTCGAAGTTCTTGAAGCAGAATCATGACACGAAAACAAGTTCAAGTAAGATCATCACTTGAAATAAGATTGTTATAGTTATAGAAATTGAACCAAAGTTTGAATATGATTATTACCTTGTATTAGAATGATAACCTACTGTAAGAAACAAATATTTCTTGAGGTTGGATGATCACCTTACAAGATTGGAAGTGAGCTAGCAAACTTGGAAGTATTCTTGATTTTATGTAACTAGAACTTGTAGAATTTATGAAGAATACTTAGAACTTGAAGATAGAACTTGAGAGATATCAATTAGATGAAGAAAATTGAAGAATGAAAGTGTTTGTAGGTGTTTTTGGTCGTTGGTGTATGGATTAGATATAAAGGATATGTAATTTTGTTTTCATGTAAATAAGTCATGAATGATTACTCATATTTTTGTAATTTTATGAGATATTTCATGCTAGTTGCCAAATGATGGTTCCCACATGTGTTAGGTGACTCACATGGGCTGCTAATAGCTGATCATTGGAGTGTATATACCAATAGTACATACATCTAAAAGCTGTGTATTGTACGAGTACGAATACGGGTGCATACGAGTAGAATTGTTGATGAAACTGAACGAGGATGTAATTGTAAGCATTTTTGTTAAGTAGAAGTATTTTGATAATTCTATTGAAGTCTTTCAAAAGTGTATAATTACATATTAAAACACTACATGTATATACATTTTAACTGAGTCGTTAAGTCATCGTTAGTCGTTACATGTAAGTGTTGTTTTGAAACCTTTAGGTTAACGATCTTGTTAAATGTTGTTAACCCAATGTTTATAATATCAAATGAGATTTTAAATTATTATATTATCATGATATTATCATGTATGAATATCTCTTAATATGATATATATACATTAAATGTCTTTACAATGATAATCGTTACATATATGTCTCGTTTAAAAATCATTAAGTTAGTAGTCTTGTTTTTACATATGTAGTTCATTGTTAATATACTTAATGATATGTTTACTTATCATAGTATCATGTTAACTATATATATATATCCATATATATGTCATCATATAATTTTTACAAGTTTTAACGTTCGTGAATCACCGGTCAACTTGGGTGGTCAATTATCTATATGAAACATATTTCAATTAATCAAGTCTTAACAAGTTTGATTGCTTAACATGTTGGAAACATTTAATCATGTAAATATCAATCTCAATTAATATATATAAACATGGAAAAGTTCAGGTCACTACAAAAAGTGACTGAACAATACACATACCTCCTAGATTCTTCTCATATACTCAAGATCTTATAAAAGACAACCATATTAAAATGAGATATGTTCAATCAACAACTCTGCAGATCTTTATACCAAAGCACTGTCAACTACTGTTTTCAGAACACATGTTCACAATATTGGCATGAGGCAAGATCAAAAGATGTGACGACTCAACGATGTCTACTTGAGGGGGAGTCAACTCTATGCTGCACTCTTTTTCCCTTGGCTAAAGTTTTTATCCCATTGGGTTTTTCTTTAGCAAGGTTTTTAACGAGGCAGTAACTTGTAGTTGATCTCTAGTGAAACAAAATTGTAGTCCAAGGGGGAGTGTTATAAGTCAAGTGTCATGGTGTAGTGGCCGACACTTTTGATAAAGTAAAATTTAGTGAATCAACATATTTGGTGGATCACGGATATTACTGTTCCACCTAACTGCACAGTGAATTATTGTACTATAAGTATGTTATCGATTGTAATCAGTAGATACACCATTCTTGAATAAGAATTTAATCTCTTCTATCTTCCCTCATATTAGTAAGATATATGCCATATACAATATTAAATCATAACATAATAATTTTTTTTTACTAACTATGTAAATGGTTGTGGATAGAGATATGCATGAATTCACTAGCGATGTTAATAATCACTCGATTAAGTGAATATTTACCGATTCACTCGTTTTGTGATGGATATAAATGAACATATATGAATATAGATACAAATATAAATGAATTTAAATGAATATCGTTACGGACATAGATGAAATTTTCATCCATGAATATTAATGTTCGAAATATATATACGAATATATAAATATAAGATATATGCTTAGATATTTATTACTCCGTATTACAAATGTATTTACAGTTAGATTTACACTTTACTTTCAACTTCATAATGAAATAGTTATAGTTATGATATATTATAATAAAATATGTATATCTAACTAAATGAACATACATATTTTATATTTATTTTTTAATAATATATGTTTAACGGTAAATTCTACAAATTGTGTTATATTTCCAATATTTCGTGTCATGGGATAAGCTCGATGTTGACCTCGCGAACTGGAGAATAACCTCGCGATCTGGAAGCATCAAAAGCTCACTTTTGTGCTTCAAAATAACTTGAACTTATAATTTGATTTCGACTAGAACCGAGACCAATATCTCTAACTTTTAAGCTCCAAAACAAATGTAAATCACCGAAAACACTTCAACTAACACCTTGACACAAAAGACGTTAATCTTACACAAATATCCTCGATAAATCTTCAATATAAGCGCGAAACTAATGCAAATGGGACCGATATTGCGATAGAGAACATGTGTGATTCGAGCAATATCAATTATCTAAACAATAATAAGAAGTTTGTTCACCTATATGTAACACAACAACAACAACAACAACAACAACAACAACAACAACAACAACAATAACAATAACAACAACAACAAAAACAACAACAACAACAACAACAACAACAACAACAACAACAACAACAACAATAAAAGTCAATCCCATATAAATGAGGTATGGAGAGGTAAGATGTAGACAAACATTCCCTCATCCTAGAATAAAGAGAAGTCATTTCTTCACTCAGAGTGAAACACACAAAGAGCTGAGAAAGTCCCTCATCTTAATGTTCTATGGATTGAGAGATTGATCTGAATGGACCTCATGCCAATAAGTAGGTTGAAAAAAGTATGAGACACCATGAAGATGGTAGAATCAAATTTTCATGAATTTTAAACATGTCTGAAGTTCAATTTAGGCCCTAAGTGACAGTTAAGTCGCTAATAAATCGACGCTTGCTATCACTCGTTAAATATCTCAACAAAGCTAATTGTTGAAGTGTTTTGGTTGAGTATCCTAACTAATTTGTCGTCAAATATCTCAACCAATGTGTCGTCAAATATCTCAACAAAACGTTAAATACCGTAAGCTAATTGTTGAAGTGTTTTTGTTATCTCAACTAATTTGTTGAGTATACCGTATGCTAAGTGTTTTTGACGTTAAATATCTCAACTAATTTGTTGAGTATTGACGTCAATAAATCGACGCCTTCTACCATATGTACATCGGATCTTTTCTTCGTTTTCCAGTATCTCAACAAAACATGAAATGCAGCACGTTGGAGCTGGGTGGCAAGGGCAATGAGATTGCCATCGGCACCCTCCTTGTGCTTCAGTTGTGCGGTGAGGGCGAGTTTGCCACTTGGAGTGGCCTTATAACGAGTGTAGGGTAGGGATGGCAATGGATACCCGATCCAGTGTATATCCATCCGATTCACCCGATTATTCGTGGATATGGACGATCTAAATGGATATGGATATGGATGTGGATGAAAAAATTTCATCAATGGATGAACTCGCTTTCACCCGAAATAACTAAATATATAAATTTATCACTCAAATTAGTATCATTTATGTAGCGATAGTTCATTAATTATATTCATATTCATCTTTCTTTATATTTTCTCTAAAAATATAACTTTCTTCTTATATTTTGTTTTGTTTAAATAATCAAATGTATTTATCGTACTTTGGTGGTTCAAATGTGATTCCATGTAACTAAAAGTAAGCAACTTACATGTCGATATCTTTACACGTTTAATAGGTTATCTATTGAATATTTGTTATATAGATTAGTAAAATGTGATTTTCGATCGCATAAACTATTAAAAATATTATTTTTGATCGTATATAGTGAACCACCGCTTATAATTGTTAAAATAAAATAAATTTAAACGGATATGGATAATTATCCATTAACCCGCTTCACTCGAAGGATATGGATATGGATGGATGAAAAGTAAAAAAAATAAATGGATATGGATATGGATATGGATACGGCCTCACCCGATCCATATCCGATCCATTGCCATCGCTAGTGTAGGGTATCTCTAGGGAAATTAAAGAAAGATTCCAAGTATATACGGAGTAACTTTTAGTGTAGAAGGGCAAATATATACCGATTAACTTTTAGTGAAAGGTTGCATAAATGTCAACAATTTATATTTTGCAAGACACTTGTCATCTCTCCCGAGCTAACAAGAAGGATACGACACGCAGCTCTTCACCTTCATCTCTCTCTCTCTAAAAAAAAGGGTAAAACCGTCTTCAACTTCTACACTCGTTAGAAGATATTTCTCTCTATTTTGTTTTATTATTTCATTTTCAGTTTTCTGTTATTAAAAGCTTTGATTTTTATATCTTACCATAACGTGATTGGTCTAAACTTTTTGTGGGTTGTCATGTTTCTTGCTTATGGATCCAGATCTGTATGTTTCTTAACTTATTTGAGTTAAATAATAAATAAATTTATGATCTTTCTTTGTTAAGTATAGCTACAATCATGTTTAAGAATAATAAAGAAAAAGGAAAGCACAAATTACTTTGATTGTGATTTTTGATTGTAATTTGCTAAGCTAATCTTTTTTTCAGTAACTTGATGGTGTATAGGTGTAGATATTGCTGGTGGTTATTTTGACTATAATAGAGATCATAAAACTTCAATTTATTAAATTCATATATTTTGTACTAGGTTTAATTAGAAAATTGGCATCAAAATTGGTATTTGATTGTACTAGGTTTAATTAGATAATGTGTTTGTCCAAATTGATGATAAAATATATAACTCAACCTTCACTTAGAAGTCAAACTTGAGGTTCATTCACATGGAGGCATCATTACAATTTTATTCTGCACTTTTTAATGATTTTGTACTGCTTTTCTATACTTTGTATCTGGACATCCTTCTGCATATCCTAGTTATTTTAAAATTCAATTAAATAATATATAATTGAAATTGAAATTATTTTAAAATTCTTGTTCTTACTTTATTGAGAAACTCACTTGCTTTACCTTGATGGATTTTTGTTGATGTATAGAAATCAAGACAAAATATGGATACTGGCTGTTTATGATTTGAAGGATGAGTTCATTTATCAACTTCAAGAACTTTAGTGACACATTACAACCAGATCCCAACGTTGGTATACCAATGTTGGCGAATTCAAATTCACCGTTGACACGACAGTCTTCTATCTACTCGTTGACTTTTGATGAGCTACAGAACAGTCTAGGAGGTGGTGGGAAGGATTTTGGATCAATGAATATGGATCAACTTTTGAAAAATATTTGGAGTGCTGAAGAAACTCAAGCAATGGCATCAACCTCTAATTTTGGTGCTGATCGAGATGTCCAAAATAATGCGAATAATAATAGTATGCAAAGACAAGGATCTTTGACATTACCAAGAACACTTAGCCAGAAAACGGTTGATGAAGTATGGCGAGAATTATTTAAAGCGGCTAGTAATGGTGGTGACGTTAAGGATGGTGATTTGGTGGGTCAAAGTCAAACCAATTTACAGCCACAACAAAGGGAACCCACTTTAGGTGAGATCACACTTGAGGATTTTCTACTGAAAGCAGGAGTTGTACCAGAAACTAACCAAAGTCAAACGGCTGGAACCTCGTATTTTAATAACGCTTCACACCAGAATGTTGAAAACAGTAGTTTCATTTTCGGGTTTCAACAACAAGCGGCTCACACAAATGGACCAAAAGTTAACCAAATAACAGACAGTAAAAATGTAAACCTGCAGCCCAAACTAAAACCAAAACCACAGTCCATTTTTCCTAAGCAAGCTGCTTTGGACTTTACCGCACCGTTGACTGGTCAACTGGCTAGCCCAATAGGGAAATCTGAGCATCTGGTAAAGACTAATGTGGTTCAAGCTAGTGAAGTAGAGAGTGGAGTGGCGAATGTTAAGATAACGGGCGGTATTGTGGGACCATCTCCACAAAATTTGATTCCTAAAAGTAAATTTGAGTCAACTCCGTCACCACAGTTTTATGCATTTGGTGAAGGTGGTTTGCGTGGAAAAAAAAGTGGTACTTTAGAGAAAGTTGTGGAAAGAAGGCGGAGGAGAATGATTAAAAACAGGGAATCTGCTGCACGATCAAGGGCTCGAAAGCAGGTTAATTTCTTGCATCACTTGACATCCCATATTTTAATCTTAAGTGATTAATATATAACGGTTAGTAATTAGTTCATAACATTGTGTCTGCTACTCTCGTTAATGGGTCGATTTAGGTCGTGTTTGTTTATGTCAATTAATTGGTAAAAGTAGCTAAAATCTATTATTAATGCTTACAATGGTACATCCACCTAAATGGACCTGACCCAGCCTGTTTCAACTAGTACTAAATTCTTATTTTTTTCAACCTGTCGATCCGCCCATCTTGCCACCTAGCTTTTCTTTTCTTCTTTTAATGGCCTTGCCTTCTCTATCAATGATCCCATGATTAAATCCTACAGGCCTATACTTTGGAGTTGGAAGCTGAAGTTGCAAAACTTAAAGAACTCAACCACGAGTTACTAAAAAAACAGGTACATATAATTTTTATATTTATTTGTTATACTATTCATGAATTTAGTTGAATCATTGTCATAATCTGTATTATTTATTGGTTGTCACTGCAGGAAGAGATCATGGAGATGCAGAACAATCAGGTAATTGTTACAGTGTTCATAACCCCTGAATCATGGTAGAAGTAATTAGTAGCTCACAGTTTTACATCACTGTTCACTTATCTATGTTGACGTTTAGATTCAAACTAACTGCTTTATGTAGTCAAATTCTAGTTGTACAGGTGCATTTTTCCTAGGGCAGAAAGTTTTCTTGGATTTTTATTTATATTTTTTTACTTATAAGATTAGTATCGGTAAGAGTTAATCACTTGTAATCAAACCTTTTGATGTTAGTTGAGGATTGTTTGACTCCATAAAGTCGTCCCCTTCTAGAGTACAAAAGTTATAAGTTACACTGCTAAATGGTGACCAACTTAACTGAAAGTTATGTTAATTTTACAGGTTGTTGAGAAGATGAAAGTGCGATGGGGAAGTAAAAGACTATGCTTACGAAGAACGTTGACCGGACCATGGTAGACTAAATTATATAACGATGGTAGATTATGTGTAGGGTGAACGGGATCACGTAATAGTTGGATATTTGGGTATGTTTATATTATTATATACATATACATATATACATATAGGTTTGCAATCTTGTTAACTGTGGCTGACTGTGTGTGTATGTATAAGACCGGTTCAACAAGCACATGATGCTGTGAGCAACTTATTTTTGAGAGGCATTCTGTTCGTAAGTTATGTGGATCGAACGTAATGAATCTTTGTTTGCATGCTTGTTTGGTTTACAATCTTTGTAAAACTATCGTCTTTTATAAAGATATATGTGATGTTATCATGTTGCAAATTATAAGAACTTACCGTTACTGTCTAACAATATCAATAACTTGCACGGTTATGCATGAATTAAATAATTCTTAAAATAAATTCAAAATAATTTCTAAATAAATTTCTACCATTTGATGTAAAAAAAAATGCTTTGTTGACTTCATAAACTCCGCCCTTTTTAGTTTGGGCGGGATTTGCCGCTGTGCTGTCGGTTTGTTTAGGTTTATTTCTGTGCTCCGTTGATGTAAGTATAAAGAAAGTCTGCCTTTTTTAGTATTTAGTGTACACGGGCTACAAAATCAAGCTGCTAAACAGTGATTAACTCAACGTTGTGTTTCGTGAAAATTAAAAAAAAAAACTACTACTACTAATTTAGAAAAAATTACGCCATTGGTACCTGTGGTTTGTTTATATTTGCATCATAACACCTAAACTTTTTTTGTTGCGTAGTTGGTACCTCAATTTTGATTAACTATCGTGGTTGGCACTCCAACCTAACTACAGTCAAATTTAAGGGTTAACCCCTCACATGTGCAGTGCATGTGAGGGCAAATTCGTAATTTACATTATGTTTGCTATGATACAAAGCAACAACCCTCAGGTACTAGTTTCCAATCAATTATCCTTATGAAACAAACCTTCATAAAACTTTGTAGTAAACTAATTTACAAATCAAACATCAGCTATATCTGAAATCGTTACCATCGGAATCAAATAGTTTCATGATTTCGTTACTAAATCTGATGAAGATGATGATTGTTCGCACTGAAAATCGATTGAGTTTCACCTTCGTCACCTGAACCCTAATTTTCCTCAATTTCGACCACCGTCTATCTCTCGTCCCTAATATCACCTAATTTCGGTAAGAATTTTATATATTCGTGAGGGTAATTTGCCTATATTAGATTAGATCTGCTTGTAATAGAACGAGTCAACAAACGTCGGTATCCTCTTGTATCAATAAAATAAGGGCAATTATTTGAAAATGCATTAAACTTTCACGGAATTCCCATTGTATGCGTCCAACTTTCAAATCTCCTATTATATGCATTCAACTATTTTATTTGTTGAAGGTATCAGGTTAACATGTAGAAAAAGTTCGAGGTTAGTCCCTAGACTTAATGACTGTTTAATTTTTTTCCGTTAAATCTTATTTTCTCCACTCACATCTTCAACTTCATCACCAACAAAATAAGAACCCGAATTTTAAAAAACCCCAAATTCTAAACTAACAAACATAACAATCTTCATCTCCAAACATCATAATAATCATCATTATAAATACAGTTAACATTTTAATTTCCAAATTTAAAACATAACAAGAAACACAAAAACTTTATTATTCTTTATGTTTTTTGATGTCACCAGATTCAAAACATAAATTTTCTTGCAATCCATTAATTCTACTTCCTTCCTGACACATAAGATTTGTATTTGTATTTCAATTAAAATAAATACAGATAATGATATCATATTACCCATGAATTCGTATTTGATAAACCTACATCCAATTTCTGCTTTTGCAAATCGTATGCGACTAAAAAACCCCATACAAGTGCTCGAATACACCAACTCAAACCCACACTCTATTCTAGCGATTTGGTTCAATCTTAGATCCAGGCGATTTGGTTCACTAACCGCTTCCCACGATTGGCAGATCTATACATAATCGTTCAGATTTTTCACAGGTTTATCATTTTAATCATCGTTCAGGTTACCCGTATTTGTAGTATGGTTAAACGAAAGTGTGGTCCGGATTTACAAATGAACAGGTACAAACATAAACTGGTTTGATTTCGATGTAGGTATGGTTTTGTTTTTGAAAAAATTAGATGCTATTTAAATTGAAGTTTCAATCTCATGTTTTCATTGTAAAATAATAGTATAATTTTGTTTGATTGCTGCTAGCATATGTTTTCAATTGCAATTGGAAGCTACTATCACATATGTTTTCAATTTCAATTGCAACCGGAAGCAATTGTGTCATGACCCGGAAATTTCGGTCAAATTTAAACTCTGATAACTCCGACAAGATAAGCAAATTGATGTGTTGCATTAAAATATTTTTTCATACATTTAATTAACCATTGGACTTTACCCTACGATTCACGAATAACCTATAATTTAAAACTCGAACCCGTCATGATTTATATATGATTTTACTTTCTTAAATGAAAACGTTTTAGGATATAATAATTTCTATTATTATAACCTCTTAATAAAATGATTTTGAATATAATTAGTTCTAGAAAACTAAATTTTATAATATTTATATATGAAATGATAAAAATTTACTATTAAACGATGCTATTTCAAATTAAAAATTTTACGTATTAAGTTGTTTTATTTTTATCATGTAAGTTTTGTAATTTTTTTTAAGAAACGAAGTTAAATTAAAAATGTACAATTTGTAAAGCACAACGTACAATATCGTGTAGCTTAAATAGTTGAATTTAAATTAATTTATTTACTATTCATTGAATAGTAAATGAAACGAAATTAATTCATTTACTATTTACATTAAAACGACAAATTATTAATTATAAGTTATATAAAATACCCCTGAAGTATTTTAAAAATACGAATTTTTAAAAATTTACGATTCATATTAGATTCTAAATTTATTATTATATTATTATATTTTATTTCAATATTATTATATTATTATATTTAAATTAATATTATATTATATATCTTTGTCCAGTCAAAAACTAGGAAAACACATGTTACGCTTATAAACTTTATAAACGAACCTTTTTACAACTAAATTTATAAAGCTTAAGACCAAAACAGATATATATATATATATATATATATATATATATATATATATATATATATATATATATATTCAAATATAAAAATTGGAATTTTTATTCATATTTTTACCCGTCAATTATTAGCAACAGAGTACGAAATGCCGGTCCGTGAAAACTGTCGGCAGATATTATTGAATTCTAATTCACACGTTTTTATTTTCATATTATTATATTATTATTATATTATTACTTTATTATAATATTATATTATTATATTCTATTTCAATATTATTATATTATTATATTTACTTATATATACGACGTTCATGTTCTAGTTGAAATCACACATATCACATATAGATCATATGTTACTCCGTAATTAACTATATTATTATTATTATTATTATTATAATTATTATTCTTAATCTTATTATTAATTAGTAGTATTAGTATTATGGTTACAAAATATACATAAAATACTACGACGAGGTTATGTTCAAGTGATTTCAAAATGAGTTTTTCAAATGGTTTAAAGCTAAGGAATTCATGGGTATTAAATAAGGAGGTTATGGGTATTGATCGGGGGTATTGTTCGTGAATCAAAGATCAACCTTGCATTTATCATTTCCGTTGAGTCTGCATACTTTTCCTGCAATATTGAACCACAATATTGATACATGAGTTTTCATAGCTCCCTTTTTATATATATTTTTGGGCTGAGAATACATGCGTATTTTATAACTGTTTTACGAAATGGACACAAGTACTAAAAACATATTCTATGTTGAGTTGTACCACTTTGCATATTTTTCCCTAATAAGCTTGGTAACTAATATTTACATGTTGTAAGAGCATGTAAGCGCGAATTCTATTGATAGATCTATCGGGTTTGACAACCCCAACCGGGCTAGTCGCTCTAGTATCGTAAACGATTGCATAGTACTTCGTTTTTACTACACTTGGTACAGTGTAGGGATGTAACAACCCAACCCGTATTAAAACCGGCCCATAAAAATTTTTCCTTTTAATACGCGTTAAATAATACCTTAGGTCCCAATTGTGTTTCCATAAACATCGTTAATACAATAGAAGGTTTAATAAACCTTAAAACATTTAATACATTGATTAATTGTCCAAACGGACATACACGACCCGACTAGTTTAGTTTCCAACCGAAACCGAGCATGGTGATTTGGGACTACGCTACCCAAATCCTAATCGAATACAAAAGCAAGATCTTCTAAGCAACCTAGCCAAGATCTCTAATCCCCAAGCTTACCCGAGCCGCCAAGCATGCAAACCTATAAAAATATAAACAACGAGAGGGTAAGCTAACGCTTAGTGAGTGAGAATATACTACATACATATATATGCATAAAATGGACACGCCACATAAATAAACAAATACCGCATACCGAAGCATCCAAGCATAAAGGCAAGCTAATCTAAGCATACCGTACGATCACTAAGCAATAAGCTAACAACATCAACAATGAGTAAGTTCACCAACGACAATGTGAACAAATGCCAATAAGCTACACCCGGAGGGTTAGCTACATCACGACAATACAACATTATACGTATACAATATATATATATATATATATATATATATATATATATATATATATATATATATATATATATATATATATATATATCTCGAATAACATAATTTGCTTACGCTTACAACACAATAACCATGGTTAACCAAATTTTCGCAAGGGAATGACTTCGCGAAACAAGTCATCGATGTTCATAACAATCGTTAGCTTCTAAACACGGATATGGCATGCTAACCCCCGAGGTGTTCCAAAAACGGCTATGGCATCACCCCCAAGTGTTCCGAAAACGGCTATGGCATCACTTGATCAATGTGTGAGTAAAACACGGCTATTACTCACAATCATGTGCACAAACACGGCTATGTGCAACAATTAATACGGGCAACAACGTGGGAGTAAAACACGGCTATTACTCACCACCATATGCACAAACACGGCTATGTGCATAATTATCAATTGGACAAAACGGCTATGTCCCACAACTATGGTCACAAAAACGGCTATGTGACACCATTACTACCGGCACATAAAACATATACATACATACATAGATATTCCACTCACAATATTAACCCTTCGCCATTGGGGTTATATAATCCACATCACACGCCCATGTGATAACGTACACACAAAGTGTGCACCTCGCCAAGGTAGTCAACCAAAACGCACAATCGTGCCAATTGGACCTATACACAAGTCCAACAATTCCACCTATATGAGAAGGGAGCTCTATAACCGAGAACCCCTTCACCCGACCCGCACCCATCCTACACATACATATGTACATAGGATATTAACACCCACCTTATCGCCTTGATGAATGCAACCGAATAATTCGCAACACGCCAATGGAAAGTACCTATTCCATTATCACAAATACAACAACACAATTAGATTGGATCTACAAACCACCCAATTCGACACTTAGTGCAAATTCGACCCAAATGCACCTCCAAGTACAAACCGCGCCCAAACTAACCAATAATCACTAACACAAGTGATAATGGTCCTAATATGCCAATTAAACCCGAACACAAGTGTTAAATACTTATCGTTCTCAAAATCGCCCATAAACCCTAATTTTGACCCATAAGGTCAAAATCTCACCATTTACAAGTTTTGATACCAAAACACGTTTAACTCGGTTTTATACTTCAACTTAATTCATTTTAAGTTTACAACCCTCATTAAATCGACATTCGGGTTATAATCATCAACAAACCCTAATTTTGACTCTAGTCAAAATTAGTCAACCACGAAAACCCTAAAAGTCTCCAAAACACCAATAATCACTAATGCTAGTGATTGTACACCATTTACGAGTCTTAAACATGGTTAAATCATTAACCAACCCAAAACCCGCCTCTAACACTTACAAACCCGAATCTTGGTGTTAATCTCCAATTAACAACTAAATGGGTTTCACCTATGAATCATACAATCAAAAGCCCCTAATTTGAATGATGAACACGAAAATGAAATTCGGAGTTAGAGCTTACCACTAGTATCACCGTGTAGCTAAGAACGAGGAGAACAAACTTATTAACTACGCCAAAGATCAAAACCCGCTTCTCCCTTTCCAAAATCCCACTTGAATCACTTGGGGAAATTGAGTTTCTTGAGAGAAAATGAAAAGAAAAGCAAAAAGAAAATAAGAAAATGAATGAGTGGATGAGGTTAAAGCCTCAAATCTGGCTTAAACGTGAAAAGACCAAAATGCCCTTGCTTCTCATGTAATATTACAAAAATCCGGCACCAGTTAGCCCAGAATGCCGCGCCGCGGCCTTAATCGTCACGCCGCGACATTTGCCTAGGCCTGGGATCATTTTTTGTCATACTTCTGATCTCAATTTCAGTCCATTGCCGCGCCGCGGCCTCCTTTGTCGCGCCGCGACACAAAGCACGATCTAAGTCATTTTCTCCTCACACAAGACTTAACACTAGAAAATGTTCCGAACCCTTCATACGCCTATCGTACATACCCAATTCACCTATAAATCATGTACGGGGAAAAACGGGGTGTTACAAGGGAGATTTCATAATAAAGGGAATATGTCACATTAATTGTTAAGTATGGTTATCGAAGCGCTCAACAACTTATAGAATACTTTTATACACTTGCGAGTGTACGGATATTTATGGAAACTGAAATCTTGTGATCTATTACTATTACGGAAATGATTGATTATGATAAACTATGAAATCACCAACCTTTTTGGTTGACACTTTTAAGCATGTTTATTCTCAGGTATAAAGAAGCTTTCGCTGTTTAATTGCTATGTGCATGGAGTCTTACATGGCATATTTTTCAAGAAAACTTTGCATTCATACATTAATATGTATTATATTTTGACTGTTTAGTCAACTGATGTATTATTATGAACTATCATTTATTGGGATTGTCTATATGTAGAAATCACCATAGGTCGAAAACATTTATGTACATACTTTAAAAATGTATACTGATTTAAAAACTTTCTTATATAGAAAGCGCGTCTTTTAAAATGAATGCAATGTTTGTAAAATGTATCATATGGAGGGCAAACCTCGTAATGGAACCGATGAATGATGTGCTGCGTAAATAGGGATTTTGACGGGTCGTCATAAATTGGTTGGAAGCTACTATCATATTTTTGTTTTCAATTACAATTCTAATTTCAAATTGCAATTGGAAGCTATTTTTTTTTATTGATGATGAAGAATGATGATGAATCGATGATGAAGAGGGACTAATGAAATTAGGATTTGCAAATAAGAGGGACTAAAAATGTAAATGTCTAGAAATGAAATTGAGATGACCTGGAAGGTTACCTGCTATTATAGGTTAAATGCATACAATAGAATAATTTAAATAGTTAAATGCATACAATAGGAGATTTTAAAGTTGAATGCATACAATAAGAATTTAGTGAAAGTTCAATGCATTTTCAATTAATTTTTCCATAAAATAACTATATGAGTTTTAGGGAGTGATGGCCGGAGTTCAGTTTGATTTGTTCAATTTTAGAAATTAGAAATGGGTTTGGTTTGATTTTAGGTGTTTTGAAATGACTTTGGTTTGGTCAATGAATTGCACTAGACGATTGCAAAATGGGTTTGCTTTTTGCAGTAGACGAATTGCAGTAGAAATGGGTTTGCTTTGGTTTTGAAATGAGTTTGATTTTAGCTGTTTTGAAATGGGTTTGAGTAGGGCTGTTGGGAAGAAGAATGTTAATCGCACTTGACATAACCTGTAAAGTTTTGTACAGAAGTTAGATACACACAAGTTGACACTTGGTTTGAGAAGATAAATATGATACATGAAACTATAGGCAGGCAGCAAGTGGGCGGGTCAAATGAATAAGTCACACAGAAACACTTATATCCATTTTTTAACTCAATTTTGTTATAATATGAGTACAAAAAGTCATATGGATGATAAATTTTAGTCAACTTTGTATAGCTTGCATAGTAATATTTTACACTATAAATAGACATGTATGGTAGCCATTTAATATACACCATTTTCTCTTGAAATATCAATATCAATATTTCTTCTCTCTTTGTTCTTATATATTGTTATATATTTAAGTAGTTAATAGGCAACTAAAGGTAGTTATAAGCCTACTGAATTATAACACGTTATCAGCACGAAGTGCTCCGTATAATCAAGGTTTATCTAAGCAAGCACACGTCGCTAATCAAGGTAAGAAATTATCTAACTTTTATTAACTTCACTAACATTTATATTTATGTTATATATGAAATGTCCCGTTCTTATTGATTAAAAACGTTCCATATTAATTGATTTCGTTGCGAGGTTTTGACCTCTATATGAGACGTTTTTCAAATACTGCATTCATTTTTAAAACAAACCATAACCTTTATTTCATAAATAAAGGTTTAAAAAGTTTTACGTAGATTATCAAATAATGATAATCTAAAATATCCTGTTTACACACGACCATTACATAATGGTTTACAATACAAATATGTTACATCGAAATCAGTTTCTTGAATGCAGTTTTTACACAATATCGTATAAACATGGACTCCAAATCTTGTCCTTATTTTAGTATGCAACAGCGGAAGCTCTTAATATTCACCTGAGAATAAACATGCTTTAAACGTCAACAAAAATGTTGGTGAGTTATAGGTTTAACCTATATATATCAAATCGTAACAATAGACCACAAGATTTCATATTTCAATACACATCCCATACATAGAGATAAAAATCATTCATATGGTGAACACCTGGTAACCAACATTAACAAGATGCATATATAAGAATATCCCCATCATTCCGGGACACCCTTCGGATATGATATAAATTTCGAAGTACTAAAGCATTCGGTACTTTGGATGGGGTTTGTTAGGCCCAATAGATCTATCTTTAGGATTCGCGTCAATTAGGGTGTCTGTTCCCTAATTCTTAGATTACCAGACTTAATAAAAAGGGGCATATTCGATTTCGATAATTCAACCATAGAATGTAGTTTCACGTACTTGTGTCTATTTTGTAAATCATTTATAAAACCTGCATGTATTCTCATCCCAAAAATATTAGATTTTAAAAGTGGACTATAACTCACTTTCACAGATTTTTACTTCGTCGAGAAGTAAGACTTGGCCACTGTTGATTCACGAACCTATAACAATATATACATATATATTAAAGTATGTTCAAAATATATTTACAACACTTTTAATATATTTTGATGTTTTAAGTTTATTAAGTCAGCTGTCCTCGTTAGTAACCTACAACTAGTTGTCCACAGTTAGATGTACAGAAATAAATCAATAAATATTATCTTGAATCAATCCACGACCCAGTGTATACGTATCTCAGTATTGATCATAACTCAAACTATATATATTTTGGAATCAACCTCAACCCTGTATAGCTAACTCCAACATTCACATATAGAGTGTCTATGGTTGTTCCAAAATATATATAGATGTGTCGACATGATAGGTCGAAACATTGTATACGTGTCTATGGTATCTCAAGATTACATAATATACAATACAAGTTGATTAAGTTATGGTTGGAATAGATTTGTTACCAATTTTCACGTAGCTAAAATGAGAAAAATTATCCAATCTTGTTTTACCCATAACTTCTTCATTTTAAATCCGTTTTGAATGAATCAAATTGCTATGGTTTCATATTGAACTGTATTTTATGAATCTAAACAGAAAAAGTATAGGTTTATAGTCGGAAAAATAAGTTACAAGTCATTTTTGTAAAGGTAGTCATTTCAGTCGAAAGAACGACGTCTAGATGACCATTTTAGAAAACATACTTCCACTTTGAGTTTAACCATAATTTTTGGATATAGTTTCATGTTCATAATAAAAATCATTTTCTCAGAATAACAACTTTTAAATCAAAGTTTATCATAGTTTTTAATTAACTAACCCAAAACAGCCCGCGGTGTTACTACGACGGCGTAAATCCGGTTTTACGGTGTTTTTCGTGTTTCCAGGTTTTAAATCATTAAGTTAGCATATCATATAGATATAGAACATGTGTTTAGTTAATTTTAAAAGTCAAGTTAGAAGGATTAACTTTTGTTTGCGAACAAGTTTAGAATTAACTAAACTATGTTCTAGTAAACCTTCGAATAAGATAGTTTTATATATATGAATCGAATGATGTTATGAACATCATTACTACCTCAAGTTTAGTAGGTAAACCTACTGGAAGTGACAAGAAATGATCTAGCTTCAAAGGATCTTGGATGGCTTGAAAGTTCTTGAAGTAGGATCATGACACAAAAACAAGTTCAAGTAAGATTTTTGCTAGAATTAAGATAGTTTATAGTTATAGAAATTGAATCAAAGTTTGAATATGAATATTACCTTGAATAAGAAAGATAACCTACTGTATATAACAAAGGTTTCTTGATCTTAGATGATTACTTGGAATGGATTAGAAAGCTTGGAAGTAAATTAGTAAACTTGAAGGGATTTTTGAAGTATTCTTGAAGTGTTCTTCCTATGATGATTATAGCTTGATTCTTGAAGTGATTTTTGATGAATATGATGATTAACTACTGGAAAAATACGTTCATAATAGTGTGGGTGTGTTGAGAGAGAATTAGAAAGAGGTTTGGAAATGAAATGGAGTGAATGATGAGTGTTAATTGGTGAGTGGTGAGTGGGGTTAAAAGGAGTTCTAGTTAGTTGACTAGCTCATGGTAGAAGTTAAAATTGATTAGTCATACATGACATAATCAAGAGTGGAATCCCATGCTAGTTCCTATTGGTATATACCCATAGTAAGTACGTTTTGAAGCTGTGTATAATACGGGTAAGAATACGACTAGAATTCTTGATGAAAGAAAAGAATGGGAAAGTAACTGTAACCATTTTCGTTAAGTATGAGTGTTTTGATATATGTCTTGAAGTCTTCCAAAAGTATTTTAATACATCTAAATACACTACATGTATATACATTTTAACGGAGTCGTTAAGTCATCGTTAGTCGTTACATGTAAGTGTTGTTTTGAAACCTTTAAGTTAACGATCTCAATTAATATTGTTAACCCATTGTTTATTATATCTAATGAGATGTTAAATTATTATATTATCATGATATTATGATATATTAATATATCTTAATATGATATATATACATTTAAATGTCGTTACAACGATAATCGTTACATATATGTCTCGTTTCGAAATCCTTAAGTTAGTAGTCTTGTTTATATGTATATAACTCATTGTTAATATACTTATGGAGATACTTACTTATCATAATCTCATGTTAACCATATGTATATCCATATATATATCATCATGTCGTTTTTACAAGTTTTAACGTTCGTGAATCGCCGGTCAACTTGGGTGGTCAATTGTCTATATGAAACATATTTCAATTAATCAAGTCTTAACAAGTTTGATTGCTTAACATGTTGGAAACATTTAATCATGTAAATATCAATCTCAATTAATATATATAAACATGGAAAAGTTCGGGTCACTACAGTACCTACCCGTTAAATAAATTTCGTCCCGAAATTTTAAGCTGTTGAAGGTGTTGACGAATCTTCTGGAAATAGATGCGGGTATTTCTTCTTCATCTGATCTTCACGCTCCCAGGTGAACTCGGGTCCTCTACGAGCATTCCATCGAACCTTAACAATTGGTATCTTGTTTTGCTTAAGTCTTTTAACCTCACGATCCATTATTTCGACGGGTTCTTCGATGAATTGGAGTTTTTCATTGATTTGGATTTCATCTAACGGAATAGTGAGATCTTCTTTAGCAAAACATTTCTTCAAATTCGAGACGTGGAAAGTGTTATGTACAGCCGCGAGTTGTTGAGGTAACTCAAGTCGGTAAGCTACTGGTCCGACACGATCAATAATCTTGAATGGTCCAATATACCTTGGATTTAATTTCCCTCGTTTACCAAATCGAACAACGCCTTTCCAAGGTACAACTTTAAGCATGACCATCTCTCCAATTTCAAATTCTATATCTTTTCTTTTAATGTCAGCGTAGCTCTTTTGTCGACTTTGGGCGGTTTTCAACCGTTGTTGAATTTGGATGATCTTCTCGGTAGTTTCTTGTATAATCTCTGGACCCGTAATCTGTCTATCCCCCACTTCACTCCAACAAATCGGAGACCTACACTTTCTACCATAAAGTGCTTCAAACGGCGCCATCTCAATGCTTGAATGGTAGCTGTTGTTGTAGGAAAATTCTGCTAACGGTAGATGTCGATCCCAACTGTTTCCGAAATCAATAACACATGCTCGTAGCATGTCTTCAAGCGTTTGTATATTTCTTTCGCTCTGCCCATCAGTTTGTGGATGATAGGCAGTACTCATGTCTAGACGAGTTCCTAATGCTTGCTGTAATGTCTGCCAGAATCTTGAAATAAATCTGCCATCCCTATCAGAGATAATAGAGATTGGTATTCCATGTCTGGAGACGACTTCCTTCAAATACAGTCGTGCTAACTTCTCCATCTTGTCATCTTCTCTTATTGGCAGAAAGTGTGCTGATTTGGTGAGACGATCAACTATTACCCAAATAGTATCAAAACCACTTGCAGTCCTTGGCAATTTAGTGATGAAATCCATGGTAATGTTTTCCCATTTCCATTCTGGGATTTCGGGTTGTTGAAGTAGACCTGATGGTTTCTGATGCTCAGCTTTGACCTTAAAACACGTCAAACATTCTCCTACATATTTAGCAACATCGGCTTTCATACCCGGCCACCAAAAATGTTTCTTGAGATCCTTGTACATCTTCCCCGTTCCAGGATGTATTGAGTATCTGGTTTTATGAGCTTCTCTAAGTACCATTTCTCTCATATCTCCAAATTTTGGTACCCAAATCCTTTCAGCCCTATACCGGGTTCCGTCTTTCCAAATATTAAGATGCTTCTCCGATCCTTTGGGTATTTCATCCTTTAAATTTCCTTCTTTTAAAACTCCTTGTTGCGCCTCCTTTATTTGAGTAGTAAGGTTATCATGAATCATTATATTCATAGATTTTACTCGAATGGGTTCTCTGTCCTTCCTGCTCAAGGCATCGGCTACCACATTTGCTTTTCCCGGGTGGTAACGAATCTCAAAGTCGTAATCATTCAATAATTCAATCCACCTACGCTGCCTCATATTCAGTTGTTTCTGATTAAATATGTGTTGAAGACTTTTGTGGTCAGTATATATAATACTTTTGACCCCATATAAGTAGTGCCTCCAAGTCTTTAATGCAAAAACAACCGCGCCTAATTCCAAATCATGCGTCGTATAATTTTGTTCGTGAATCTTCAATTGTCTAGACGCATAAGCAATTACCTTCGTTCGTTGCATTAATACACAACCGAGACCTTGCTTTGAAGCGTCACAATAAATCACAAAATCATCATTCCCTTCAGGCAATGACAATATAGGTGCCGTAGTTAGCTTTTTCTTCAATAATTGAAACGCTTTCTCTTGTTCATCATTCCATTCAAATTTCTTCCCTTTATGCGTTAATGCAGTCAAGGGTTTTGCTATTCTGGAAAAGTCTTGGATGAACCTTCTGTAGTAACCAGCTAGTCCTAAAAACTGGCGTATGTGTTTCGGAGTTTTCGGGGTTTCCCACTTTTCAACAGTTTCTATCTTTGCCGGATCCACCTTAATACCTTCTTTGTTCACTATGTGACCGAGGAAATGAACTTCTTCCAACCAAAATGCACACTTTGAAAACTTAGCGTACAATTCTTCCTTCCTCAATACTTCTAACACCTTTCTCAAATGTTCACCGTGTTCTTGGTCATTCTTTGAGTAAATAAGTATGTCATCAATGAAAACAATGACAAACTTGTCAAGGTATGGTCCACACACTCGGTTCATAAGGTCCATGAACACAGCTGGTGCATTAGTTAAACCAAACGGCATGACCATAAACTCGTAATGACCGTAACGTGTTCTAAAAGCAGTCTTTGGAATATCATCTTCTTTCACCCGCATTTGATGATACCCGGAACGTAAGTCAATCTTTGAATAAACAGACGAGCCTTGTAGTTGATCAAATAAGTCGTCGATTCTCGGTAGTGGGTAGCGGTTCTTGATGGTAAGTTTGTTCAACTCTCGGTAGTCGATACACAACCTGAATGTACCATCTTTCTTCTTGACAAACAAAACAGGAGCTCCCCACGGTGATGTGCTTGGTCGAATGAAACCATGCTCTAAAAGTTCTTGTAATTGGCTTTGCAATTCTTTCATCTCGCTGGGTGCGAGTCTGTAAGGAGCACGAGCTATTGGTGCAGCTCCTGGTACAAGATCTATTTGAAATTCAACGGATCGATGTGGGGGTAATCCCGGTAATTCTTTCGGAAATACATCGGGAAATTCTTTTGCGACGGGAACATCATTGATGCTCTTTTCTTCAGTTTGTACTTTCTCGACGTGTGCTAGAACAGCATAGCAACCTTTTCTTATTAGTTTTTGTGCCTTCAAATTACTAATAAGATGTAGCTTCGTGTTGCCCTTTTCTCCGTACACCATTAAGGGTTTTCCTTTTTCTCGTATAATGCGAATTGCATTTTTGTAACAAACGATCTCTGCTTTCACTTCTTTCAACCAGTCCATACCGATTATCACATCAAAACTCCCTAACTCTACTGGTATCAAATCAATCTTAAATGTTTCGCTAACCAGTTTAATTTCTCGATTCCGACATATATTATCTGCTAAAATTAATTTACCATTTGCTAATTCGAGTAAAAATTTACTATCCAAAGGCGTCAATGGACAACTTAATTTAGCACAAAAATCTCTACTCATATAGCTTCTATCCGCACCCGAATCAAATAAAACGTAAGCAGATTTATTGTCAATAAGAAATGTACCCGTAACAAGCTCCGGGTCTTCTTGTGCCTCTGCCACATTAATATTGAAAACTCTTCCGCGGCCTTGTCCATTCGTGTTCTCCTGGTTCGGGAAATTTCTAATAATGTGGCCCGGTTTTCCACATTTATAACAAACTACATTGGCATAAATTGCTCCGACACTACTTGCTCCGCCATTACTCGTTCCGACACCATTTGTTCCTTTCGTTCTATTAACCCCTGGTCCGTAGACCTCACACTTCGCCGCGCTATGACCATTTCTTTTACACTTGTTGCAAAATTTGGTGCAGAACCCCGAGTGATACTTTTCACACCTTTGGCATAGCTGCTTCTGATTGTTGTTGTTGTTGCGGTTATTATTGTTGTTGGGATGATTGTTGTAGTTGCTGTTGTTGTTGTTGTTGTTGTTGTTGTTGTTGTTGTTGGGCTGTTTGTTGTAGTTGCGATTGATGTTGCGATTGTTGGGATAATTGTTGCGATTATTGTTGTAATTGCTGTTGTTGTTGTATTGGTGATTCTTATCACCGTTTTCCTCCCACTTTCTTTTGACTTGTTTCACATTGGCCTCTTCAGCAGTCTGTTCTTTAATTCTTTCTTCAATCTGGTTCACTAGTTTGTGAGCCATTCTACATGCCTGTTGTATGGAGGCGGGCTCGTGTGAACTTATATCTTCTTGGATTCTTTCCGGTAATCCTTTCACAAACGCGTCGATCTTCTCTTCCTCATCTTCGAATGCTCCCGGACACAATAGGCACAATTCTGTGAATCGTCTTTCGTACGTGGTAATATCAAATCCTTGGGTTCGTAACCCTCTAAGTTCTGTCTTGAGCTTATTGACCTCGGTTTTGGGACGGTACTTCTCGTTCATCAAGTGCTTGAATGCTGACCACGGTAGTGGGTACGCATCGTCTTGTCCCACTTGCTCTAGATAGGTATTCCACCATGTTAACGCAGAACCTGTGAAGGTATGCGTAGCGTACTTTACTTTGTCCTCTTCAGTACACTTACTTATGGCAAACACCGATTCGACCTTCTCGGTCCACCGTTTCAATCCGATCGGTCCTTCGGTTCCATCAAATTCCAAAGGTTTGCAGGCAGTGAATTCTTTGTAGGTGCATCCTACACGATTTCCTGTACTGCTAGATCCAAGGTTATTGTTGGTATGTAGCGCAGCCTGTACTGCGGCTATGTTTGAAGCTAGAAAAGTACGGAATTCCTCTTCATTCATATTCACGGTGTGTCGAGTAGTCGGTGCCATTTCCTTCAAAATAGTCAAATGGAACAAGTTAATCATACAGAATATTAAGAGTAGTTAATAGTATTTCGTAGCATAATATGAACTCATTTATAAAAGCTTTTTCTTCATATTAGCGTTTTATAAGTTTAAATTCGGGTAGTACCTACCCGTTAAGTTCATACTTAGTAGCTAATATACAATTCAACTACTACAATTCTATATGAAAAACTGATTATAATTATATTTCGCGTTCAAACTTTTATACAATATTTTACAAACTTACAATACCACTTATTTTACATAAAGCATGAAATATAGCAGACAATAACTTTGATACAAGATAGTTGTGAAGATAATTCTAGCTAGAACACAAGTTGTTCAGCAAAGGCAATAAAGACACGTAATTCATACGTCCAGAAACAAGTTATGCATTCTGGTTTTACTAGGACTACTTCCCATCCTTGGTCTTGTGGAACATAACCGTTATGGCCGTTGATAAGACAGCGTGTTGTAACGTCGTCAAAGGGACGAGGGTTACGTAATGTCCAACAGTCCCGTAACAATCTAAAAACCTCATTTCTTACCCCAATTACCGACTCCGTCACTTGTGGAAACGTTTTGTTTAATAGTTGTAGCCCGATGTTCTTGTTCTCACTTTGGTGAGAAGCGAACATTACTAATCCGTAAGCATAACATGCTTCTTTATGTTGCATGTTAGCCGCTTTTTCTAAATCACGAAGTCCAATATTCGGATATATTGAGTCAAAATAATTTCTTAACCCATTGCGTAAAATAGCATTTGGGTTCCCCGCAATATATGCGTCAAAGTAAACACATCGTAACTTATGGATTTCCCAATGTGATATCCCCCATCTTTCGAATGAAAGCCTTTTATAAACCAAGGTATTCTTGGAACGTTCTTCGAATGTCTTACAAACTGATCTCGCCTTAAATAGTTGTGCCGAAGAATTCTGACCAACTCTAGACAAGATTTCATCAATCATGTCTCCGGGTAGGTCTCTTAAAATATTGGGTTGTCTATCCATTTTGTGTTTTTATACTGTAAAATAGACAAGAGTTAGATTCATAAAAAAAATACTTATTAATACAAGCAATTTTTACATATATCATAAAGCATAAGCACACTATATTACATATATTACACCACACGAATACAACTATCTTATTCCGACTCGCTTGTTTCTTCTTCTTTGGTTTTGGTTCGTTTTCCCAAGTTTCTAGGGATATATGATGTTCCCCTAATACGAGCCGTTATTTTCCACATTGGTTTAGAAAAACCTGGTGGTTTAGAGGTTCCCGGGTCATTGTTACAACTTAAGGACTTCGGGGGTTGACGATACATATAAAGTTCATCGGGGTTGGAATTAGATTTCTCTATTTTTATGCCCTTTCCCTTATTATTTTCTTTTGCCTTTTTAAATTCAGTTGGGGTAATTTCTATAACATCATCGGAATTCTCGTCGGAATCCGATTCATCGGAGAATTGGTAATCCTCCCAATATTTTGCTTCCTTAGCGGAAACACCATTGACCATAATTAACCTTGGTCGGTTGGTTGAGGATTTTCTTTTACTTAACCGTTTTATTATTTCCCCCACCGGTTCTATTTCTTCATCTGGTTCCGATTCTTATTCCGGTTCCGATTCTTCTTCTGGTTCCGACTCTTCTTCCGGTTCCTCTTCGGGAACTTGTGAATCAGTCCACGAATCATTCCAATTTACATTTGACTCTTCATTATTATTAGGTGAGTCAATGGGACTTGTTCTAGAGGTAGACATCTATCACATAATATCAAACGCGTTAAGAGATTAATATATCACATAATATTCACATGTTAAAAATATATAGTTTCCAACAAAATTTGTTAAGCAATCATTTTTCAAACGGTCGAAGTCCAGACTCACTAATGCATCCTAACAAACTAGATAAGACACACTAATGCAAAATTCTGGTTCTCTAAGACCAACGCTCTGATACCAACTGAAATGTCCCGTTCTTATTGATTAAAAACGTTCCATATTAATTGATTTCGTTGCGAGGTTTTGACCTCTATATGAGACGTTTTTCAAATACTGCATTCATTTTTAAAACAAACCATAACCTTTATTTCATAAATAAAGGTTTAAAAAGTTTTACGTAGATTATCAAATAATGATAATCTAAAATATCCTGTTTACACACGACCATTACATAATGGTTTACAATACAAATATGTTACATCGAAATCAGTTTCTTGAATGCAGTTTTTACACAATATCGTATAAACATGGACTCCAAATATTGTCCTTATTTTAGTATGCAACAGCGGAAGCTCTTAATATTCACCTGAGAATAAACATGCTTTAAACGTCAACAAAAATGTTGGTGAGTTATAGGTTTAACCTATATATATCAAATCGTAACAATAGACCACAAGATTTCATATTTCAATACACATCCCATACATAGAGATAAAAATCATTCATATGGTGAACACCTGGTAACCAACATTAACAAGATGCATATATAAGAATATCCCCATCATTCCGGGACACCCTTCGGATATGATATAAATTTCGAAGTACTAAAGCATCCGGTACTTTGGATGGGGTTTGTTAGGCCCAATAGATCTATCTTTAGGATTCGCGTCAATTAGGGTGTCTGTTCCCTAATTCTTAGATTACCAGACTTAATAAAAAGGGGCATATTCGATTTCGATAATTCAACCATAGAATGTAGTTTCACGTACTTGTGTCTATTTTGTAAATCATTTATAAAACCTGCATGTATTCTCATCCCAAAAATATTAGATTTTAAAAGTGGGACTATAACTCACTTTCACAGATTTTTACTTCGTCGAGAAGTAAGACTTGGCCACTGTTGATTCACGAACCTATAACAATATATACATATATATTAAAGTATGTTCAAAATATATTTACAACACTTTTAATATATTTTGATGTTTTAAGTTTATTAAGTCAGCTGTCCTCGTTAGTAACCTACAACTAGTTGTCCACAGTTAGATGTACAGAAATAAATCAATAAATATTATCTTGAATCAATCCACGACCCAGTGTATACGTATCTCAGTATTGATCACAACTCAAACTATATATATTTTGGAATCAACCTCAACCCTGTATAGCTAACTCCAACATTCACATATAGAGTGTCTATGGTTGTTCCGAAATATATATAGATGTGTCGACATGATAGGTCGAAACATTGTATACGTGTCTATGGTATCTCAAGATTACATAATATACAATACAAGTTGATTAAGTTATGGTTGGAATAGATTTGTTACCAATTTTCACGTAGCTAAAATGAGAAAAATTATCCAATCTTGTTTTACCCATAACTTCTTCATTTTAAATCCGTTTTGAATGAATCAAATTGCTATGGTTTCATATTGAACTGTATTTTATGAATCTAAACAGAAAAAGTATAGGTTTATAGTCGGAAAAATAAGTTACAAGTCATTTTTGTAAAGGTAGTCATTTCAGTCGAAAGAACGACGTCTAGATGACCATTTTAGAAAACATACTTCCACTTTGAGTTTAACCATAATTTTTAGATATAGTTTCATGTTCATAATAAAAATCATTTTCTCAGAATAACAACTTTTAAATCAAAGTTTATCATAGTTTTTAATTAACTAACCCAAAACAGCCCGCGGTGTTACTACGACGGCGTAAATCCGGTTTTACGGTGTTTTTCGTGTTTCCAGGTTTTAAATCATTAAGTTAGCATATCATATAGATATAGAACATGTGTTTAGTTAATTTTAAAAGTCAAGTTAGAAGGATTAACTTTTGTTTGCGAACAAGTTTAGAATTAACTAAACTATGTTCTAGTGATTACGAGTTTAAACCTTCGAATAAGATAGTTTTATATATATGAATCGAATGATGTTATGAACATCATTACTACCTCAAGTTTAGTAGGTAAACCTACTGGAAGTGACAAGAAATGATCTAGCTTCAAAGGATCTTGGATGGCTTGAAAGTTCTTGAAGTAGGATCATGACACAAAAACAAGTTCAAGTAAGATTTTTGCTCGAATTAAGATAGTTTATAGTTATAGAAATTGAATCAAAGTTTGAATATGAATATTACCTTGAATAAGAAAGATAACCTACTGTATATAACAAAGGTTTCTTGATCTTAGATGATTACTTGGAATGGATTAGAAAGCTTGGAAGTAAATTAGTAAACTTGAAGGGATTTTTGAAGTATTCTTGAAGTGTTCTTCCTATGATGATTATAGCTTGATTCTTGAAGTGATTTTTGATGAATATGATGATTAACTACTGGAAAAATACGTTCATAATAGTGTGAGTGTGTTGAGAGAGAATTAGAAAGAGGTTTGGAAGTGAAATGGAGTGAATGATGAGTGTTAATTGGTGAGTGGTGAGTGGGGTTAAAAGGAGTTCTAGTTAGTTGACTAGCTCATGGTAGAAGTTAAAATTGATTAGTCATACATGACATAATCAAGAGTGGAATCCCATGCTAGTTCCTATTGGTATATACCCATAGTAAGTACGTTTTGAAGCTGTGTATAATACGGGTAAGAATACGACTAGAATTCTTGATGAAAGAAAAGAATGGGAAAGTAACTGTAACCATTTTCGTTAAGTATGAGTGTTTTGATATATGTCTTGAAGTCTTCCAAAAGTATTTTAATACATCTAAATACACTACATGTATATACATTTTAACGGAGTCGTTAAGTCATCGTTAGTCGTTACATGTAAGTGTTGTTTTGAAACCTTTAAGTTAACGATCTCAATTAATATTGTTAACCCATTGTTTATTATATCTAATGAGATGTTAAATTATTATATTATCATGATATTATGATATATTAATATATCTTAATATGATATATATACATTTAAATGTCGTTACAACGATAATCGTTACATATATGTCTCGTTTCGAAATCCTTAAGTTAGTAGTCTTGTTTATATGTATATAACTCATTGTTAATATACTTATGGAGATACTTACTTTTCATAATCTCATGTTAGCCATATGTATATCCATATATATATATCATCATGTCGTTTTTACAAGTTTTAACGTTCGTGAATCGCCGGTCAACTTGGGTGGTCAATTGTCTATATGAAACATATTTCAATTAATCAAGTCTTAACAAGTTTGATTGCTTAACATGTTGGAAACATTTAATCATGTAAATATCAATCTCAATTAATATATATAAACATGGAAAAGTTCGGGTCACTACAATATATGGTCGGTTATACCGCCTGAATTATATTTCTGTAATCTAACTTTTATTAACTTTACTAACATTTATATTTATGTTATTTATGTTATATATGGTCGGTTATACCGCCTGAATTATATTTCTGTAATCTAACTTTTATTAACTTCACTAACATTTATATTTATGTTATTTAAGTTATATATGGTCGGTTATACCGCCTGAATTATATTTTCTGTAATCTAACTCTTATTAACTTCACTAACATTTATATTTATGTTAATAAGACCTCATGATTGTACGCAACACGTCATTTGACAACACGGTACTTTATGTACGCAACACGTCATTTGACAACACGGTACCATGAGTCGAGATTAATTCCGATCAATACGAATACGATGGGGTCTTTATATGTTATCTAACATTTATGATTACTTATGCCATTAATCATTATTTATTTCATGCATACGAATGTTTATTCTTAGATTCATAATCTTAAAAGTTAAAATAAGAAAAAGTAGTTTGTATTTTTATTAAAAGTAAATCTTAAAAGTTAAAATAAGAAAAAGTAGTTTGTATTTTTATTAAAAGTAAATCTTAAAAGTTAAAATAAGAAAAAGTTGTTTGTATTTTTATTAAAAGTAAATCTTAAAAGTTAAAATAAGAAAAAGTTATTTGTATTTTTATTAAAAGTAAATCTTAAAAGTTAAAATAAGAAAAAGTAGTTTGTATTTTTATTAAAAGTAAATTTTAAAAGTTAAAATAAGAAAAAGTTGTTTGTATTTTTATTAAAAGTAAATCTTAAAAGTTAAAATAAGAAAAATATATTATAATAATATATATTATAACTTAATATATATTATAATAATATTATTAATAATATAATATGAACCTATATTCTATCCTTCCCTTATGGTTTTATTATTTGTAATCATACCATTATTCCTTTATTTGTACATATGATATTAAGATCATCAACATAAACAACTATGATCACATATCCGAATGTTTTCTTAATGAAAACACATGGGCAAATAAGATCATGGAAAATGAAGTTACTTTTGTATCTTCCACTTGTACCAATGTCCCCAATTATATCTACACTGTATCTAATTTAATCAATTAAAAATATTAATTTATAAGTGTATATATGTAATACCAATGAAGAAAAAAGGAATGGTAAAATGGAGTAGCTTTTTGTCAAAAATGGAGTATTGAAAATGAAGTGGTCTCCTTCTATAATTAAAAAAAAAATATACTTTCATCAAATGAATTTTTTTGTGGCCGACAATTCCAAACACGAGTCAGTGTTTAGTTTATCAAGAATATCTCTTGCTTTGGTGAAAGGTCACGATCACGATATCGGGTGTTGTGAAAGAATTAAAAATTGGTCAAGTGGCCTTTTAAAAACTAGAAAGTTTTTTTTTTAAACAAAAAGTTTTTTTTTATATGTTTATAATTTACGGGTAACGTAAAAAAAAAGGAAGTTTTTTTTTAAAAAAAAAAACAAAGAAAGTGTTTAAATGAGTTTTACAGAAAGGGGGAAAGCAAAGTAAAAAAAACTTTTTTCCAAACTTGTCAAATGTTTTGTTAAAAACGTGAGGGCCATTTTGATGCACACTCTTAAAAAAAAAAAAAAAATCCAAATTTTCAGTTATTTCTTAAAAAAAAAAAACAAACAAAAAAAAAAATAAAAAAAATCCGCGGGTACGGGTGATGGATCAAATGGATCCGCATCCACGACCCGCGGGTGCCATCCCTAATTGTGACGAGTACAAATCAACTAAAAGTCTAAAAGATAAATGCTCTTATAGGGACCAAATGTTCACAATAATTGCCTAAGCTAGATATGAAACAAATAGTTCATCAGAAAAAAAAAAAAACATATAACTATATGGTCAAATTCATTTGAGTCTTCGGAGTCACACACATATACACCGAGACGTCAAATAAAATATATATATGATGTATATATATTACTCAATTAACAAAATAGTAAATCGAAATTAATTCATATGAATAGTAAAACGAAATTAATTAATTTACTATTCACATAAAAAGCGCATATGATAAAAAGCGCATATTATAAAAGCGCATATGATGAAAAGCGCATATGATGAAAAGCGCAGCGCATATGATAAGCGCATATGATAAAAAGCGAATATGATGAAAAGCGCAACACATATGATGAAAAGCGCAGCACATATGATGAAAAGCGCATATGATTAAAAGCGCATATGGTGAAAAACACAGCGTATATGATTAAAAGCGCATATGGTAAAAATGATATATGATGAAAAAGCACATATGGTGATTAATGAAAAATATATTGTAAAAAAAAAAAATCACAAATGTTTCTTGAAAGAATTCAAGGAAAGATATATGAACCAATTCATCCATCATGTGAACCATTTTGATATTTCATGGTTCTAATAGACGCATCTAGCGGATGATCTCATATTTGTATGTTATCAAGCCGTAATATGGCATTTGCAAAGTTTCTTGCACAAATTATTAAATTGAGAACACATTATTCTGATTACACCATTAAAAGGATGAGACTTGATAATACTGGTGAGTTAACATCTCAAGCATTTAATGATCATTATATATCTACAGGGATTGTTGTTGAACATCTAGTTGTTCATGTACATACACAAAATTGGTTTAGCTGAATCAATAGATAAACGCTTGCAGCTAATAACTAGACAATTGATAATGAGTACAAAACTCTCAATATTTACATGTAAATTTATATGCTGCGACATTAATTCGCATTATACCATATGGAAGTCATAAATATTTTCACTTACTACTTGATTTTGGCCAAGAGCCAAATATTTTCCGCCTTAGAACATTGGTTGTGCAGTGTATGTTCCAATTGTATCACCACAACACAATAAAATGGTTCTTCAAAGAAAGATAGTAATATATTTTGGATATAAAACATCTTCAATCATAAGATATATTGAACCCATGATGGGTGATGTTTTTACAGCACATTTTGCTGATTGTCATTTTAATGAAACATTGGGAGAAATGAAAAATAAAGAAAATGATGTTTCATGGTATGAACATCAATTAAGGTATCTTGATCCTCACACAAAAAGAATGCGAAATTAAAGTTCAAAAATAATGCATATGCAAGAACTTGTAAATAAAATATTCGATGCATTTACAGATACAAAAAGGAGTGACTAAATCATATATACCAGCAGCAAATGCTCCAGCTCGAATTAAAATTCCAAAAAGCTGGCAATAATGTCACTCTTGAGTCTTTGCCACGCCAGAAACGTGGGAGACCAATTGGTTCCAAAGATAAAAATCCTCGAAAAAGAAAATCAGCTGATAATGAGGTAAAAGAAAGTGTTCAAGAAGAACCACAAATCAATACTCCTTCTGCAGAGGAGATTGATGATATCAATAAGGAATTTTCAATCAATTATGCACATTCAAAAATATTATGGAACCGAAATGAAATGAAAAATCTTGATGATATATTTTCATTTAATGTTGCATATGACATCATGAATGATGATGAAGATCCAGAACCAAAATCTGTCATGGAATGTCAAAATAGACATGATTGTGATCATTGGAAAGAAGCAATACAAGCTGAATTTGAATCCCTCAATAAAAGAAAAGTTTTTCGGATCTATCATTCTCACACCTAAAGATGTGAAACCTGTGGGATATAGATGAGTTTTTGTGCGAAAAAGAAATGAGAAAAATGAAGTTACAAGGTATAAAGCTAGACTTGTAGCTCAAGATTTTTCTCAAAGACCAGAAATGAATTATGAGGAAAACTTATCCTTATGTAATGAATACAATTACTTATTAGATACTTAATCAACCTGGTAGTTACTTAAATGCATCTCATGGATGTTGTTACTACTTATCTATATGAATCACTTGATAGTGATATATATGAATATACCTGAAGGGCTTAAAGTATCATAAGTATCTAATGCAAAACTCAAAGAAATGTATTTCATTGAATCACAAAGATTTTTATATGGGTTGATACAATAGTATAACTGATTAAGTGATTACTTGATAAAAAATGTATACATATAAACTTATTTACACATGTGTTTTTATTATGAAAAACAATGATCGGATATATATCGTAGTTATTTATGTTAATGTTCTTAACATCATATGAACAGATAAAGAGATCTATGAAATTATTCAACTTCTAAAGAATTATTTTGAAATAAAAGATCTTGAAAAAACCAAGTATTACCTTGGATTGCAAATTGAGCATATGCCTAATGATCTACTTGTACATCAAACAACTTATACTGAAAAGTTTTTAAAACATTTTTAAAGATAAAACCAATTGGTTGTTAGATCACTCAATATTGACACTGATCCATTTCATCTCCGTGAAGATCATGAAGATATTAACGGATCAGAAGTTTCATATATTAGTACAATTGAGGCTGTTATGTATCTTACAAATTTTACAAGACCTGACATTTCTTTTGCAGTTAATTTGTTGACAAGATTCAACTCAATCCCTACAAAAAGACAGTGGAATGGGATAAACACATATTTGATACCTTTGAAAAACTGCTGATTTAAAATTATTTTATTCTAACGTTTCAAAACAAGATTTGGTTGATTATGTATATGCAGGTCATTCATCATATCCTCATAAAGATAAATCTCAAACTCGAAAATGTGTTTGGTTGAGATCAATGACACAAATCATTATTGATTCTTGTGGACTAGAACGCTATAAAAGACTAACAACTATCTTCACCAACAACTATATATGAAGAAAATGCAGCTTGCATAATACAAATGAAAGAAGAGTATCAAAAGTGACTGAACAAAATATAAATACTGACGAGGCGCCAAAGTCATAGACGGTCTTAACGGTCATAAGTTTGATGGAAAAGAATGGTATGTTGGTAAGGCTCAGAAAAGACTAAAAGTGAATAGGAATTGAAACAAGGGTTTAAGCAAACCATGAAGGAGACTGTAGACAAATCACAGGGGCTAAACTTGTACATAAAAGATTTAGATGATAAAGTTTCAGATGAAAACCTCAGGTTCTTCTCATATAAGACAACCAGATTAAAATGAGATACGTTCAATCAACAACTCTGCTGATCTTTATACCAAAGCACTGTCAATCGCTGTTTTCAGAACACACGTTCACAATATTGGCATGAAGCAAGTTCAAAATATGTGACGACTCAGCGATGTCTACTTGAGGGGGAGTCAACTCTATACTGCACTCTTTTTCCCTTGACTAAAGTTTTTATCCCACTGAGTTTTCTTTAAGTAAGGTTTTTAATGAGACAGTACTAGTTGCACTCTAATAAAATTGATCATCCAAGGGGGAGTGTTATAATATGAGTACAAAAAGTCATATGGATGATAAATTTTAGTCAACTTTGTATAGCTTGCATAGTAATATTTTACACTATAAATAGACATGTATAGTAGCCATTTAATATACACCATTTTCTCTTGAAATATCAATATCAATATTTCTTATCTCTTTGTTCTTATATATTGTTATATATTTAAGTAGTTAATAGGCAACTAAAGGTAGTTATAAGCCTACTGAATTATAACAAATTTATATTAGTTTGATGCGTTAATTATGATAACCAAAAAGAAAAATCTTGCTTGTGTTAATAATGGAAAATGACGAATTTAACCCTTAAACTTTGACCGCAATTAGGTTTGGTGTCAACCATGATAGTTAAACAAAACTGAGGTACCAACTACGTAAAAAAAAAATATTTAGGTGTTATATTTATATTTATATTTATTTTATATTTTTATATACTACTTAAAAGAAAATAAATTATTAAATAAAAACATAACACATGGTCCTCTTTAATGTAATAGTGACTCTATCGTTAATGTACTATTGGCGTAATAAGTTTTTCCGTAAAATACTACCAATAAAATTCGAAAGAAACTTATAAAGTATGTCAATAATTTTCTCAGATAATAATAAGTTGTCCATAACGAACTTATCGAAATTAAATCACGGAGTCTAATGCGATTATAATAATGCTGGAGGTGTAAACAAGTTGAAATCAAATTCTTTGCTTGATTAAAATGAGGTGCTTTTTGTCTATGCAAGCGTGAATTATTTGACGATTTGACTGACTCTTAGAGCATATATTAAATTTCAGGCAGGATTTAAAACTCATGAAAGTTTGATTTTACCATTTTCATGGCGTCTCAATTTTTTTTATTTTATTTTGTAAATTTCTTTTTCCTACTTATTGGCCGGAGGTCCACTAGGAAGTAATTTCTCTATCCGTCGAATAGAGAGAATGATGACTTTTTCTACCTTTGAAAGTGTTTTCACTCCGGGTGGAGAAATGACTTGTCTTTATTCTCGGATAGAGAAAGGATTGTCTACATCTCACCTCCCGCATACACCACTTATGTGGTATTGGGTTTTGTTGTTGTTGTAATGAGAGGTTGCAAAGTTTCCATATAACTACATCTTTGGGTCAAGCAACTAAGCAAGTGTTGCTTGGAAGGTTTTAAAATGGGCAAATTAAGTCTTTTACGTTTCCATATTCTAATCTCATTTTTGCTTTTCAACCACATTTTTCATTATTAATACGATTAAGTTACATGATTAAAATGACACGTGTATCAAAATAAAAAAATATAACACAATAGAAATTTCATGGTTTTGTTATGATTAGTTAAAGTACAATATATATAACATATATATGTCAAATTTATAGGGTTGTCATCAAGAATATTCAAAGTTGTATAAATATAAAGTTTAAAATGATGCGGTCGAATTAAAATTATACGATAACAAATTTTTTTTTTTTTTTTTTTTTTTTTTTTTTTTTTTTTTTTTGAAAATCAAACCATTTTATTAATAAATATAAACATGAAGTACATAGACCATACTTAAGGAAAGTATGGTAATCAATTCTCGAAATTACATAATTTGAACAGAAGGCCTAGCAACCTCGAAAAGACTATCACGATGGCTAAGAGCCTAAGAGCCTAGCAACCTAATCGTATGTTTTGAAACCATCAACCAAACACTTGCAGAAAATTTACATGTAAATAACAAATGGTCATGAGCATCCGACACCTGATTACATAGTGGACACAAAAGGGCCACGCCCAGACGACATTCCCATGCTTTTAATTTATCATAGGGTTTTCAACTATTCACCCATGAGTAACCATAACACAAATGGCATCGGAATACACTGTGAAAATCAAACCACATCAAACCAAGAGACATTAGATGCTCTCGGCCGAATATGATCCCAACATACTTGACTTCAAACTTACATAATGTTCCATCACACACATCACCGAGTCCGGTTCGGCTGATAAGTCAGGCGAAGTTAGATTTGATAAGATAGTGAACCTTTGGCCAACGCCACACACCAGGCACTGTTAACCGAATCAGTAATAGATAACCCTGCTTGCGTAATATCACGACGACGAATGTGAGAAGGCCCAGACTCGCACCAAATAATGAACCAGGCTGACGTCCCATTCACAACACCGAAAACATGGACAAATCTATCTGTTGGTCCCTTGATAACAACAGGAGTATTGTAGAGGGGGGGGGGGGAATACAATTTCTTTTCAAATAACTTGACAGTTAAACCGATTAGTATTCAAGCATGCAAATAAATAGAGTCACGGGTAATTTTCAACAGTTATTCTTTATTGATTGAATCACAAAGAATCACAACTATCCTTGGCGGAATGATAGTTGGTTGATACAGATTACCTAGATTATAGCTAAGAGGTAAACTAACAGCTATTACACGTTTTGACTCTATAAAAAATAAACCCACACCACTAGTTGTTACAATAGTGGATACAACAATTTATAGTAGTCCTATTAACCGTGTAATGGTTCTATTGTCCACTGGTATATAGGATGTCTGTACTTGTGGAGACAACTATATCAGAGAGCATGCTCTCTTCTTTCCTCTTTGGTAGCTATTTGCAGGAACACCCCAATTCGGTTTGGCACAACTATTTGATTAAACAAATAGAATATTGTGTTCCCTAGGTGATGACAAAGTATAACCCATGTCTGCACATGCGTTAACCTTCTGCATTCCCACGTGATCTTGTAAGGTCACTTGTCAGCCACCGACGCGTGTTCTTTTCTGTTCAACTTTGTCTTTGACTTCTGTTGAATAGTACCATTGTTGTAGACCACTCGGGAAACGACTATGCTTATAATGGAGCATAGCTGTCTTGTGTAGTGAGCTGCATTCCAGCTGTGCTGGTTCTTCATTGCTGAGCCACTTCATGTTCTTGATTTGATGAGTACACATCCTGTGCTGATTGAAGAACACTATCTACCTTGTGCTAGTAGACTGAGCAGCAAACTAAACACTCGACACAGCAATATCTGCTGTCTATACATGAACAAACCTGTGCTGACTGCACATAACACTTTAGTGCAAATAAATTACAGTTTTGCCAAAATTAAATCCTTAATTATTTTGGGGACTCAACAATCTCCCCCTATTTGATGATGACAAAACCTATGACATGTAGAGAAAACACTAAAGTCAACACGGAGGGACCTAATAAAAAATAGGCAGTAAATTTGTCCCTTTTTAAGTTTGTTTTGGGATCTTTTGCTGAGTTATCCATATCTTATAATTTGATATGATTTGGAAGATAAACTCATTTCACTTTCATTACAACACAATATGTACAGTAATTACAACAACAACAGAATGAAAAGTGAATTAAACAAAAGATACAATTTGAGCACATAGGAGACTATCTATCTTTATCCTTTTCTCGTTCTTCTTTAGATAGCTCCTCTTGTTTGATTCTCCAGGCTTCAGGGAACAGACAAGGTACATCAGCAGGGTCAAATACAGGGATATGGGGAGGTAGAATGATTGGGCATTTTCAGGTTGGTCTTTCACCAGTGGATTGCTTTCCTTTAGGTTTTTGAGAGAGGACTTCATCTACATTCACCACTGGTGCATTCCCAAACCTTGTTGCTTTCTTGAAGAGTTGTTGGAGTTCAGATTTAAGTGTATTTTTGATAGCACTTTCACTTTTACCAATGAAATACTCCAAGATCTCCATCCATTCACTAAATTCAAGGGATCTTAACTCATCATAGTTTATTCTTTCTTGAACTTTATTCTCCCTTACAACATTGAACGCTCTTTTTGACCCTCTGTTTACTTTGATGATCCTGCTGGGATTGGATCTTCTATTCATCACATCACCATACCTACTCCTATAATAATGATCAGGAAATTCACTGGTTCGAACAGATTCTATAGGAGCAGTAGCAGGTGCTTTCTCAGCAGTTTCCATCTTATCAAATGCCTTATCCTGTTCTTTGACAATGGCTTTGGCTAATTCTAGAGACTCAGCCTCTTGCTTTCTATCAGCAGCCAATTTGTCTTCTATATCCTGGAGCCTTACCCTCTCAGCGAGTTCAGCATCAGCAGCCTCCCTTCTTTGAATTTCAGCTTGTAGACCCAACAAATAATCATCGACAGTGATTTTCAGGGATTTTGCTGTTTCAATCATCTTTCTACCCTCTTCAGTTCTCAGGGCAGTACGATACTCCCTTAGATCCATACCTAGCTGGTGAGCTTCTTGAAATTGAGCTTTCTCCTCATCAGTAGTAAGCCTTTGACCACTGTTGTTTAAGTATACACCAATTTCAATGCCATAAGTCAAGGCAGTGATGTAAAGTGGCTGATCAAGGGGATGATGCAGCAATCTAACTTGGCGTATCCTTTCATTGATAGCAACTTGTCTTTGCTCAAGCAATTCATGTACAGTGATCTCCAGCCGGTAAGCATCTCTTTCATCCGGATTCATTTTAAATAAGTCTGGCTCACCATGGGTAACTGAATCATCTTCCTAAGTTCTGTGTTTACCATGACGTTTTGGGAAAGATGGAGGATACATGATTGATTCACCTATGCCAGATGAACTCACTGGAAACTGATTGACACGATTATCCTTTGTTCTGTTAAAATAAGTGAGGGTCTGAGGAGAGATAGGTGATTGAACAAATAAATGATCTCCACTACCCCAGACTGTAAAGTCAGCAGGATTAACCGTATCATCATCTTGATTAGCACCCAGCTCAACTACCTTGGCTGGGTCTTCAACACTTGTAACACCCAGCAGCACACTTCTGGCTGGGTCTTCATTCACAGCACTCCTTGCTGTGTCTTCAGTACCAGCTGACTGATTAGTATCAGCTGGTACAACCACCTCAGTATCTTCATCAGCTGCCTCAAATAAGGGTCCTTTCCTTAGAGGCTGATTGTCCCTATGAACAGATTTTACCCTTTGTTTATCTATGGGCATGGGTTCAGCTGATGGTTCTTGTGTTGATACTGGCTCAAGTGGAGGCAGGTAGGGAACGATAGCAAGATGCTCCCCCTGAATATCATCATCAATAAGATTGATTATTTCTGCTGGCTTATGTTGTGTAGCTGGCTGTGCAGAAGATGTTGGGCGAGAAGATGAGCTGGTTTCTAGCATAGCATCTAACCTCTTCATAAAAATGTCAGCTCTAACTCCTCCCTCTGACTCAGTAGATGCAAGATAATCTTTCATTTCTTCTGGAGTCATCCGTTTGATCCTATCTGCTCTCTCAGCATACAGCTTTGCCCTCTTTTTGTCGTATTTGACCATGAATTTGGCATTTCTTTTTCGTGCATCCTTTTTGAATTTATCAATGCCAATCAGGTCATCATCAATGTCCCTCTTTTTCGGGGTCAGCCATCTCCTATGCTCAATTCTGTGGCGTTTAAGAGCAACATAGGCATCCCATTTGACATTGAAGGCATCATTTAATTCTTGCCGTCTCTTCTGATGTCTCTCCATTTTTCTTTTCATTCTTCTTTCAATAGTTTGAGAGACAACAAAAGCTTCAGCAACAGCCAAAGTAGAAACATCACTGGGCTTACTGCCAGAATCAATATCATCCACTGATATAGCAGACACACTGGGTTGAGATTCACCAGCTGCCTGTACACCAGCTTCAGTATGAGCGTTGCTGGGCTTAGTGCCAGAGTCTTGACCAGTAGAACCATCACCATCACCACCATCACCATCACCATCTCTCCTTGGTTGTTTTAGAGCCTTTTCATGCTCATGCTCCCCCTCTAATTGTTTTCTCTTTTTGAGTTTCTGTTTAGATTTCTTCTCCCCCTTTTTGTCATCAGCAGGGGCAGAAAGGTGAACAGGGGAGACCTGTGCATCAAGGTCACTAATTGAATCTGGAACAAAGAATGCAAAATTGTTCTAGTCAGCAACTTCAGGAGTAAGATGGGCACCGGGATCCACGCCAAATTGTCGAAGAAGGAGGTTGGAAGACCTAACTTCATTCCTTGCAACACCCATAGCCATCTGCTCAACCATGGCCTTAACATCACCCTGTAGGGTAGCCAGTCGATGCATATTTTCAACCATTTGAACATAGGCAGAAGCAGGGATCATGTTAGCCATTTGCTGTTCATGTGAATCCAATCTCTCATGTAGCACTGTATTTTCTTCATTAAGAAAAAGAATTCTGCGATTTGCAGCATCTAAATCAGCTTGAAGACGAGCAATGTCCTCAGTATACTCATTGTGAGAGATGATTCATTTCTTTAAGTCCTCCTCCTCTTCATGTTGTTTGACAATGGCAACCACCGCAAGATCTGCAAAGGCACATACTTGTTTGAGCTGGGCTTCAATATTGGAAGTGGTAGCTTGCCCAGCGTTATGTATGGCTTCAGTCACACTATCAGCAATAGCAGTGCGAATGGTAGATTGTAGATCAGGTGTAACCTCGGCTAGTGTCTTATAGACAGCCAGGGTGGAGATGTCAGCCACCTCATCAGCATTAAATTTAACATAGCTGGTTGAGGGGTGGTCAGAAGCAGCTAACACAGGATTACCTCCGTGGGGTGGTGGAGGTGGAAGGTCAGAATTTGACTCGTCACCATGATCACCATCATTTTTACCTTCATCCGAAGGTTTAGAACCACTGGTATCCTTGTCAGCATCATCAGTGAGATCCACTGGTTTATCTTTGGTACCAGTCACATTATCATGAGTGACTGGTTCATCCTTACCAGCACCTTTATCAGCATCACCATCAGAAGAAGAAGATGATGAGGAAGAAGCTGATGAATCAGAAGGTACTGGTGAATCAGGAATATGCTGCATAACATGTGACGATCGCTCCAAATCCATATGGACGAACACGTCATTCATTGATTTCATTGCGAGGTATTTGACCTCTATATGATACGTTTTGTAAACATTGCATTCTTTTGAAAAGGCATACCATAAATGAATATTTAATTCCAAGGTTTTCGACATCTGATGATTTCTACATATAGACAATCACCGTAAATAATAGTTTACAATAATACTTCCGTTGACAATGCAGTCAAAATAGATACATGATGATGGTTTTGTGAATGCAACGTTTTCTTGAATAAAGCATGCAAGACTCCATGCACATAGCTTGTATATCATGTAAGCAAATAGCGGAAGACTTCTGGGGAACCTGAGAATAAACATGCTAGTAAGTGTCAACACAAAGGTTGGTGAGTTCATAGTTTTAATGTTTTGCATAATCTGTACATAAAGGTGGATCACAAGATTTCAGTTGTTTCATCCAGAAACGTTTATCAAAATATTCTACGAAATTGAGCACCCTGGTAACTAAACTTAACGTATATATAATTTGTACCCTTTGTATAATCATCTTAATAAATACACGTAAACCAACGTGTACGCTTCTCAAATAGCATACGTCCGTTAAAAGGCTAGTGCTCTAGCTCGGACGGGGATATCAAGCCCTATGGATCCATATACTACTACTCGCGCCCACCAGTTCTTATAACTGGCAGTTAACAGTTACCAAAGCTAAGGGATTTTCGGTTCAAACTCAGTGTAGAATTTAGTATGTACTTGTATCCATTGTGTTTAAAATAAATTGCATGTATTCTCAGCCCAAAAATGTATATTGCAAAAGCAATTAAAAAGGGAGCAATGAAACTCACCTTAGCAGCATATAAAGTCGTTCACCAAAATGTGACTGAAACTCGGATTACCAAATAACCGTAGATCTCAACCTAGAGAACATATGCTGGTCAATAAATGTCTATCAAGCTAGGTCAGGTCATAGTGTATCATAATCCTAATGCTCGAGATCGACATACAAAAGTTATCCAAAGTCGTTTCAAAAAGTCAATTTTGACAATAGTTCAACAAAACGAGACATACCTTATATAAGGAGTCATTTACTCGGTTGGTAATATTTAAAAGTTCAGTTTATCAATCTCGTAAACAAGTTGTTTAAATCTTAATTGCAGATTCAAAAGCAATTTCAATTAACGTCAACCATAATTCAGTTGATCATATCTTTTAATCCGTTCATCGAAACTATTCGGTGTCTAAATGAAAAGTTATTGATTTTTTGCCAGCTTTCCGAAAACATGTATATCATATACCTTTTACCAGTAATATATGTATTTAATTCGTGATTCATTATAAACTGTTTAACGACGAAATTTAGTATACAAACATGTATAAATATATATACTCGAGCACTAGACATGGATACACAATTAATGTATAAAAGATAAAATATAAATGCTTACGTATCAATATTGTGATTCAATATTGTAGAAAAGTACGTAGACACAACATAGATGATAACAGTAGGTTTGACTTGTAAATAATACCCATGAACATTACCCATAACCTCCATAGCTATAACCCATAATTTCCTTAACTTTATCCCGCTCAAAAACCCATTTTTGAAAATGACACGCTCATAACCTCGTCGTAGTATTTTATGTATATTACTAATTAATAATTAATAATACTAATAATTAATAAGATTAATAATAATATTAATCTTAATAATAATAATAATAATAATAATAATAATAATAATAATAATAATAATAATAATAATAATTTAAATACGGAGGAAGTAACATAAATAAATGTGTGTGATTGAAATGAAATCGTTTGAATTTATAGAACCTTTTCTGAAAAAGTTCCCCATGCGATCGCATGGGATTTGTGCTTCAAGGCCATGCGATCGCATGGCACCCTCGGACAGCTCACAAATTTTTAACTTCTTGTTTGTCGACATAATATTTTATAATATATATAATTTAAATAATTAATTATATATTATATTAAATTCATTTGCATAGTTGACTTGTAATTTTCGTTCCGATGACTCGTACGTTGTCACTCGACTTATGTCCCGGTTTCGGTTTCTCGAACGCATTTTTGTACGCTTAGAAAACTCGCAATTTACGTTTTGTGACTCGTACCTTTGTCAAAATATAGTCTTAAATTATCAATAAACTATATCATTCAAAGTATATCTTAAACTTTCGAGTGTTTTGGTCGTTTACTTCTATAAATTGTTGTCTCGCTATTTGTTAATATATATATATAATAACAAATCGTTTTATGACCAAGTTAATATATATTTTCAACATTCATAAACACGTTTTAAATATACGTCGCAAGTTATTCATATAATTAATATTCCAACTTATCATATATATTCAAATAAATATTTAAACCAATAAGTTTAATGTACAGTATCAAACAATTAATACATTGTTACGTTTTCAAGTTATAGTATATATATATATGTATCTATATACATATAATTGTTCGCGAATCGTCAAGAATAACCGAAAGGTATTTGAATATATGAAAGTAGTTCAAAAATTTTGAGATTCAGTTTTACAGACTTTGCTTATCGTGTCGAAAATGTTAATCATACAAAGATTAAGTTTAAATTTGGTCAGAAATTTCCGGGTCATCACATAACATATTTACCAGTAGAGGGATCTTTGATGAACTTGAGAGGCCTCCATGTACCAGGCCATGGAGAAGCAGCTGGAGCCATGCCAAAAAAATGATAATATGGCTGCTCGTTGATCTATTCTAAAGTAGTCAGCCTCTCATAAACTTCTTCTCGAGCTGGTCGATCAAGCTGAGACAATAGTTCAGTCAGCTCCTCGCGAGGCAATTTGCTGGCTGAGACTATGGCAGTTTGAGGATCAATAGTTAGCTGATCTACCAGCAGAGCAACTCTGGGAGTAATAGACGCTCCCCGATAGATGAAGTTAGGCACAACTTCATCAGGATCTGGTACCTGGCACACATAAGGTTTCTTCTCAGCAGAAACAGTAGCCTGAGAAGAGTTAGTAGTGGCAAAAACAGAGGTACCAGCATCCATAACGGGTTCCGTAGAACCAGTAGCAGTGGTAGGTAACTGTGCAATAGGTGAAGAAGCAGCATCTGCAGCATCTTTAAAGAAAGTATCCGGTGTGGAATCAGAAACATCCGGAATAACACTAGTAGCATCAGTATCCACCGTTGGCTCTGTGGGGACATAGCCAACATAGCCATCATTAACAAAATCAAGACCCTCCCGAACAGTATTACCCTGTGAACCAGAATCTGATGGAAAAGTAGTACTTTTACAAGCATCCATGATAACATTAGATGGAAAAGTAGCACTTGTACCAGCTTCCATGATAACATCAGATGGAAAAGTAGCATAAGTACTAGCATCCACAATAACATTTTGTGCATCGGTAGTAGCAACAGACGCAATGTCACCCTTTGGTTCAGTGACAGGTTCATCAAGTAGAACATCCTTGACAATATTGTCAATTACCTTTTTAAGAACAGGAGGATCCACTATGATTTCATCTTCCACTTCAGGTGTAGTAGTGGAAGCAGCAATAATGGGAGCAGTATCAGCAGCAGCTGTAGAAGCAACAGTACTAGCATCAGCACCACCAGTAGGAGAAACAGTAGCACCAATACCAGTAGCAGAGGCAGCAATCTGCTCAGTAGGAATAATATCATCTTTAACTTGCTCCCCCTCTACCTGTTCATCTACCCTGCTAAGAACTGAAACAATAGAACATTTTATGTTAACAACTGTAGAACCAAATAAATTTGACTCAACAATTGCATCTGGTGTTGGTCTCTGGGGACAGACTGGTGATTTGGTCAGCCCTTCGAATGAGACAGAATAAGGTGTCTGTAAGTACAGCTGTGACTCTGCTGACTCATTGGCGACACATGTTGACCCAGATAGTGTAAGAGTTCTGGCTGGTAATGATGTAGGAGTGAGACTCTTATCATGATTCGAGTAACATAATGGCTGTGCAGTATCCTGAGCTGGTTCAACACGATGAGGACCCAGCTCAAGTTTGCTTTGGGGGTCAGGTATGTGCTCTGCTGGTTGTACTGTCAGCAGAGGATATAGCATTAAGTTCAATTTTAAAAAATGTGAAAGTGTCTGGCTAGAAGAGTAAGGGTTGCTACTCTTCTTAACGCTAGTTTTAAAACCAGTCAGCTTGGGAGTCAGGGTTATACCTTTAACTCCACTTTCATTTCTCAAGTCAGCAGATAAAGGATTTTTAATTATGTTAGAATTTTTTGCTGTTTGGTCTAGAAACGCACCAGGTTCCATAGCCACATCCTTTGCAGGAGCAGCAGTTGAGACTGGTGCAATCTCCCCTGTGGTGAGCCTGGAGCCAGCTTTTACTCGTTTGGATTTGCCTGTTACCAAGAAATAGTTAAGCAACGGATTCCAATACTAGAAGTGGATAGTCAGTATATAAGACTAGGGCTGTTCTTTATGATCAGAGAGCACTAGATTCTAATACAACTACTGCTTTACCAGTATGTAAGACGGTGGCTGTACTAGTTGAGGTAGCTGGCTTCTTCCTTTTTACAGCTGGCTTTCACTGAGGTCCCTCCCCCTCAGCTGGTGCAGCACTAGAGGCAGCCGGTTGATTTACTCCACCTTGAGCAGCAAGATACTCAAGCATGCCTGGTGTCAGGACATTATATGGAGTAGCAAGAGCATCTTTTGGCATTCCCCCTTGTTTTGGAGGCAGGTTGAATGATTCATCAACAATCTGCTGGTAAGTTTCACCAGCTCATTTTCAAAAACAAGGCTCAAAAATCTTGGAAAGGGGATTAAGTGTGTTCGTTTAGGTGCAAGCACCATTTCCCTTAGCCTTAAGTAAATTTCACCGGCATAATCAATATTTTGATTGAACAGCATCCCATGACCAATCTTCAGCTCAAAATCTGAGCACTGATCAAAGCTCCCAGACTTCTGACTGATGCAATGAGTCAACAAGCCAAAGAAATAGTTCCACAGAGGTGGCATCTGCTTCCTTAAGGGCGTGTGAGCCACTGGTCCATCAAACCCTATAATCTCCAGTACCTCTCTTCTAAACTCATCACTAGTTGGTGAATTAACGAACGGACCAATGGGTAATTGGAGAGCACGTCGGATGGCATCAACAGTGATGGAGCAGGCTATGATTTCAGTCACCATGCCACGAATACATGGAACGTTCTGTTGAGTGGTGGCAGTATACCAGAATTTGGCCAAACAAGCCGGATAAAGACGAGAAGGTACGTCGGTAATAGCTCGAGCCAGTGGTGATTGTCTTATGTAATAGATAAGCGTATCATAGCCCAAGTTGGCTTTGGATTTGGGAATTGAAAGGGCATGAGCAGCATTGCCTCTTGATAGGTGAATGGAAGAGTGTTGTGGTGCATTTGCAGCCCTAACAAGGCTTGGGTGCAGGTTGAACAGAGGGCCCTGCACCACTTGTTCTTCGATGACCGGTGGCGGTTGCTGTTCCGGTTGTTGTGGTGCTACCGGTTGTTGTTGCTGTGGTTGTTGTTCCTCTGGCTGGTTTGCAGCAGGTGGTGATTGATGTTGTTGTTGTTCTACCATTGATGATTTCGTAGAAGATGGATGTATGAATTGATTTGAAGATTTGGGAATTTTTAGAGAGAAGAGTGTGAATTTGAAAACTGAATAACCGAAGGTTATTATGGAAGATAAAACACTCTTTTAACCGTTATGATTGGGTGAAAAAGGCAGGAGAGAGAAAATGACAACTGCCATTAGCAGGCGCGTGGGCAGATGTGACAGACTGGCACACTCGAGGGGACAAAGACTGATGATTTGACGTATATACGGCTTGAACACTCATACCTCCCATTCAACATTAAATGCAGCAGGTTTTAAAAAAAATGATTTAAAAACCACAAAATAAGTTTTGTATTAAATACAAAATACTTTGTTAAATTTAATATGTCATGAATTTAATTTAAATCATTGGGAGTAAATGAGTTTCAGATTTAAGGAATCATTTAATATTGTGAGCTATTTATTATTTCAATTAAAAACATTTTGAGTAACCAAAATATAAAAGACCTTGTTGTGCTGAGTGTTTTACATGTAGGCAGTAAGTTAACAAAAATAACTTACTGGTTTGCCCTACATGTTGTAGAGGCAGCACACCAACAAAAATTGTCTTTTATTTAAAGTTCAAGCATACCCAGCTCAGAGATGAGATAGTTAAAACGTTTCTCATCTAAGGGCTTTGTGAATAGATCTGCTAACTGCTGGTCTGTCGAAATAAAGTGTAGCTCCACATCTCCTTTTTGAACATGATCCCTTATGAAGTGATATCGAACGTCAATGTGCTTTATTCTTGAATGCATCATAGGATTGTTGGTGATAGCTATTGCACTTGTGTTGTCACAGTAGATTGGAGTCTTTGTAACATGAACACCATAGTCTTTCAGCTGGCTTTGCATCCACAGTACTTGAGCAGTACAACTACTAGCAGAAACGTATTCTGCCTCAGCAGTAGATGTGGACACAATATTTTCCTTTTTGCTCGTCCAGCTGACTAGCCTACCACCCAGTAACTGGCAACCACCAGTAGTACTTTTCCTATCTATTTTACACCCTGCAAAATCAGCATCTGAATACCCAATTAGCTCAAAATCCTGGTCTTTGGGATACCAAAGACCACGTTTAGCAGTAGCTTTCAGATACCTAAATATCCTTTTGACTTCTAGCAAGTGTGACTCTTTAGGATCAGCTTGATATCTGGCACAGAGATATGTGGCAAACATAATATCTGGTCTGCTGGCTGTGAGATAAAGTAGGGATCCAATCATACCTCTATATTCAGTGATATTGACTGGTTCACCATTGGGATCAGCATCTATTTTAATAGTTGCTGCCATTGGAGTCCCTATATCTTTTAAACAGGTCAGACCAAATTTCTTTAGCATATCTTTGATATATTTATCCTGACTTATAAAAATTCCATCATCAAGTTGTTTAATTTGCAATCCCAAAAAGTATTGCAAGTCTCTTTGTAAGCTCATTTCATATGTCTTTGACATAAGTTTTGAAAAATCTTGACAATGTTTCTCATTTTTAGATCCATAAATAATATCATCCACATATATCTGTACCAGCAAGAGATCACCATCTGTCTCTTTTGAGAACAGAGTGGTGTCAATTGTTCCAACTTTAAAACCTATACCAGTTAGATACACATGAAGTGTCTCATACCATGCTCTTGGAGCCTGTTTGAGGCCATAAAGAGCTTTGTCTAGCTTGTAGACATGGTCTGGATATTTACTGCTTACAAAATCAGGAGGCTGTTTAACATAAACTTCTTCTTGCAGCTTCCCATTTAGAAATGCAGATTTAACATCCATCTGGAATACCCTAAAGTTCATCTTAGCAGCATACGCCAAGAACAGTCTGATAGCTTCCATCCTAGCCACTGGAGCATAAGTCTCTCCATAATCCAATCCTTCTTCCTGTTTGAACCCTTGAGCTACCAATCTAGCTTTGTTTCTGATCACAATCCCATCATCATCCATCTTGTTCTTGAAAACCCACTTGGTACCAATGATTTTCTTAGTTTCATCATCAGGTTTAGGTACCAATGTCCAAACCTTATTCCTATCAAACTGGGAGATCTCTTCTTGCATAGCTCCTGCCCAGCTTGGATCTTTGATTGCTTCGTCAGGACATTTAGGTTCAATGGTAGACACAAAATTTACATGCATACAGAAATTGCTGGTTGCATGCCTTCTTGTTTTAACACCACTAGCCAGATTACCAATGACTTGCTTAATAGGATGCTCTTTTGTCCATCTAGTGTTATGAACATGTGAGCTTGTCATGGAACACACAGCATCTTGATCATCAGCTGGTTCAAAGGTATGAGCAGTAATTGGAGACAGCTGTTCAGTATTAATGTAACCAGTACCAGCTTGTGATCCTGCAGAACCAGTAGACCTATGCTCAAGTTGTAGGACTTCAGTAGAGCCAGTAGGTCCACTTGGTTTACATACAGATGGAACAGAATGTTCCATCTCATCATCAGAGAACCCATCAACATGGATTGGCGAGGGATTTGCAGCTGGTTCCTCTTTATCGTCAAGAGCTTGCTGAGTAGGCTCTTCAAACAATAACTCTTCATCTTCTTGACTGGAAGATGAGGCTGCGGCAGTTTCATCAAATGTAACATTAATTGATTCTTCAAAACAACCCCTTCTTTTATTGAAAACCCTATATGCCTTTGACATGTTGGAATATCCCAAGAATATACCTTCATCGGCCTTAGCATCAAACTTGCCCAACTGATCCCTATTGTTTAGAATGAAACAGGGAGTGCCAAATACATGAAGAAATGAGATTGAGGGTTTTCTTCCTTTGAGAACTTCATAAGCAGTTTTCTAATGTCTTTTCACAATTAGAGATCTATTCTGGGTAAAACATGCAGTGTTCACAGCCTCTGCCCAATATGAATTTTTCAGCCCAGACTCAGCTAACATAGATCTTGCTGCTTCAATGAGAGTTCTGTTTCTTCTTTCTGCAACAACATTTTGTTGAGGTGTTCTCACAGCAGAAAAGTTCTGTGAAATACCTTTATCAGCACAAAATTCTTCTAATGTAGCATTTCTGAATTCTGTACCATGATCACTTCTCAGCTGTTTCACTAGTTGCCCATTTAAAAGCTCAATTCTTTTGATAAAATTGATAATTTCATCAGCAGCTTCACTCTTTTGCTTCAAAAAGAATACCCAGGTGTATCTGGAATATTCATCAACAATAACCAGTGTATACTTCTTCCCACTACAGCTGGCCACATTAACAGGACCAAAAAGATCCATATGAAGTAAATGAAATGGTTTCTCAACAGATGAGATTTGCTTTGATTTGAATGAGGCTTGGTGATGTTTTCCCTTTTCACAACCAGGACACAGTCTGTCCTTTACATAAGACATGGTGGGTAGCCCAGACACCAAACTTCTACTGGATAAATTATGAATATATTTGAAGTTGAGATGTGAGAGTCTCTTGTTCCATAACCATTTCAGGTTGTTTGCTGCCTTCGAATAGAAACAAGTATCAGTTGTTGTGACTGCTGTGTTCATGTCAATTTGATACATGTTTTCATGACGTTTTGCAGTCAGCAGTGGCTTCCCTGTCTTATAAAAAATAGTGCCAATTTTTCTTCTGAATTGGACTATCTTGTTCTTGCTTGTCAGTTGGCTTATGCTGAGTAAATTATGTTTAAGCCCAACTACATATGCAATATTTGAGAATGTGGCATTCCCATTAGTCAAAGTACCAAAACCCTTTGTGTAACCCAACGAATTATCTCCATACGAAACAACTGGACCATCTTTTTTTTGATAGTCCATCAGCAGGGACTTACATCCGGTCCTATGTCTCGAACATCCACTATCGAGATACCAGATTTGCTTATTTTGAATGTCCTACACAGTAGCTAAGAGATTAGTTCTTTTTGGGAACCCATCCAAGGATGGGTTCTGGAAGGTTCATCTTTGATGATCTCTTCCTGTCTGCTGGTTTGCTTGAAGAAGTAGCAGCAGACGGGGTTGGGGTAAAAGGACACCGGTTGGCTAAGTGAAACTTGCTGCCACATTTGTAGCATTTTCTCACATTTGATATCGGTGATGGGTCATACACATTGTAAAGAGGATCGGGGTGATGTTTGGTTACTGCCTCAATTAGCTGGTCAAGCTTGACTGTCATAATCTCAGTGATAGACAGCTCTTCATTCGAGTCCACTTTGGCTTTTCCCTTAAGGGCAGCTTTCTTCTTGGAACCAGTATCATAGTCATGACGTATTGCTTTGCCTTTATCATTTGACAAGCCAGCGTGGGAAGTTACTGGCTTGTCTACTGAAGCTGATGAACTAGAAGAAGTTTTTCCTGCTGCCTTGGACTTGCCAGTATTACGTTTGACTGGCTTGTCTGCAGCTACTGGTTGACCAGTAAGTTTGTCATCAGCTGGCTCAGCACAATTGAAACTCGAACACGAAGGGGAATCAGTAGGTTTAATTTTTCTAAGATTATTTTCAGTGATTTCCCTTTTGATACGTCTTTCTTTTGGAGTAATGTAGTAGATGTTTGAGGGGTCAGTAGTCTTATCAATTGAGGTACTGGCTTCTCTTGCTCTAACCTCATCCTCCAAAAACTCTTTCATGGCAGGTGGTGGGGACACAGTAGCAGGTCTAACAAATTTATTTGTCAAGACCTTTTTACCTTTAACTATCTTGGCAAAAGTATTTGGCAAGACAGCTTCAGGATCTGTTTCAAGAATTGGGTCCATGAAAGTAACCTCTGCAATAGCAGCAGTAGCAGCATAGTCACCAGCAAAGAAAGCTTCAACTTGGGCAGACACCTGCTCGTTAACACACTTTGTTGTGCGTTGAGCAGATGTACACCATGAAGCGACAACCTTTTTAAGATTATCCAGCTGGTTCTTGACTTCTGCTGCCTCAACGTGAAGAGACCTTAAAGCAAAATTTTGTTTTTCAAGTTTGGAAATATCATCTTTCAAGATTTTAATTTTATCATTTTTGCATTTAAGTTTCTCATTTAAAGATTTGTTGTCTGTTATCAAAACTTCTTCACGTTTGCTGCCTCTGCATAAGTCAACTCTTAGGTAGTCAAACATTTCGGCCTTTTCATCATCAGTATAAGTTCGAAAATTATCAACCTTATACATCAATTCAGTTTTCCATTGAGGAGAATCTCTTTTCTGATCAGCTTCCCTCATATCAGCCAAAAACTTGCTGCCACTATCATCCTCATCAGACTCTTTGACCTCCTTGGCCATTAAACACAGCTTCTTTTCTAGAGCATAACCAGCACCATCATCATCAGTATCACTATCAGAGGAAGACGATGAGCTGGTTTCATCCCAATCATGATGCTCAGCAACTAGAACCTTTTCTAGCTTTTTACCCTTCTTATCAGTCTTAGCACTTTCCTTCATCTGAGCTTTCATAGCTTTGTACATGTTCTTGTACTTGTCAGCTTTTGAGAAAGAGTTAGCATGTGAAGTTGAAGGTTTCCTGGACATGCATTCAGCAGCAAAATGTCCAACCTTCCCACAATTATAACACTCAGATTTAGGACCCTTGACTGACTTGCTGCTATACCTAGCACTCGGTTTCTTACTCCCTTTGTATGACTTGCTGGTTCTATTATGATTGAACCTTTTGAACTACCTAGCCAACAAAGCCATACCTTCAGCAAACCCTTCTGCGTCACTTTCATCATCACTGCTTTCTTCAGACCCAGTACCACTATCCACATCACTCCCAGCTGACTCTTCTTCTGCCAGCATCTTTTAAACCAGTAAAGCCTTTTGAGCTTTCTTTTTAGCAACAACAATAAGAGCAGTATCATCTGTCTTAGAAGATTTTGAAGTGGTGGGGGCAGACCTAAAGTTTTCTTTCAAGTTAAGTTCAAATTTAGCCTCTGCCTTCTCATGGTTCCAAAGTGAACTGTAGAGAGAAGACATGTTAAAGTTCTTTAGGGTCTGAGTGATTCTTAAGGGGTCAGTAACAGATTTCCATTTAGTAGGCAGTGAATCTATGAATTTGTTAACTTGTTCAAACTCAGTATAGGTGACATTCAAAGTGATCAGGTCAGTAATCAAGAAGTTAAACCTAATGAAGGTTTGCTTAAGGGTTTCGTTCTTGTAGGCAAAGAACATTTCATATTCACGTTTTAAAGCAATCATTCTGTTCTGCCTAACTTCTCCCATACCCTCATAGGTAACATATAGATAGTCTAACATAAGCTTGCCATTTTCTTTTCCCTTAATCAGTTTGAACAGTGGGTTAGACAAAGTTATAGCTAACAAGGTTCTGATCTTAGGGTCAAGTCCAACACAACGTTTATCCTCAGCATCCCATCTAAAAGGAGTGAGCATAACCTCTCTGCCAAGAACATCAGGAGTGTCAGCTGTAGCTGGTGCACTACCAATAGTCTCAGTAGACACAAAAGGGCCACGCCCAGACGACATTCCCATGCTTTTAATTTATCATAGGGTTTTCAACTATTCACCCATGAGCAACCATAACACAAATGGCATCGGAATACACTGTGAAAATCAAACCACATCAAACCAAGAGACATTAGATGCTCTTGGCCGAATATGATCCCAACATATTTGACTTCAAACTTACATAATGTTCCATCACACACATCATCGAGTCCGGTTCGGCTGATAAGTCAGGCGAAGTTAGATTTGATAGGATAGTGAACCTTTGGATAACGCCACACACCAGGCACTGTTAACCGAATCAGTAATAGATAACCCTGCTTGCGTAATATCACGACGACGAATGTGAGAAGGCCCAGACTCGCACCAAATAATGAACCAGGCTGACGTCCCATTCCCAACACCGATAACATGGACAAATCTATCTGTTGGTCCCTTGATAATAACAGGAGTATTGTAGAGGGGGGGTGAATACAATTTCTTTTCAAATAACTTAACAGTTAAACCGATTAGTATTCAAGCATGCAAATAAATAGAGTCACAGGTAATTTTCAACAGTTATTCTTTATTGATTGAATCACAAAGAATCACAACTATCCTTGGCGGAATGATAGTTGATTGATACAGATTACCTAGATTATAGCTAAGAGGTAAACTAACAGCTATTACACGTTTTGACTCTATAAAAAATAAACCCACACCACTAGTTGTTACAATAGTGGATACAACAATTTATAGTAGTCCTATTAACCGTGTAATGGTTCTATTGTCCACTGGTACATATGATGTCTATACTTGTAGAGACAACTATACCAGAGAGCATGCTCTCTTCTTTCCTCTTTGGTAGCTATTTGCAGGAACACCCCAATTCGGTTTGGCACAACTATTTGATTAAACAAATAGAATGTTATGTTCCCTAGGTGATGACAAAGTATAATCCATGTCTGCACATGCGTTAACCTTCTGCATTCCCACGTGGTCTTGTAAGGTCACTTGTCAGCCGCCGACGCGTGTTCTTTTCTGTTCAACTTTGTCTTTGACTTCTGTTGAATAGTACCATTGTTGTAGACCACTCGGGAAACGACTATGCTTATAATGGAGCATAGCTGTCTTGTGTAGTGAGCTGCATTCCAGCTGTGCTGGTTCTTCATTGCTGAGCCACTTCATGTTCTTGATTTGCTGAGTACACATCATGTGCTGATTGAAGAACACTGTCTACCTTGTGCTGGTAGACTGAGCAGCAAACTAAACACTCGACACAGCAATATCTGTTATCTATACATGAACAAACTTGTACTGACTGCACATAACACTTTAGTGCAAATAAATTACAGTTTTGTCATAATTAAATCCTTAATTATTTTGGGGACTCAACACTATCCCGTACCAGGTCACGAATGCTTAAAATTTTCTGCCAACCCCAACTAGAGTTTGTCGTAATAGGTACATCCCAAAAGCTCCTATCATATAGATGATATGAATATACCCAAGCCACCCACAGTGACTTCTTTCGAGCTAAAATTCTCCAAATAAGTTAGGTAAGGAGCGCAACATTCCACAATTTAAGGCGGCGAATACCCAAACCGCCCTCCATCTTCGGGAGACAAACTTCACTCCATTTAACCTTTGCTTTACCTTTCCTCATATCACCCTAACATCACAAGAAACCCCTCATTAGGCCTTCAATCTCTTTAATAATTGATGCTGGAAGAATAAATACAGATTGCCAATAAGATTGCATTGCTTATAGAACCGAGCTGATAAGTAGTACACGCCCTGCAATAGACAATTTTTTTTTACAGTTATTAATTCTACCTTTGACCTTATCAATAAGAATTCCACAATCACTATAAAACAACCGAGAAGATATCAAAGGAACTCCCAAATTTGTAGCAGGAAGTTTTCATCAAACGGGAGCAACACATGAATCTGGTTACACAAATTAGTTGAAACAATAGCAAAGAAAGCTGTGCTCTTGGGCATACTTGGAACCAGACCAGACCATGATTTAAAAACCTCTAAAGTCGAGCTTATCACCTGCACCCAATTAATCTCATGAGAAGAAAAGATAAACAAATCATCCACTATATTAATGATCTCTTGCTCCTCACACTTCGGATGAAACTTGAACCCACCCTCATTAGCATTGCGAACCAAAAGAAGATTTAATATTCTCATAACCAAAATAAACAGATAAGGGGGGAGGGGCATTGGATCCCCTGTCGAAGACCCCGCTTACCCTTAAAATAACCATGAAGATCTCCATTGACATTTATGGAATATGAAGCCATAGAGAAACACTTCATAATCTACCTCACCATCTTCATATGAAAACCAAACTATATTTATATTGTTGAGGTGTGGAGACATTTAAACAAAATTGGAAATGTCGCCACAAAAGGTGAGTTAAAGTGTTGCACGAATTTTGTAGATTTCGGGTTGCGTGAAACCTGAATTCAGAAAGTTCCAGGGAGTGATGAGGTGCATCACTCATGGATGCATCGCATCCATGCATCATTTTGGTCCAAAGGTTTATGATGCGGAGCTTTTAATGGATACGGCGCAATTTTGGGCAATGATGCGGCGCATCATGTGGAGATGCGGCGCATCTCCTGCTGGCAGCAAGTGGACCAACTTGCTCACATGGGATCCGGATTTAATTAACCAAGTTGTCACTTTAGGTGCAAAGTAGGTTACTTTACACCTTGTTTTATGGTTTTGATCATGCATATGCAAGGGTGTAAAGAGGATCAAGTTGGTTAGTTGATGATTCCTTGAAGCATTCATGAAGTTTTCTTATGATCTTGTTTCTCCTATAAATGTTGCTCATTGTAACTCATTGTAAACTCACCACCACGAAATAAATCAATATAGAACACTCTTTGGTTGGCCGTGGACTAAAGCAATCATAAACGATTGCATTTAACCACGTTAAATTCCGGTGTTTTTATCATTCTTGCTAGTTTTACGATTATCACTATATTTTTCATTTATTGGAAGTGGGTTGATAACTTAGGGTTATCTAGTCTTGTTTGGGCTCACCTAGTTGGGTTTCCTAACAAGTGGTATCAGAGCTCTCGGGTTTACGAGTTTTTCGGGAACAATGGCGAAAAAGAGTGATGTGAAGATCGATCGGTTTGATGGAACTGACTTTAGTTTTTGGAAGATGCAAATGGAAGATATGCTATATCAAAAGAAGCTTTACCAACCCTTGAAGGGTGTTAAGCCGGAAGGAATGGATCAAGGCGAGTGGGAGTTGTTGGTTAGGCAAGCCCTAGGGGTTGTTCGACTTTCTTTGGCCAAGAACGTCGCTTACAACATTGTGGGTGAAACCACAACTGCGGGATTGATTGCGGCTTTATCTAACATGTATGAAAAGCCATCCACTTTGAACAAGGTTTTCCTAGTTAGGCAATTGGTGAACGCTAAGATGATGGAGGGATCCTCGGCGGCGGATCATGTAAACGAATTTAATTTGATTTTAACCCGGTTGATATTAAATTTGATGATGAGCTAGAGGCGTTGTTTTTACTATCTTCATTGCCCGATAGTTGGTCCGGTTTAGTGACGGCGGTTATTGGTTCATCCGGAACTACTAAACTCACTTTTGAAGGAATTCGTGATTTGATTCTTAGCGAAGATATTCGTAGAAAAGATTCGAATAGGAGTTCGGGTTCGGTTCTAAGTGTTGGTCGGGGAAGAGCTAAGTCGCGAAGTCCGTCAAAGAGCAAGAGTGTGGTGTATTAGAATTGTCAACAAGTCGGTCACTATAAGTCGAAGTGCCCGAGTTTAATGTCGGGTGGGAGTTCAACTAATATCGTGATTGAAGATGCGTTGTTGTGCCAAGAAGATGTTCTTGACGAATCTAGGGTTTTAGATTCGGGTGCCTCGTGTCATGCTACCCCAGACATGAACGAGATGGTGAATTTCAAGTTGTGTTCCGGTAAGGTTCGAGTCGCGAATGGGAGTACACTTGATGTTGTGGGTATTGGTGATCTTGTGGTTAAACACACTTGGATCTTGAGGAACGTGAGGTTCATTCCAAAGCTCAAGAGTAGGTTAATCTCTGTTGGGCAATTGGATGATGATAAGTGTCATGTCCTATTTGGAGATCAAAGGTGTAGTGACCCGAACTTTTCTATGTTTATATATATTAAATTAAATTGTTATTTACATGATTAAGTGTTTTCAACATGTTAAGCAATCAAATTTGTTAAGACTTGATTAATTGAATAGGTTTCATATAGACAATTGACCACCCAAGTTGACCGGTGATTCACGAAAGTTAAAACTTGTAAAAACTATATGATGACATATATATGAATATATATAGTTAACATTCTATTATGATAAGTAAACATATCATTAAGTATATTAACAATGAACTACATATGTAAAAACAAGACTACTAACTTAATGATTTTGAAACGAGACATATATGTAACGATTATCGTTGTAACGACATTTAATGTATATATATATCATATTAAGATATATTAATACATCATGATATCATGATAATGTAATAATTTAACATCTCATTTGATTTAATAAACAATGGGTTAACAACATTTAACAAGATCGTTAACCTAAAGGTTTCAAAATAACACTTACATATAACGACTAACGATGACTTAACGACTCAGTTAAAATGTATATACATGTAGTGTTTTAATATGTATTCATACAATTTTGAAAGACTTCAAGACACTTATCAAAATACTTCTACTTAACAAAAATGCTTACAATTACATCCTCGTTCAGTTTCATCAACAATTCTACTCGTATGCACCCGTATTCGTACTCGTACAATACACAGCTTTTAAATGTATGTACTATTGGTATATACACTCTAATGATCAGCTCTTAGAAGCCCATGTGAGTCACCTAACACATGTGGGAACCATCATTTGGCAACTAGCATGAAATATCTCATAAAATTACAAAAATATTAGTAATCATTCATGACTTATTTACATGAAAACAAAATTACATATCCTTTATATCTAATCCATATACCAACGACCAAAAATACCTATAAACACTTTCATTCTTCAATTTTCTTCATCTAATTGTTCTCTCTCAAGTTCCATCTTCAAATTCTAAGTGTTCTTCATAAATTCTACAAGTTCTAGTTTCATAAAATCAAGAATACTTCCAAGTTTACTAGCTCACTTCCAATCTTGTAAAGTGATCATCTGATGTATAAGCTAAGTGTATACGAAATAGTTTATATTTTACTAGGAAATACTATTAAATACGATACAATTTTACAGAAGATATTTATTTATTTATAGAATGGATATACTTAAACCTTGCTACAACACTTATAGGCAGTGTACCTAATCGTAAAGTAGTGTAGTTTTTAGTAAGTCCGGTTCGTTCCACAGGGAATCTTTTTTAAACAAAGCTCAACGCTATATTAGTTTACTTTTATAAAAATACAAACATATATATAAGTAATATTATTATTATAAAGGGGGGTTTTTACCGTTTAATGACCGGTTTGTCGATTTTAAAACTTTAGTCGCAGTTAAAACCTAATGTAAAATATTAAATAAATAAAAGACTTAAATTAAAACTTAAAGTAAATAACGATAATGAAAATGCGAATAATAAAAGTGCGATAAAATAAACTTGCGATAATTAAAAAGTACGATAATTAAAAGTGCGATTAAATAACAATAAATAAAAGTGCGATAATTAGAAGTGCAATTAAATATAAAATAAAGGAAATTAAATATGAAATAAAAGAATTATGCTTATTTAAACTTCCGTAATCATGATGTTTGACGTGTTGATTTTAGTTTTATGCCCATGGGTTAATTGTCCTTTGTCCTGGATTATTTAATCTGTCCGTCTGGTTTTTGTCCATAACAGTCCATCAGTCATAAATATAAAGTGCGAGTGTCCTCGTCAAATTATTATTATACCCGAAGTTAAATATTCCAACTAATTGGGGATTCGAATTGTAACAAGGTTTTAATACTTTGTTTAATGAATACACCAGGTTATCGACTGCGTGTAAACCAAGGTTTTACTACTTTGTTAACAATTACACCAATTACCCTTGAATGTAATTTCACCCCTGTTTTAATTATTCTAGTGGCTATTAATCCATTCCCGTGTCCGGTTAAATGAACGATTATTCGTACATATAAATACCCCGCCCATCGTGTCCGATCGAGTGTATATGGTAATTTATAGGGACGCCCAATTGTAAATCTTTATATTAACATTAACAAACTATCATTTAGTTAAACAAATATAAAGCCCATTAATAGCCCATAGTCTAATTTCCACAAGTGTCGTTCTTTTGTCCAAACCCCAATTATGGTACAAAGCCCAATTACCCAATTTTAGTAATTAGCCCAACATCATGATTACTTCGTTTTAAATAAGCATAATAATAACTTAGCTATGAGACATTAATATAAAAAGGTTGAACATAACTTACAATGATTAAAAATAGCGTAGCGTTACACGGACAGAATTTCGACTTACACCCTTACAACATTCGCTAACATACCCTTATTATTAGAATTAAAATTAAAATTAAAATATAAATTATATATATATATATATATATCGTTTTCGTATGATAAGAAGAAAAAAAGATTATGAATTGCGATCAGAATTCGGTTGCTTTTATAGGAAAAGTTGAATTTTGGGGCTCCGCGACTCGCGGTGAAAACCTCTTCAAACTCCGCGAGTCGCGGAGGTTACTTTTACAGCTCAGAGGAGTTTGGCTCTTTGTTTACCGACGGTTTATAATATATATATATAATATATATATAATTAATATAATTAATTATATATTATATTATATTTATATGCATAGTTAACTTGTAATTTTTAGTCCGTTGCGTCGAGCGTTAAGAGTTGACTCTGGTCCTGGTTCCGGATTTTCGAACGTCCATGCGTACAATTTTATATTTTGTACTTTGCGTTTTGAATTTTGTACTCTTGTGATTTCGAGACGTTTCTTATCAATAATTGGAACCTCTTTGATTGTCTTTTGTTCTTTTGAGCTTTTTGGTCGTTTGCGTCTTCAATTCGTCGAATCTGTCTTTTGTCTTCACCTTTTATTATTTAAACGAATATCACTTGTAAATAGAACAATTGCAACTAAAAGCTTGTCTTTCTTGAGGAATAATGCTATGAAATATATGTTCGTTTTTAGCATTATCAAATATTCCTACACTTGAGCGTTGCTTGTCCTCAAGCAATATCGTCTTGAAATACAAGAATCACTTCTTTATTCTTCACACTTTGTACATCAGTGATTTCTATACGGTGATATAAACAATGGTAGTAACGATATGGTTTACAGTCCCACATGACTATAAAAATTTAGATCCATTAAGGAAATTGGATCTTTATGAAAACATTTGATCTTTTGAAATCTAGTTTTTACCCTAGATAAGTTTTCCGGAATAACCCTTTACCGGTGTTTGCAAAATATTTTTGTGGGTTTGGTGGGTTTCAGATTTGAAAATTTTAGCTCAAAACTTGCGGTTTTGTGTCACCCACTTGCTAACCTTGTATTTGGAAAGCAACACGTCCAGTTTACTTATCCTGTATATTACCTTTCGGTAAACTACCATCCGGTTGTAAAGGAAAGCGTTGATCAAGCAACTGTTAAGGCAATGTCCCCTGACATGCTTTTAATTATGGTCTATAACGTGTCGGACGCAATTACTATCCTTGGTAGGAGCAATAGTAAAGCTCACCCTTATAATTTTTCGGTCTGGCACAAGGTCCTGTCTTTGACCATGCTATGCAACCACCGTTCTTACGGTTGACACCCGATTTAGTTCAGGTGACCTAATGAATTCCAGGTGAATTCCTAGGATTTTACGTTCAATGGTAATGAACGCATTGAAAATAGGGTTTTCAGAAAACAAATCGGTTTGTAATTTTGATCAAAATATTTTCTCGTTCAAGCTCGAGTTTAGATATCATTGAATTCCATGAGTTTGTAATTCTCAATCTTTAAGGTCAATCTCTAGGATTGAGTAATATCAGTCTTAAAAGCTGATTTTTATTCTTTAAGGAGATTATCCTTTCTGGGGATCTGATTCATTAGTCTTATCCAGCTAATTTGCATGGTGCCCCCCATTGTACGAGATAAATCCTTCTCATGGTTAGGATAAATCTGACCACTTGGCGACCCTGTTTAATGCTGAGGTCCGTGGATTTCCTGCTGATTTTAGTGATGACTTTTCTAGATTTTTCGTCAACCTACAGCTGGTCTGGACGACAACTTCATGACCTAAATCAAGAAGCGCGTGTCTTTTTCGGAAGACTTTACTTCCTTTTAATGATGGAATTGATTCATCATGTAGATCCATCTCTTCTTTTCTTTCATCGGGTAAAAACAGTTTAGTTTAGTCCAAAGCAAAAGTATTTTCAGTTATTTGTTACAGATATATGTGACATATGTTTAAGATAACTTGGTAAATTTTCCCACACTTGGCTTTTATTTTCCTTTTTATCGTCCTCTATTCCATTTTAAATGAATTTTAACATTTTAGTTTGTTTCTTAATTTATGTCCTTTCCGAGGTAACAATAATTTCGGTGTTAAAACCTAGTTTTATCGTTCATAAATATGTATAAACATGATTTTGAATTCATTTAATTGAAAATTTTGAAAAATTTTACTAGAATTGGGTAGTCAGTATATAAGACTAGGGCTGTTCTTTTTTATCAGAGAGCACTAGATTCTAATACAACTACTGCTTTACTAGTATTTTTAATGGTAACCAAGTGTATAAAGTAAAAAATTTTAAAATCCGAAAGAATTTAACCCCTTCCCACACTTAAGATCTTGCAATGCCCTCATTTGCAAGAAATCAGTAACAATTTAAATTATTGAGGGTGATTTGTGTGAAAATGATTAAATTTTTACCAAAGTTTCCAAATATATTGGCGTTTGTTTGCTGAATGATAAATGGTGCACATCATTTGTTCATTCCGTCTTGTTGTTATTTCACATATATTTTGCATCTTGTCGTCAAAATTAGTTGCTTTTGCTGAACTTAATGCCAGTCTTTGAAAATGCGTTGTTTTACCCTGTTGTGTACATAAGATAAACTGCAAACATATATACATATTTTTGAAGTTTGGTATATTACCCCACATTCAAAAATTATTAAAATCTAAGAATAAAAGTTAGATAATTATAAAAATGATTATAATATTAACAAAAGTATTAAACGTATCAATAATTACAAATTACAAAATAAAAAATAAAAAAAATAATAAGTATACTAAGGATGATATTGGTACCAATAGGGGTTCCAGGCATAACCATAGGTGCTATAGAATGCTTCGGCAGGGTCATACGTAGGATACGGTGGCTGCATCTCTATAGACCAAGGAGGGAAGATGGGTTTCGGTGTAGGAATATAGTTTCTACCTATATGTTGGCAATGAGCTATGATCTGGTTCTGATGAACTTGCCAATCTTCAAATGCTCTCTGTCTAGCATTTTCGTATTCCTGAGAAGCTATAAACCTATGCATTTCTTGCATCTCATTCCCCCCTCCTACATTACCTTGTTGTTGGTTTCTCTCCACCTGTGGATGTCTACCATGGTATCGTACTGCGGCGTTATTTCGCCTTTTCAAAACTTTCGCACCATGGTATACATTTAAACCTATAGTATCGCGGGGTTCTGGTTCTTCTACTAATAATCCCCCCCGACTTATATCCACACCGAGATATTCACCAATCAAAGTAATAAAAATACCACCTCCTATTATGCTATGCGGTCGCATCCCCCGAACCATAGCTGATAAATAATAACCCACACAATATGGTATACTTACAGTGCTTTGTGGGTCTCGAATACACATATGGTAAAACAAATCCTGTTCATTTACTTTTTCCTTGTTTTTACCCCTTCGTGTAATCGAATTAGCTAAAAACCTATGTATCACTCTTAATTCGGCTCTATCTATATCCAAATAAGAGTAATTTCCCCCTTTGAAACGGTGATGGCTTGTCATTTGACTCCACACACCGTGTGTATCAAAATTTTCATCTATCTTTCTACCGTTTAGTATCAATCCTCTACAATCGGCAGACGCTAACTCCTCAGGCGTATATATACGTAAAGCCTGAGCCATGTCCAGTAAAGACATGTGGCGCATCGAACAGCCTAACAAAAATCTAATAAAAGAACGATCGGTTAAACTAGCTACCCGATCATTCAACTCTATACTACATAACAATTCTTCACACCATACTTTATATACAGGTCTACGCATGGTGAATAAACGTACCCAGTCATTAAAAGAAGAATTACCATACCTCTGTACAAGTAATTCCCTAATTGGCCCGGCCAATTCTACAGCTTCTAAGGGTCCCCATTCTATGACCCTCGGTACCTCAACAACCTTAGAATGAAGATTATGCAAACCCCGTTGATATTTTGGATAATCTATCCAAAGTCTGTCAAATCTCAGGTTCGGGTGCAACTCTTCCAAGTGCATATCGGAAAAGGTCATGACTGGATGAGGTATATCCTGCTTGTAGTAGTTATCCACCTCCTGTTGTTCCAAATTCTCAGCAGGAGCATTGCGGGCTTGGGATGAAGATTCACCCCTTTCATTCTGCAAAACACATCAAACACAATTTTTGTGCATCCAAATATGCATTAGTGTCAGCAAAATCATCAATCAAAATAATTACAATGACATTATCAATTTATATCAAACTTAAGCTCATTTTCACATTTTTATCAAATCTACACTTTTTCAAATAAGCATATACGAAAATGTTCGCCAAGTTCATAAGCATTCAACTCAAATAACATGTCAAAATAATCATTACTAGCAATTAAACAAGTCTCAAATGGCATTATCTTTCAAAAATCAAGTTCATGAATTTTAGACTTGAAAAAGTCCACTTTAATTCTCAAAATCATGTTTAGGCTCAAAGTTTGGATCATTTAACTACCTAGACATGTTACACTACTCAATTTAGCAACAATTCATGACAAAAATCGGCCATAACCTGTTTATATCAAAAAGCCCCAAATTTGCTCAAGAACACAAACTCTAGATTACTCAAAATTTGAAGTTTAAGGCTTCTAATCATGTTAAACAGCATCAATCTAGGTTATACAAGCATAATACATAAACAATGTAAGTCTAATTACACTAAAAAGCATCAAAATCAAATTGGGGAAAAAAATTGCTCAAGAACATCAAATTTCGAATTAAATGGTGTTTAGGTGTAGAAATTTACCGTTTTTCTTGAGTAATTCTTAGATAGCATCCTTCTCAGCATGATTTTAGCAAAAGATTTGGTGATTAACGGTTAAAAATTGTGATTTTTGGGGTGTTTTTGGGTGGTTTTTCGGAGTTTTTTCGCTGTTATTTTTCGCAGTGTTTGAGTTATGTGGTGCACTGATCGTTCAGCTCTTTTTATTTTTTTTTCTGATTTTCGGTCTCTCCGCGAGTCGCGGAGATTTAAGCTCCAAACTCCGCGAGTCGCGGAGTTTGGTATTTTTTTTTTTTTTTTATAATCATTAACTTATTAAAACAATTAAGTAATTAATTTTAAAATTTTGTTTCCCTTGTTATTTAGGACGAGGTCGTTTCGGATCGATGTCCTAGTCCGTCCTTCGACAAAATTTTAAAATTTGTCTTTTTGTAGCGATTGTTTTAAAAGCTAAGATTTTTGGGTTTTTTCAATGTTTTTGGCATACTCTAATTCAATAAGATTAAAAATAATGATAATAAAAGTTCTCGTCCCTCCCTCGGGTAAAGCAATTTCGGTTCAAAGACCTAGTCTTCAACTTACGACGAATTTTAAAAATCATATTCTTAACTTAATGAGATAAAGTAAATTTTTGTTTTTAAATTCACACAACTTAAATATAAAATTCAAAATTATTATTAAAAATTCACACCAAACTTAAAATTTGAAATGCATAAAATTAAAAATTTATATTTTAAAAATTCACACCAAACTTAATTTAAAAATTCATAAATTCATATCAAACTTATATTAATTTTTCAAATATTTACAATTTTAAATATATTGTTTTTACAAAATTTACAATATTAATTTAAGATTTAAATATTAATTTTAAAAACATGGTAAAAATAAATTTAAAAATCTTTTTGTCTTTTTATCCCACTTTAATCAATCAAATATTATCAAAAATATGCGCCCCTCTTTTCGGTAAAGTAATTTCGGTTCCAAGACCTAATTTAACTCATGACGAATTTTTGAAATATTTTGGTTTGATTGATTAAAGATATTTATACCTTAAGAATAAACGTTAAATTTCGCAGTGATGTAATAAATTTTTGAATGATATCAATAATTTCGGTCGCCAAACCTAATTTTATTCAATACCAATTTAATACTTTTTAGCGAACAAATTAGCGTTTATTATAAAAAGGTTAAAAATAAAAATAAAAATAAAAACTGTACAGACATACCTGTGAAATAGATTTCTTAGTTATATGATCTATCCCATTCATAAGATAGTCGGTTTAATTGGTTTTCCATGGCTACATAGGCGTAACCTCGAGCATTCAGTGTCTTTTCTTCTAAACATATGAACGGTCCGTCTCTGCATAAAGTAACAAATTCGGTATTTGAATAGGTTTGATTATTTGAACATTTACCTCCATGTGACCATTTTCCGCATTTGTGACATCGTTCTAGGTGTCGTGCTCTTCTTTTCGCTGCGGATTTTGATTTTCCTTTACCAAATTGTAACTTATTATCTTCGCATCTGGATTCTTTTCTAACTCCGTCCATTCTTTCTCTGATTACTGATACTATTTCACTCGGTAGTATGTCATTATTTCTTTTAGTGATCAAAGCATGTAGCATTAGACCATGGTTTAGTTCACAGGCAGTCTTCATTTTGTAAAAACCTAAAAAAAATAAAAATTCAGAATGGGGGGAGAAGACTAGTTCTTTAGGGTCTGCTAGGGAAAGACCATTCGTTTTCCATTTTCGAGAACTACACGAAAACAGACAATCTAACTCTAACAGAAATACATATTATCCTTTAAAGACTTGATTCTCCCCACACTTAGTTAGCTGTGGTGTCGAAATTGTGATTAACTTCGTTGTCGACTTCCATCGGACCATGTATGTAATGTTTAACTCTGTGACCATTAACTTTAAATTCAATCCCATTTGAATTTATTAATTCTATCGTTCCGTATGGGAAAACTCTTTTGACTATGAATGGTCCAGACCATCTTGATTTCAATTTTCCAGGAAATAGCTTGAATCGTGAATTGAAAAGAAGAACTCTGTCTCCTTCTTTAAATTCTTTTGAACTTCTGATTCTTTTATCATGCCATTTCTTCGTTCTTTCTTTATAGATTAACGAATTTTCGTATGCTTCATGTCTTAATTCTTCTAATTCATTTAGTTGACTTAATCGTAGACGTCCGGCTTCATGTAAATCAAGATTACATGTCTTCAAAGCCCAAAATGCTTTGTGTTCAATTTCTACTGGAAGATGACATGCTTTTCCATAAACAAGTCTAAAAGGTGTGGTTCCAATTGGAGTTTTGTAGGCTGTTCTAAAAGCCCAGAGTGCATCCTCCAATTTAATGGACCATTCCTTCGGATTTGATCCTACGGTTTTCTCTAGAATACGTTTTAAAGCTCGGTTGGTATTTTCAACTTGTCCACTTGTTTGTGGATGATATGCGGTGGAGATTTTATGAGTTACTCCATATCTTTTAAGAACTTTCTCAAGTTGATTATTACAGAAATGAGTACCCCGATCACTTATTAAAGCTTTCGGTGTTCCAAACCTTGCAAAAAGACGTTTTAAAAAGTTGACTACAACTCGTGCATCGTTAGTTGGGAGAGCTTGTGCTTCCGCCCATTTAGATACATAATCAATGGCTACGAGTATATATAGATTATTATGAGATTTTGGAAATGGACCCATAAAGTCAATACCCCAAATGTCAAATACTTCACATACTTGGATGACATTTTGTGGCATTTCATCACGTTGACTTATATTTCCGGCCCTTTGACATGCATCACAGGATTTGCAAAGAAGGTGTGCGTCTTTGTAAATTGTAGGCCAATAGAATCCAGCTTCATAAACTTTTCTTGCTGTTAGTTGAGGCCCATAATGCCCTCCTGTTGGTCCTGTGTGACAATGGTTTAAAATTTTACTAGCTTCATCTCCAAATACACATCGGCGTATTATTCCATCGGGACAACTTTTAAACAGATGTGGATCTTCCCAAAAATATTGTTTTATATCACTGAAGAATTTCTTTCGTCTTTGGTACGATAATCCTTTTTCAAGGAATCCACAAACTAAGTAGTTTGCATAGTCTGCAAACCATGGGATTTTTTTATAATCTATCTTCAATAGATATTCATCAGGAAAGTTGTCTTGTATGGCTGATTCAATTAGAACTTCTAATTCGGGATTTTCAAGACGAGAAAGATGATCAGCGGCGAGATTTTCTGCTCCTCTTTTATCTCGGATTTCAATATCAAACTCTTGTAAGAGTAAGATCCAACGTATTAATCTTGGTTTAGCATCTTGTTTTGAAAATAGGTATCTAAGAGCAGAATGGTCGGTATAGACCACCGTTTTTGCTAGAACGAGATATGATCGAAATTTGTCAAAAGCAAAGACAATAGCAAGGAGTTCTTTTTCAGTAGTTGTATAGTTTGTTTGTGCTCCTTGTAACGTCTTACTAGCATAATATATAGGTTGAAATCGTTTTTCAATCCTTTGTCCTAAAACGGCTCCCATTGCAAAATCACTTGCATCGCACATTAGTTCAAATGGTAGATTCCAATTTGGTGTTATCATGATCGGTGCATTAGTGAGTTTCTCTTTAAGAATATTAAAAGATTTGATACACTCATCTAAAAAGATGAATGGAGCATCCTTTTCTAGGAGTTTATTCATAGAAGTGGCAATTTTTGAAAAATCTTTTATGAAACGTCGGTAAAAACCGGCATGCCCTAGAAAACTCCTAACTCCTCTAACATTGGTGGGATGTGGAAGTTTAGCAATTACATCTACTTTAGCTCTATCCACTTCAATTCCTTCTTTTGAAATTTTATGTCCAAGAACGATGCCTTCTTTAACCATGAAATGGCATTTCTCCCAATTAAGTACTAGATTTGATTGTTCGCATCTAATTAGCATTCATTCCAGATTAACTAGACATGATTTAAATGTATCACCGAAGACTGAAAAGTCATCCATGAATACTTCCATGCATTCTTCTATCATGTCGTGAAAAATCGCCATCATGCACCTTTGAAAGGTTGCAGGGGCGTTACAAAGTCCAAATGGCATGCGTTTGTAAGCAAAAGTACCATAAGGGCACGTGAATGTGGTTTTCTCTTGATCCTCGGGTGCTATTGGAATTTGAAAATATCCGGAAAATCCATCTAGAAAGCAATAGTAACTATTTCCGGCTAATCTTTCCAACATTTGATCTATGAAAGGTAAGGGAAAGTGATCTTTTCTGGTGGCGTCATTTAATTTTCTATAATCAATACATACACGCCATCCTGTTACAGTCCTAGTAGGAATAAGCTCATTTTTCTCATTTGTAATGACAGTCATGCCACCCTTCTTAGGTACGCATTGAACTGGGCTTACCCATGGACTATCAGAAATTGGATATATCAAACCTGCATCTAGCAGTTTAATAATCTCTTTCTTAACTACATCTTGCATATTAGGATTTAGTCTTCGTTGGCGTTGCACATACGTTTTATGACCTTCTTCCATAAGGATTTTATGTGTGCAATACGAAGGACTTATTCCTTTAATATCATGAATCTTCCATGCAATGGCTGGTTTATGAGCTTTCAACACAGAAATGAGTTGTGATTTCTCATTTTCAGTAAGAGAAGACGATATTATTACAGGTAATTCAGATTCACCATGTAAATAAGCGTATTCCAAATGGTTTGGAAGTGGCTTTAACTCTAATTTCGGAGGTTCTTCTATCGATGATTTATATCGATATCTGTCTTCTTCTTTTAGCATTTGAATTTCTTCTGTTGTTGGTTCATATCCATTAGCTATAAGTGTAGCTAACATTTCAGCTTCATCAATTGGTTCATTACCTTCTCCTAAAGAACATTCTCCTGTTCCTTGTAATTCTGGAAATTCTTCTAATAATTCTGCATGTGCATCTATAGTTTGAATATAATAACATGTATCATCTGCAGATTGTGGTTGTTGCATTGCTCTATCAACTGAAAAGGTAACACTCTCATCCTCTATACTTAGGGTCAGTTTCTTACCGAACACGTCTATCATTGCTTTAGCCGTGTTTAAGAATGGTCTTCCTAATATGAGAGGAACTTGAGAATCTTCTTCCATGTCCAAAACAACAAAATCTACTGGAAATACTAAAGTACCAACTTTAACTAGCATGTTCTCCATTATCCCTCTAGGATATTTTATTGATCTATCGGCTAGTTGTATGCTTATTCTTGTTGGTTTCAATTCTCCAAGGTCTAGTTTAGCGTATAGTGAATACGGCATTAGATTTATACTAGCACCTAAGTCTGCCAATGCTTCTATTGAACTAAGACTACCCAGAAAACATGGAATTGTGAAACTTCCTGGATCAGATAGTTTTTCTGGTATCTTATTCAACAGCACTGCTGAACAATTAGCATTCATAGTAACAGCCGAGAGTTCTTCCATTTTCTTTCTATTTGAGATTAGATCTTTCAAGAATTTAGCATATCTTGGCATTCCTGAAATCACATCAATGAAAGGAAGATTTACATTTATCTGTTTAAACATATCCAAGAATTTGGATTGCTCGGCTTCAAGTTTTTCTTTCTTCATTTTACTCGGGTAAGGAAGTGGTGGTTGGTATGGTTTAACATAAGGTTTATCCTTAACTGTGTTATCTTCATTAACTTTTTCAACTACCGGTTCTTTTTCCTTATCTTGATCAGGTTGTGGTTCTTGTGGAGTAGGAATAGTTTCATCAGAAGTTACAGGTATTTCAGGTGGTTTAAGTGTTGTACCACTTCTTGTGGTAATAGCTTTAGCTGTTTCATTCTGGGGGTTAGCATTTGTATCACTAGGTAGACTTCCCGGTTTTCTTTCACCTATTAACCTTGCTAGGTTACTTACTTCTTGTTCCAGATTTTGAATAGAAGCTTGTTGATTTCTAAATGCTTGAGCATTTTGTTCATTAGTTTGTTTTTGAGATGTGAAAAACTGCGTTTGAGTTTCAACTAGCTTCGTCATCATATCTTCTAAATTCGGCTTTTTATCATCGGTTTGTTGTGGTGGTTTGTTTTGAAAATTAGGTCTTTGCTGATTGTAAGTATTATTGGATACTTGTTGATTGCTAGGACCTTGTTGGTTGTTGTATGGAATATTTCGGTTATAATTCTGGTTTTGATTGTAAATCGGTCTTGGCGGTTGATAATTATTCTGATAATTATTTCCAGGCCTTTGGTTTATGTATGAAATATTCTCTCTTTGTTCCATTGTTAATTCAATACTGAGACAATCTTTTGTCAAATGTGGTCCTCCACACTGCTCACAACTAATTCGTATTGAGTGAATATCTTTAGTCATCTTTTCCATTCGTCTCTCCACAGCATCTATCTTTGCGGAAATGGAATCTAAGTCATGGCTAGAATCGGCTCTAGCTGCTTTAGATGATCTAATGATGTCTTTTTCTTGGTGCCACTCATGTGAGTGGGAAGCAGTATTATCAATAATTTTGTAAGCATCAGTTTCGGTTTTCTTCATAATAGAACCACCAGCTGCTATATCTATGTCTTTTCTTGTAGTAATGTCGCATCCTTGGTAGAATATTTGTACTATTTGACAGGTGTCTAAACCATGTTGCGGACATCCTCTTAACAACTTTCCATATCTAGTCCACGCCTCATATAGAGTTTCATTTGGCTTCTGTGTGAACGTAACAATTTCTGCTTGAAGTCTTACGGCTTTAGATGCAGGAAAGAATTGTTTAAGAAATTTGTCAACTAAAACGTCCCATGTATCAATCGCCCCTTCAGGTAATGATTCCAACCAATCTTTGGCTTCTCCCTTTAAAGTCCAGGGAAATAACATGAGATATATCTGTTCATCCTCCACTTCTCGGATTTTAAATAGTGTGCAGATCCTATTAAAGGTACGTAGATGTTCATTTGGATCTTCCTTAGGCGCACCACTAAATTGGCATTGATTAGTCACCATGTGTAGAATTTGTCCTTTGATTTCATAATCTGGCGCATTAATGTCTGGATGAGTAATTGCGTGACCTTGGCCAGTGCGTTTAGCTCTCATTCGGTCTTCCATACTTAAAGGTTCCAGATTTTCCATAATTGAATTTGTTGAATCGGTATCACTAGATGATTCTGATTTAATGGTTCGTTCCTCAACAATCTCTGTTTGAATGATTGGTGGCTCCGGAGGAAAGTTTAATGGTTCAGGATCTACGAACCGTTCCTGAATATTTTCCGGATTCTCAATTGTGAGGTCGGGTTCAAAAAATGGATTATCGGAAATTTGAACTGAAGTACTTGGTCTACTGGATGACGATTCTAAAGAAAAATCAACGGCGGTTATATTTGCTAAATGTCTTGATCTAGTTACAGGTGGTGAACGTACAAAAGGTGGTGATCGTCTTGCTCGGTGCATTCACTGAATATCCTATTAGTTTTAAAAAGGAAGAAAAATTATAATAAGTTATCCAATTAATAGACTTTTCTGATTTTGCCCACGTTTCGAATAGCCAAAAGATGCAGCAGAGGGGCAGGATTCGTTTGGTCTCAATATAATTGAGGACTGTTTGGCTCCAATAACCCGGTCCACGTACAAATCCAACTATTACTACGAACCAGAAAATTTTGATGTCTATTAATTTAACCACTTAAAATAAATTTTCGTAATTTTAAGAAATTTAGATAAGAAGTAGAAAAAATTCTAAGTCCTAAAAACTAGAATGGCGAGAAATAAGAGAGAAAAAGAGTTCGTCGCAAAAGGTAGAAAAAGAAAAAATGGTTGAAAAAAAATGACAAAAAAAAATAAAATAAAAGAAACTTATCAAAACTTAAAAATACTTAACTAACCTAACCTTATTACTACAACTAACTTAAAATTATAATCGCAAATTGAAATTACTAATTGGAATGATAATTGATACATAGTAAAAGGTGTCTAAAAATATTAAAGCTTACAAGAAAAACTAAATCCCAAATGGAAATAACTTAAAAAGAAACTAAAACTTAAAAAGGCGTCGCAAAATTCTAAAGCACCTAAATCTTAGTCTAAAGAAAAAGCACTTAAGGAATTCTACGGCAAAGCCTAAAAATCTAGGAGTAAAAATAACTATAGCAAAAACTAAGTTTAAAATTAAATATGAGCTAAAAATACAAAAGTTATGCTACAACGATTAAAAAGGGACAAAATATAAAAATATATAAAAAGTTGTAAAAAGTACAATTTTTATAAAAATATTATTTTTATATTTTTTTTATTTAATAAAACTACTAATTTTACAATTTAATAAAACTAATTAATACTAAATACATAAATTAAATAAAAAGTAAAAGTTAAAATAAAATTAATTATAATAATAATAATAATTAGGGTTTAATAATAATTAATTAATAATTACCGTAATAAATGCAGGATTAGGGTTTCTGTTCGTGTGTCAGGTACCCTCCGCGAGTTGCGGTAATTTATAAAGAAAACCCCGCGAGTCGCGGGGTTCAGAAATTCAGATGACAGCTTATAATTTCAACGCGTTTTTCTTTATTTATTTATTTATTTATTTTTTTTCTGTTTTTTATATAAATAAAAGATATTTAAATAAAACTTATATTTTTTATAAACTAAAATAAAAATAAAGAAACTTATAAAACTTTTTAACAAACTCTTAAAAATATATAAATTTTTGTTTTTCTTTTTATATTTTCGAATATTTAAAACGTATTTTTACAAAAGCGAATTTTAATAAAAGTAAATAAAAAATCTTTTTTTTTTTTTTATTAGCGTTGCGCTTCCGGCTTTTAAGATAGTTCCCCGGCAGCGGCGCCAAAAATACTTGATGTATAAGCTAAGTGTATACGAAATAGTTTATATTTTACTAGGAAATACTATTAAATACGATACAATTTTACACAAGATATTTATTTATTTATAGAATGGATATACTTAAACCTTGCTACAACACTTATAGGCAGTGTACCTAATCGTAAAGTAGTGTAGTTTTTAGTAAGTCCGATTCGTTCCACAGGGAATCTTTTTTAAACAAAGCTCAACGCTATATTAGTTTACTTTTATAAAAATACAAACATATATATAAGTAATATTATTATTATAAAGGGGGGTTTTTACCGTTTAATGACCGGTTTGTCGATTTTAAAACTTTAGTCGCAGTTAAAACCTAATGTAAAATATAAAATAAATAAAAGACTTAAATTAAAACTTAAAGTAAATAACGATAATGAAATTGCGAATAATAAAAGTGCGATAAAATAAACTTGCGATAATTAAAAAGTACGATAATTAAAAGTGCGATTAAATAACAATAAATAAAAGTGCGATAATTAGAAGTGCAATTAAATATAAAATAAAGGAAATTAAATATGAAATAAAAGAATTATGCTTATTTAAACTTCCGTAATCATGATGTTTGACGTGTTGATTTTAGTTTTATGCCCATGGGTTAATTGTCCTTTGTCCTGGATTATTTAATCTGTCCGTCTGGTTTTTGTCCATAACAGTCCATCAGTCATAAATATAAAGTGCGAGTGTCCTCGTCAAATTATTATTATACCCGAAGTTAAATATTCCAACTAATTGGGGATTCGAATTGTAACAAGGTTTTAATACTTTGTTTAATGAATACACCAGGTTATCGACTGCGTGTAAACCAAGGTTTTACTACTTTGTTAACAATTACACCAATTACCCTTGAATGTAATTTCACCCCTGTTTTAATTATTCTAGTGGCTATTAATCCATTCCCGTGTCCGGTTAAATGAACGATTATTCGTACATATAAATACCCCGCCCATCGTGTCCGATCGAGTGTATATGGTAATTTATAGGGACGCCCAATTGTAAATCTTTATATTAACATTAACAAACTATCATTTAGTTAAACAAATATAAAGCCCATTAATAGCCCATAGTCTAATTTCCACAAGTGTCGTTCTTTTGTCCAAACCCCAATTATGGTACAAAGCCCAATTACCCAATTTTAGTAATTAGCCCAACATCATGATTACTTCGTTTTAAATAAGCATAATAATAACTTAGCTACGAGACATTAATATAAAAAGGTTGAACATAACTTACAATGATTAAAAATAGCGTAGCGTTACACGGACAGAATTTCGACTTACACCCTTACAACATTCGCTAACATACCCTTATTATTAGAATTAAAATTAAAATTAAAATATAAATTATATATATATATATATATATATATATATATATATCGTTTTCGTATGATAAGAAGAAAAAAAGATTATGAATTGCGATCAGAATTCGGTTGCTTTTATAGGAAAAGTCGAATTTTGGGGCTCCGCGACTCGCGGTGAAAACCTCTTCAAACTCCGCGAGTCGCGGAGGTTACTTTTACAGCTCAGAGGAGTTTGGCTCTTTGTTTACCGACGGTTTATAATATATATATAATATATATATAATTAATATAATTAATTATATATTATATTATATTTATATGCATAGTTAACTTGTAATTTTTAGTCCGTTGCGTCGAGCGTTAAGAGTTGACTCTGGTCCCGGTTCCGGATTTTCGAACGTCCTTGCGTACAATTTTATATTTTGTACTTTGCGTTTTGAATCTTGTACTCTTGTGATTTCGAGACGTTTCTTATCAATAATTGGAACCTCTTTGATTGTCTTTTGTTCTTTTGAGCTTTTTGGTCGTTTGCGTCTTCAATTCGTCGAATCTGTCTTTTGTCTTCACCTTTTATTATTTAAACGAATATCACTTGTAAATAGAACAATTGCAACTAAAAGCTTGTCTTTCTTGAGGAATAATGCTATGAAATATATGTTCATTTTTAGCATTATCATCATCCAACCTCAAGAAATCCTTGTTGTGTATAGTAATATATCATTCTAAATCAAGGTAATACTCATATACAAACTTTGATTCAATTCCTATAACTATAACTATCTTAATTCGAGTGATAATCTTACTTGAACTTGTTTTCGTGTCATGATTCTACTTCAAGAACTTTCAAGCCATCCAAGATCCTTTGAAGCTAGATCATTTCTTGTCACTTCTAGTAGGTTTACCTACTAAACTTGAGATAGTAATGATGTTCATAACATCATTTGATTCATACATATAAAACTATCTTATTCGAAGATTTGTACATGTAATCACTAGAACATAGTTTAGTTAATTCTAAACTTGTTCGCAAACAAAAGTTAATCCTTCTAACTTGACTTTTAAAATTAACTAAACACATGTTCTATATCTATATGATATGCTAACTTAATGATTTAAAACTGAAAAACACGAAAAACACCGTAAAACCGGATATACGCCGTCGTAGTAACACCGCGGGCTGTTTTGGGTTAGTTAATTAAAAACTATGATAAACTTTGATTTAAAAGTTGTTCTTCTGGGAAAATGATTTTTCTTATGAACATGAAACTATATCCAAAAATCATGGTTAAACTCAAAGTGAAAGTATGATTTCCAAAATGGTCATCTAGACGTCGTTCTTTCGACTGAAATGACTACCTTTACAAAAACAACTTGTAACTTATTTTTCTGACTATAAATCTATACATTTTATGTTTAGATTCATAAAATAGAGTTCAATATGAAACCATAGCAATTTGATTCACTCAAATCGGATTTAAAACGAAGAAGTTATGGGTAAAACAAGATTGGATATTTTTTGATTGTTGTAGCTACGGGAAATATTGTAACAATTCTATACAAATCATATCCTAGCTAACTTATATTGTATTATACATGTATTCTAATGTAATCTTGGGATACCATAGACACGTATGCAAATGTTTTGACATATCATATCGACCCATGTATATATATTATTTGAAACAACCATAGACACTCTATATGTAGTAATGTTGAAGTTAGCTATACAGGGTTGAGGTTGATTCCAAAATATATATATACTTTGAGTTGTGATCTAGCCTGAGACGTGTATACACTGGGTCGTGGATTGATTCAAGACAATATATATCAATTTATTTCTGTACATTTAACTGTGGACAACTAGTTGTAGGTTACTAATGAGGACAGCTGACTTAATAAATTTAAAACAGTAAAACGTATTAAAAATGTTGTAAATATATTTTAAACATACTTTGATATATATGTACATATTTTTTATAGGTTCGTGAATCGGCCAGTGGCCAAGTCTTACTTCCCGACGAAGTAAAAATCTGTGAAAGTGAGTTATAGTCCCACTTTTAAAATCTAATATTTTGGGATGAGAATACATGCAGTTTTATAAATGTTTTACGAAATAGACACAAGTAACTGAAACTACATTATATGGGTGAATGATTGAAGCCGAATATGCCCCTTTTGCTTGGTAACCTAAGAATTAGTAAACCGATCTACTAATTGACGCGAATCCTAAAGATAGATCTATTGGGCCTAACGAACCCCATCCAAAGTACCGAATGCTTTAGTACTTCGAATTCGTTTAAATCATGTCCGAAGGATTTCTCGGAATGATAGGGGATATTCTTATATGCATCTTGTTAATGTCGGTTACCAGGTGTTCACCATATGAATGAATTTTATCTCTATGTATGAGATGTATATTAACATATGAAATCTTGTGGTCTATTATTATGATTTAATAATATATAGGTTAAACCTATAACTCACCAACATTTTTGTTGACGTTTTAAGCATGTTTATTCTCAGGTGATTATTAAGAGCTTCCGTTGTTGCATACTAAAATAAGGACAAGATTTGGAGTCCATGCTTGTATGATATTATGTAAAAACTGCATTCAAGAAAATTATTTTTGATGTAATATATTCTTATTGTAAACCATTATGTAATGGTCGTGTGTAAACGGTATATTTTAGATTATCATTATTTGATAATCTACGTAATGCTTTTTAAACCTTTATCGATAAAATAAAGGTTATGGTTGTTTTAAAAATGAATGCAGTCTTTGAAAAACGTCTCATATAGAGGTCAAAACCTCGCGACGAAATCAATTAATATGGAACGTTTATAATCAATATGAACGGGACATTTCAGTTGGTATCCGAGCGTTGGTCTTAGAGAACCAGAAAATTGCATTAGTGTGTCTTACCGAGTTTGTTAGGATGCATTAGTGAGTCTGGACTTCGACCGTGTTTTTCTTCAAAAACAATTGCTTAACATTTTTTTTGTTGGAAACTATATATTATTAACATGTAAATATTATGTGATATATTAATCTTTTACGTGTTTGATATCGTGTGATAGATGTCTACCTCTAGTACAATCCCATTGATTCACCTAATAATAATGAAGAATCAAATATATTTTGGGAAGATTCACAAATTCCCGAAGAGGAACCGGAAGAGGAGGAACCGGAAGAGGAGGAACCAGAAGAGGAGGAATCGGAAGAGGAGGAACCAGAAGAAGAAGAGGTTCTGAAGGAAGAAATATTGATACCTATAGTAAATCGATTAAATAAAAGAAAATCCTCAACCAACGGACCAAAGTTAATAATGGTCAATGGTGTTTTCGCCGAGGAAGCAAAATATTGGGAGGATTACCAATTTTCCGATGAATCGGATCCCGATGAGGATTCCGATGATGTTATAGAAATTACCTCGACCCAATTTAATAAAACGAAAGAAAATAATAAGGGAAAAGGTATAAAAATAGAGAAACCCGATTCCAACCCCGATGAACTTTATATGTATCGACAACATCCGTATTTCCTAAAATGTAACAATGACCCGAGAACCTATAAACCACCAGGTTTTTCTAAACCATTATAGAAAACGACGGCTCGTATTAGAGGAACATCATATATTCCTAGAAAATTAGGAAAACGAACCAAGTCCGAAGAAAAAGAAACCAGTGATTCAGATTAGAGGGTTGTAATCATGTTGTGTATTATATGTATTGTACTGTGCTTGTACTTTTATGTTCTATGTAAAAATTGCTTGTATTGTTTGTTAATTATCTTTTACGAATCTAATCCTTGTCTATTTTACAGTATAAAAACAAAATGGACGTTAAGGGTAGACAACCGAATATTTTAGAAGACCTACCAGAGGATATGATTGAGGAAATCTTGTCTAGAGTCGGTCAGAATTCATCAGCACATTTAGTTATGGCGAAATTAACTTGTCAAACATTTGAAAGACTTTCCGGAAATGCCTTAGTTTATAAAAGGCTTTCCTTTGATAGGTGGGGTATATCACATTGGGGAGACCGTAAGTTACGCCGTGTTTTCTTTAAAGCATTAAATGCGGGGAACCCAAATGCAATTTTACGCTACGGGTTAAGAACCTATTTTGACTCAACATATCCCAACATAGGATTTCGTGAATTAGAAAGAGCTTCCAACATGCAACATAAAGAAGCATGTTATGCTTACAGGTTAGTGATGTTTGCTTCTTACCAAAGTGAGAAAAAAACATCGGATTGCAACTTTTAAATAAAACCTTCCCACAAGTGACGCATTCAGTAGTTGGGGTGAGAAACAAGGTTTTTAGATTATTACGGGGCTGTTGGACATTATGAAACCCTCGTCCTTTTGACGACATTACAACATGCTGCCTCGCCAATGGTCATAACGGTTATTTTCCACAAGACCAAGGACGGAAAGTCGTCTTAGTAAAACCAGAATGCATGACTTGTTTCTGGACTTATGAATTACGTGTCTTTATTTCCTTTGCTGAACAACTTGCGTATTAACTAGATTTATCTTCAAAACTGTTCTGTATCATAGTGTACTATATTTCATGTTATATGTAATATAGCGAAGTTGTAAGTTTGAAGAATATTTGTATGTGATATATTATTATAATCAGTTTTTTCATATGGAATTGTAGTAGTTGAATTGTATATTAGCTACTAAGTATGAACTTAACGGCTAGGTAGTACCTGAATTTAAACTTATAAAACGCTAATATGAAGAAAAAACTTTTATAAATGAGTTCATATTATGCTACGAAATACTATTGACTACTCTTAATATTCTGTATGATTAACTCGATTCAGTTGGCTATTTTGAAGGAAATGGCACCGACTACTCGACACACCATGAATATGAGTGAAGAGGAATTTCGTACCTTTCTTGCTGCAAACATAGCCGCAGTACAGGCTGCGCTACATACCAACAATAACTCTGAATCTAGCAATGCAGCTAACGGCCCAAGAAATCGTGTAGGATGCACCTACAAAGAATTCACTGCCTGCAAACCTTTGGAATTTGATGGAACCGAAGGACCAATTGGATTGAAACGGTGGACCGAGAAAGTCGAATTGGTGTTTGCCATAAGTAAGTGTACTGAAGAGGACAAAGTTAAGTACGCTACGCATACCTTCACAGGTACTGCGTTAACGTGGTGGAACACCTATCTTGAACAGGTAGGACAAAATGCTGCTTACGCACTACTGTGGTCGGCATTCAAGCAATTGATGAACGAGCAGTACCATCCTAGAAACGAAGTCAATAAACTCAAGGCAGAACTTAGAGAGTTACGAACACAAGGGTTCGACGTTACCACATATGAACGGCGATTCACAGAGTTGTGCCTATTGTGTCTGGGAGCATTCGAAGATGAAGAAGAGAAGATCGACGCGTTTGTAAAAGGGTTACCAGTAAGAATTCAAGAAGATGTAAGTTCACACGAGCCCGCTTCTATACAGAAGGCAAGTCGAATGGCTCATAAACTCATAAATCATATTGAGGGAAGAATTAAAGAGCAAACGGCCGAAGAAGCCAACACGAAACAACTCAAGAGGAAGTGGGAGGAAAACGGTGACAAGAGTCACCAGTACAACAACAATAACAATTACAACCACAATCGCAACAACTATCCCAACAACCGCAACAACAATCGCAACAATAACCGTAATCCTAACAATAACTACAATAAACATCCCAACAACAACAACCGTTTCAACAACAATAACAATCCCAACAACAACCTCAATAACAACAACGGCAACAAAAAACAAAAACAGCCATGTCATAGGTGTGAAGAAAATCACCAGGGGTTTTGCACGACATTTTGCAACAGGTGTAAAAGAAATGGTCATAGAGCGACAAAGTGTGAGGTCTACGGACCAAAGTTTAACAGAACTAAGGGAGCAAATAATGCCGAAACGAATAGTGTCGGAGCAAGTAATACCAACAATGTTTGTTATAAATGTGGAAAATCGGGCCACATTATTAGAAATTGCCCGAATCAAGGGAATACTAATGGGCAGGGCCGTGGAAGAGTTTCCAATATTAATGCGGCAGAAGCACAGGAAGACCCGGAGCTTGTTACGGGTACGTTTCTTATTGACGATAAATCTGCTTATGTTTTATTTGATTCGGGTGCGGATAGAAGCTATATGAGTAGAGATTTTTGTGCTAAATTAAGTTACCCATTGACGCCTTTGGATAGTAAATTTTTACTCGAATTAGCAAACGGTAAATTAATTTCAGCAGATAATATATGTCGGGAGAGAGAAATTAAACTGGGGGATGAAACGTTTAAAATTGATTTAATACCAGTCGAGTTAGGAAGTTTTGATGTAATAATTGGCATGGACTGGTTGAAAAAGGTGAGAGCAGAGGTCGTTTGTTACAAAAATGCGATTCGCATTATGCGTGAAAAAGGAAAACCTTTAATGGTGTACGGAGAAAAGAACAACGTGAAATTAAATCTTATTAGTAGTTTGAAGGCGCAAAAACTAATAAGAAAAGGTTGTTACGTCATTCTAGCACACATCAAGGAAGTTAAACCTGAAGAAAAGAACATCAGTGATGTTCCCGTCGCAAAAGAATTTCCCGATGTATTTCTGTAAGAATTACGGGGATTACCCCCACATCGATCCGTTGAATTTCAAATAGACCTTGTACCGTGAGCTGCACCAATAGCTCGTGCTCCATACAGATTCGCACCCAGCGAAATGAAAGAACTTCAGAGCTAATTACAAGAACTTTTAGAGCATGGTTTCATACGACCAAGCACATCACCATGGGGAGCTCCTATTTTGTTTGTCAAGAAGAAAGATGGTACATTTAGGTTGTGTATCGACTACCGAGAGTTGAACAAACTTACCATCAAAAACCGCTACCCACTACCGAGAATCGATGACTTATTTAATCAACTACAAGGTTCGTCTGTTTATTCGAAGATCGATTTACATTCTGGATATCATCAAATGCGGGTGAAGGAGGATGATATTCCAAAGACTGCTTTTAGGACGCGTTACGGTAATTACGAGTTTATGGTTATGCCGTTTGGATTGACTAACGCACCAGCTGTGTTCATGGACCTCATGAACCGAGTGTGTGGGCCATATCTTAACAAGTTTGTCATTGTTTTTATCGATGACATACTTATTTACTCGAAGAATGATCAAGAGCATGAAGAACATTTGAGAAAAGTGCTAGAGTTACTGAGAAAAGAAAAACTGTACGCTAAGTTTTCAAAGTGTGCATTTTGGTTGGAAGAAGTTCAAGTCCTCGGTCACATAGTGAACAAAGAAGGTATTCAGGTGGATCCAGCAAAGATTAAAACCGTTGAAAAGTGGGAAACCCCGAAAACTATGAAACACATACGTCAGTTTTTAGGACTAGCTGGTTACTACAGAAGGTTCATCCAAGACATTTCCAGAATAGCAAAACCCTTGACTGCATTAACGCATAAAGGGAAGAAATTTGAATGGAAAGATGAACAAGAGAAAGCGTTTCAATTGTTAAAGAAAAAGTTAACTACGGCACCTATATTGTCATTACCTGAAGGGAATGATGATTTTGTGATATATTGTGACGCCTCAAAGCAAGGTATCGGTTGTGTATTAATGCAACGAATGAAGGTAATTGCTTATGCGTCTAGACAATTGAAGATTCATGAGCAAAATTATACGACGCATGATTTGGAATTAGGCGCGGTTGTTTTTGCATTAAAGACTTGGAGGCACTACTTATATGGGGTCAAAAGTATTATATATACCGACCTCAAAAGTCTTCAACACATATTTAATCAGAAACAACTGAACATGAGGCAGCGTAGGTGGATTGAATTGTTGAATGATTACGACTTTGAGATTCATTACCACCTGGGGAAGGCAAATTTGGTAGCCGACGCCTTGAGCAGAAAGGACAGAGAACCCATTCGAGTAAAATCTATGAATATAATGATTCACAATAACCTTACTACTCAAATAAAGGAGGCGCAACAAGGAGTTTTAAAAGAGGGAAATTTAAAGAATAAAATACCCAAAGGATCGGAGAAGCATCTTAATATTCGGGAAGATGGAACCTGTAGTGACCCGAACTTTTCCATGTTTATATATATTAAATGAAATTTATATTTACATGATTAAGTGTTTCTAACATGTTAAGCAATCAAACTTGTTAAGACTTGATTAATTGAAATAGGTTTCATATAGACAATTGACCACCCAAGTTGACCGGTGATTCACGAACGTTAAAACTTGTAAAAACTATATGATGATATATATATGGATATATATATATATATATATATATATATATATATATATATATATATATATATATATATATATATATATATATATATATATATATATATATATATATAGTTAACATGATATTATGATAAGTAAACATATCATTAAGTATATTAACAATGAACTACATATGTAAAAACAAGACTACTAACTTAATGATTTTGAAACGAGACATATATGTAACGATTATCGTTGTAACGACATTTAATGTATATATATCATATTAAGATATATTAATACATAATGATATCATGATAATGTAATAATTTAACATCTCATTTGATTTAATAAACAATGGGTTAACAACATTTAACAAGATCGTTAACCTAAAGGTTTCAAAACAACACTTACATGTAACGACTAACGATGACTTAACGACTCAGTTAAAATGTATATACATGTAGTGTTTTAATATGTATTCATACACTTTTGAAAGACTTCAAGAAACTTATCAAAATACTTCAAACTTAATAAAAATGCTTACAATTACATCCTCGTTCAGTTTCATCAACAATTCTACTCGTATGCACCCGTATTCGTACTCGTACAATACACAACTTCTAAATGTATGTACTATTGGTTTATACACTCCAATGATCAGCTCTTAGCAGCCCATGTGAGTTACCTAACACATGTGGGAACCATCATTTGGCAACTAGCATGAAATATCTCATAAAATTATAAAAATATTAGTAATCATTCATGACTTATTTACATGAAAATAAAATTACATATCCTTTATATCTAATCCATATACCGACGACCAAAAACACCTAAAAACACTTTCATTCTTCAATTTTCTTCATCTAATTGATCTCTCTCAAGTTCCATCTTCAAGTTCTAAGTGTTCTTCATAAATTCTACAAGTTCTAGTTTCATAAAATCAAGAATACTTCCAAGTTTGCTAGCTTACTTCCAATCTTGTAGAGTGATCATCCAACCTCAAGAAATCTTTCTTATTTACAGTAAGATATCTTTCTAATACAAGGTAATACTCATATTCAAACTTTGATTCAATTTCTATAACTATAACAATCTTATTTCGAGTGGAAATCTTACTTGAACTTGTTTTCGTGTCATGATTCTACTTCAAGAACTTTCAAGCCATCCAAGATCCTTTGAAGCTAGATCCATTTTTCTCATTTCCAGTAGCTTTATCCAGAAAACTTGAGGTAGTAATGATGTCCATAACATCATTCGATTCATACATATAAAGCTATCTTATTCGAAGGTTTGAACATGTAATCACTAGAACATAGTTTAGTTAATTCTAAACTTGTTCGCAAACAAAAGTTAATCCTTCTAACTTGACTTTTAAAATCAAATAAACACATGTTCTATATCTATATGATATGCTAACTTAATGATTTAAAACTGGAAAATACAAAAAACACCGTAAAACCGGATATACGCCGTCGTAGTAACACCGCGGGCTGTTTTGGGTTAGTTAATTAAAAACTATGTGTAACAACCCAAACCAACCCTCGACCAAACCACGCAAAAATACAAAATAAAAAAATTTCTGTGCAGCATACCCGCGCGGCACGCCAGGTAGGGGCGCGCCGCGCCAAAGTGGACTATCCGGAAAGTTTTTAAACGCGAAAAAGATTGACTAGTTCCCGACACTTTTAGACGAAACGCTTTTTACCATACATCCAAATATGTAAAACTAACCTGTTTCAAACATAAAATCAATATTTTACAAGCGGGGCCCACACGACCCAAATTAAAAGTTTAGTACAAGTTAAGAGTTTCGACCACCAAAAAGTTTAAGTTCCAAACTACGCAATGAGCATGGTGTTTGGGATTAAACTACCCAACTATCGGTCAAACTCCAAGAGCTACTAAAGCCAAAAGCGTCCCCTAGCATCAAGCGGGATCTCTAGTCCAAAACGATGCCCTTACCCTTGTCCAAAACTGAACCTATAAAATGGTAAACAACGAGAGGGTAAGCAAAGCTTAGTGAATGCAATAATTATACTAATACATATATAATTATACATACTTGCATACACTTACACACCAACCCGCAAACACGCTAGCATACACATTTAGCTTATCGTCACAATAACAAGCTATAAATCTCCAATACCACAAGCTAGCATAACAACCGCATATGAATATAACTCGAATAATATAATATACTTACAACACAAATAACCATGGTTAACCAATAGTACAAGGGAACGACGCTCGCGAAAACGCCATCGGTGTTCACAACATCCGTTAGGGCACTTAACACCTCGCACCACTAACCCCTAGGGTGGCACCTTAACACCTCGGCACATCACCCCGAGTGGCATCTTAACACCTCGATGCATCACTCATTAATTTACGGAGTGGCGTCTTAACACCTCGACACTACACTCCTAGGTGGCATCTTAACACCTCGATGCTACACCCGAGTGGCATCTTAACACCTCGATGCTACACTCTTCACGTGAAACATGGTGTCTTAGCACCTCGACACTACACATTTCACACTACAACAAATAGACACATTATATACATACGCATATAATTATTCCACTCACCTCAAAGTCTTGTGAAAAGATACCCGAGCTTGCAAGACCTCAAAGTAACGTACCTATCATATAATACACATCATCAAACGCAAACTCAAGTCGGTCAACCAAACCCTTTCACCATTCTAAGCCATTTTGACCCAAGGTGCAATTTTAACCCATTTGCACCCTTAACCCTAAATTGGGTCAACACACACCAAAACCCTGATCATTCGTCAAGATGGGTTTAAAACACATTTAGGTCTCAAGGCTAACTCGTTTTCATACTTGCTAGGCCACTTAGGTCATTAAAGACTCATTTGACCCATTTTAAAGTCAACACACCCATTTGGGTCATCCATACCCAATAACACCCATTTACATATTATTAAAGTGTTCTAGCAACTAACTAACCAAATTTAAGACTCAAAAGTCCAATTAACACATTCAAATCCTAGGTTAGTCATCAATGAGCCTTCATAACCCATATTCACCCAAAATCCCCAAAATACTGACAAAATGGGTCTTTGGTTCATCACTAGCCCAAACCCTAACCCTTAAAGCAATTAAAGTAAGAAATCAGGTTTTATAACTTACCAACACAATCACCACGTAACTATCGACTAGATGAGCGACTTTATAACTTGCACCAAGACCCGATTCAACCTCTTTCACCCTTTAATTGAGCTTTCTCTCTCAAGGATTGCACTCTCTCTCTAGAGTTTAATTGGAGAAGATAAGGTTGTTGTGGGAGTAGTAAATGAGCTCCCCAAAACTGATCTAGGGTATTAAATTCGGCCCCAAAGTGAAATTACACCATTGCCCTCAAAATATCTATTTTAAAAGAAGAGGAGAATCTGTCGCAGACAGACGGCGCGGCGCGCCACCAGGCCGCGCGGTGCGCGACCTCCCAGTTCAGCATCTTTTCTCTTTTTAATTATGTGCAACCAAAACCCCAAAACTTGAGTACTTATATACACGCATGTACACTACAATTATTCGGGTCTTACAACTCTCCCCCACTTATTCGGATTGCGTCCTCGCAATCCATGTCGCATGACACGAGGGAAGATAAACCAACACGAACTCTTCGGGCTCCCAAGTGAACTCGGAACCTTTACTTCGCCGCCATTGAACCTTGAAAGTTCTCACCTCTTTATTCCTCAACATTTTCACCTTCTCGTCAAGGATAGCAATCGATTCCTCGAAATACTCTAACTTGTTGTTTAGCTCGATTTCGTCTAATGGCATCCATGAAGAATCATCCGCAAGACACTTACGGAGGTGGGAAACATGAAATGTATTATGGATCCCCGCAAGCTCTTCAGGTAATTCTAATCGATATGCAACTTCACCAACACGAGCTAAAACCTTGAACGGCCCAATAAACCGAGGAGCTAACTTTCCCTGTTTTCGAAATCGAATAATACCCTTCCATGGCGAAACCTTAAGCATCACCATATCGCCTTCTTGGAGCTCAATCAATCGCCTTCGTCTATCGGCATACGACTTTTGCCTATCTTGAGCCTTCTTCAAATGTTCCCGAATCAAATCGATCTTGCTATTGGTCTCTAAAACCAAATCGGTACTCCCGATCTCTCTTTGACCCACTTCTCCCCAACAAACGGGAGTTCGACACCTACGCACATAAAGCATTTCGTAAGGTGGCATCCCGATACTAGTATGATAACTATTATTGTACGAGAATTCCACCAAAGGTAAATGCTCATCCCAACTACCACCGAAGTCAATGATGCATGCCCGTAACATATCTTCCAAAGTTTGATTCGTACGTTCGGTTTGACCGTCCGTTTGAGGATGATACGCCGTGCTCAACTTCAATTGCGTACCCATATCTTCATGAAACTATTCCCAAAACCGAGATGTAAAACGGGTATCTCGATTCGATATAATAGATATAGGAACTCCATGTCACGAGACCACTTCCTTGATAAACAACTTAGCCAAGGCCTCCGACGATATCGCTTCTTTAATGGGAAGAAACAAAGCGCTTTTTGTCAATCGATCAACTATAACCCAAATCGAATCGAATTGGGTTCTCGCTGTTTTAGGTAACTTTGTAATGAAATCCATGGTAATGTGTTCCCATTTCCACTTCGGGATTTCTAACGGTTGCAACTTACCATACGGCTTTTGGTGTTCGGCTTTTACTTGTAAACATGTGACACATTGCTCAACATACTTCACAACATCACGTTTCATGCCCGGCCACCAATAATCTTTCTTCAAGTCATGATACATTTTCGTTGCGCCCGGATGGATGGAATATTTTGACTTATGTGCTTCATCAAGTAGCACCCGTCGGTAATCACCCATCTTAGGCACCCACACCCTTCCTTGAAAAGACAACAAACCATGCGGGCCTATAGTAATGAACTCCGATTGGCCCACGATTCGTTCCACATGCTTATTGTGAACGTAAGCCTCTATTTGAATCTCGCCAAGCTTCTCAAGAAAATCGTTGGAAATAATCAAACGTAACGACCCCACTTTTATCGCCGGATGTTGACTCTTTCGACTCAACGCATCCGCGACAACATTCTCCTTACCCGGATGATAAAGTATTTCACAATCGTAGTCTTTCACCACATCCATCCACCTACGTTGGCGATAATTCAAATCTCGTTGATTAAAGAGATGTTTCAAACTCTTATGATCCGAATAAATCGTACACTTGACACCATACAAGTAATGGCGCCAAATTTTCAACGCATGCACAACCGCCGCCAACTCAAGATCATGAGTCGGATATCTCGTTTCGTGTTCCTTTAATTTTCGAGAGGCATAAGCGATGACTTTACCTCTTTGCATCATAACACACCCGAGCCCATTTAGCGAAGCATCACAATAAACCGTCATATCTTCCACACCTTCCGGTAATACTAACACCGGAGCTTGATTCAACTTCTCTTTTAACAATTGAAAAGCAATTTCTTGCTCGTTCTCCCAATTAAACTTAGCATTCTTTCTCGTCAACTTCGTTAATGGAGAAGCAATCTTAGAAAAGTCTTGGATAAACCGACGATAATAACCGGTCAATCCGAGGAAACTTCGGATTTTCGTAGGCGTAGTCGGTCGTCCCCAACTCTTCACTGTCTCTATCTTCCACGGATCTACTTGAATACCGTCTTTGTTCACAATATGATCAAGGAATTGGACTTTCCTTAGCCAAAATTCACATTTGGAGAACTTAGCATACAACTTCTCCTTTCGTAAGGTCTTCAATACTTCACGCAAATGACGTTCATGTTCGTTCATACTTTTCGAATAAACTAGTATGTCGTCGATGAACACTATTACCGACTTGTCCAACATAGGTTGGCACACTCGGTTCATAAGATCCATGAATACCGCCGGTGCATTCGTAAGACCAAAAGGCATCACCACAAACTCAAAATGCCCATACCGCGTTCTAAAAGCCATTTTCTCAATGTCTTCCTCACGGACCCGCATTTGGTGATAGCCGGACCGTAGGTCGATCTTAGAGAAATACGTTGCACCTTGAAGTTGATCAAATAAATTGTCAATCCTAGGTAATGGATAACGATTCTTGATCGTCACTTTATTCAACTCACGGTAATCAATGCACATACGCATACTACCATCTTTCTTCTTCACAAATAACACCGGAGCGCCCCACGGTGAAGCACTCGGTCGAATAAAACCCTTCTCGAGCAATTCTTGAATTTGATTTAACAACTCTTGCATCTTCGTTGGCACTAAACGATAAGGAGTTTTAGCAATGGGGGTAGCCCCCAGAACCAACTCGATTTAATTCACTCAAAAGGGATTTAAAATGAAGAAGTTATGGGTAAAACATGATTGGATAATTTTTTCTTGTTGTAGCTACGTGAAAATTGGTAACAAATCTATATTAATCATATCCTAGCTAACTTATATTGTATTATATATGTATTCTAATATATTTTGTAATCTTGGGATACCATAGACACGTCTGCAAATGTTTTGACATATCATATCGACCCATGTGTATATATTATTTGGAACAACCATAGACACTCTATATGCAGTAATGTGAGAGTTAGCTATACAGGGTTGAGGTTGATTCCAAAAATATATATACTTTGAGTTGTGATCTAGCCTGAGACGTGTATACACTGGGTCGTGGATTGATTCAAGATAATATATATCATTTTTTTTTTCTGTACATCTAACTTTGGACAACTAGTTGTAGGTTACTAACGAGGACAGCTGACTTAATAAACTTAAAATATCAAAATGTATTAAAAGTGTTGTAAATATATTTTGAACATACTTTGATATATATATGTACATATTTGTTATAGGTTCGTGAATCGACCAGTGGCAAAGTCTTACTTCCCGACGAAGTAAAAATCTGTGAAAGTGAGTTATAGTCCCACTTTTAAAATCTAATATTTTGGGATGAGAATACATGCAGTTTTATAAATGTTTTACGAAATAGACACAAGTAAATGAAACTACATTATATGGGTGAATGATCGAATCCGAATATGCCCCTTTTGCTTGGTAGCCTAAGAATTAGTAAACCGATCTACTAATTGACGCGAATCCTAAAGATAGATCTATTGGGCCTAACGAACCCCATCCAAAGTACCGGATGCTTTAGTACTTTGAATTCGTTTATATCATGTCCGAAGGATTTCCCGGAATGATAGGGGATATTCTTATATGCATCTTGTTAATGTCGGTTACCAGATGTTCACCATATGAATGAATTTTATCTCTATGTATGGGATGTATATTGAAACATGAAATCTTGTAGTCTATTATTATGATTTGATAATATATAGGATAAACCTAAAACTCACCAACATTTTTGTTGACGTTTTAAGCATGTTTATTCTCAGGTGATTATTAAGAGCTTCCGCTGTTGCATACTAAAATAAGGACAAGATTTGGAGTCCATGCTTGTATGATATTATGAAAAAACTGCATTCAAGAAACTTATTTTTGATGTAATATGTTCTTATTGTAAACCATTATGTAATGGTCGTGTGTAAACGGTATATTTTAGATTATCTGTGATGACCCGAAAATTTCTGACCAAATTTAAACTTTATCTTTAAATGATTTAATGTTTCCGACACGATAAGCAAAGTCTATGAAGTTGAATCTCAAAATTTTAGAACTGTTTCATGTATTAAATTACATTTGACTACTCTCGACGATTCATGAACAATTATATGTATGTATATATATATGTACAAGTAAAAACGACTTTTCTACAGTAAAACACTATTTGCTACAGTAAAACACTATTTGCTACAGTGAAAACGTATTTTGCTACAGTGCTACAGTGCTACAGTGATTTGCTACAGTGAAACACTATTTGCTACAGTAAAACACTATTTGATGTCGACGAACTAGCAAACAAAAACAGGATAAGGCGGCCATGCGATCGCATGGCAAAAACACTGAAAATTCATGCGATCGCATGAGGTACTGTAGCAGGCCACATACTATAAAAGCTCGATCTGGTCTCCACATATTATTATTATTTATTATATTATTATTATTATTATTATTATTATTATTATTATTATTATTATTATTATTATTATTATTATTAAGATTAATATTATTATTATTAATCTTATTATAATATTATTATTAGTAGTATATATACATAAAATACTACGACGAGGTTATGAGCGTGTCACCTTCAAAATGGGTTTTTGAGCGGGATAGAGCTAAGGAAATTATGGGTTATTGCCAAGGAGGTTATGGGTAATGTTCGAGGGTATATTTGTGAATCAAATCTAGTGTTTATCATCTCTGTTGCGTCTACATACTTTCCTACAATATTGAATCTCAATATTGATACGTACGCACTCATATTTTATCTTTTATACAGTAATTGTGTATCCATGTCTAGTGCTCGAGTATATATATTTATGCATGCTTGTATGCTAAATTTTGTCGTTAAACAGTTATGATGAATCACGAAGTAAATACATATATTACTGATAAAAGGTATGTGATATGCATGTTTTTGGAAAGCTGGCGAAAAATCAATAACTTTTCATTTAGATATCGAATAATTTCGATGAATTGATTAAAAGATATGATCAACTGAATTATGATTGACGTTAATTGAAATTGCTTTTGAATCTACAATTAAGATTTAAACAACTTGTTTACGAGATTGATAAAATGGATTTTTGAATATTACCAACCGAGTAAATAACTCCTTATATAAGGTATGTCTCGTTTTGTTGAACTATTGTCAAAATTGACTTTTTGAAACTACTTTGGATAACTTTTGTATGTCAATCTCGAGCATTAGGATTGTGATACACTATGACCAGACCTAGCTTGATAGACATTTATTGACCAACATATATTCTCTAGGTTGAGATCTACGGTTATTTGGTAATCCGAGTTTCAGTCACATTTTGGTAAACGACTTTATATGCTGCTAAGGTGAGTTTCATTTTCCCTTTTTTACTCATTACATTTTTGGGCTGAGAATACATGCAAATGCTTTATTAACCGATATACAATATTTATATGCGTGAGTGTCATTTGCTCCCTTTTTAATTGCTTTTGCAATATATATTTTTGGGCTGAGAATACATGCATTTTATTTTAAACGCAATGGATACAAGTACATACTAAATTCTACACTGAGTTTGAACCGAAAATCCCTTAGCTTTGGTAACTAGTAACTGCCGGTTATTGTAGTAACCCGTCCTAATCCATCCGGACGAAGTCCATATCGATTATAAACGATTCACAACAGTTGATTACATCGCGAGGTACTTGACCTCTATATGATACATTTACAAACATTGCATTCGTTTTTGAAAAGACAATCTTTCATTACATCGAAAGTTGAAGGCATGCATACCATTTCATAATACATCTAACTATAATTGACTTGATAATAATCTTGATGAACTCAACGACTCAAATGCAACGTCTTTTGAAATATGCCATGAATGACTCCAAGTAATGTCTCTAATATGAGCTAATACACAACGGGAGATTTCTTTCATACCTGAGAATAAACATGCTTTAAAGTGTCAACCAAAAGGTTGGTGAGTTCATTAGTTTATCATAAAGAATCATTTCATAATTTTAATAGACCACAAGATTTCATAGTTCCATTTCTCATAAACATACGTCCCATGCATAGAGACTAAAATATCATTCATATGGATTGAACACCTGGTAATCGACATTCACAATATACATATAAGAATATCCCCATCATTCCGGGATCCTCCTTCGGACATGATATAAATTTCGAAGTACTAAAGCATCCGGTACTTTGGATGGGGCTTGTTGGGCCCGATAGATCTATCTTTAGAGTTCGCGTCAATTAGGGTGTCTGTTCCCTAATTCTTAGATTTCCAGACTAAAAAGGGGCATATTCGATTTAATAATCCAGCCATAGAATGTAGTTTTGATTACTTGTGTCTATTTCGTAAAACAGTTATAAAAGCAGCGCATGTATTCTCAGTCCTAAAAATATATATTGCAAAAGCATTTAAAAAGGGAGCAAATGAAACTCGCGCATATAAATATTGTAAAACAGTTAATAAAGCATTTGCATGTATTCTCAGCCCAAAAATGTAATGAGTAAAAAGGGATCAAATGAAACTCACCCTACAATATTTTGTAGTAAAAATATTCATACGACGATACTGAAAAATGCAGGGTTGGCTTCGGATTCACGAACCTATATCATTTATATATATATTAACACATATAATTGTAATAAAATAAATTCATATATTATATCTTAAATTATATATCTTATATATTAAATTTGTATATATTTAAAATAATTAATATTTATATAGTTTAATATTATATTTAAAATCAATAATTTGTTATATGTAAATATTTATATAAATAATCTTAATATATATAAATATATGTAATATTATGGTAGTTGGAATATATATAATCTTATATAGAATATATTTATTTGTTATAATAGTATTGTTAATATAAAAGTAGTAATCATAATAATAATAATAATAATGATAATAAAAATAATAATAATAAAAATAATAATAATATTAATGATAATGACAATGATAATGATAAGGATAATTATACTACTAATAATGATAACTATAAAAATAATGATTTTACTAATAATAATATTACTAACATTTATTTTAATAACTATAATGGTAATAATAATAAGAATAATAATAATGATAAGTAAATTAATAAATAACTACCTCAAAGAAGTAGTCCCAAAAAAAAAATGCCCAAGTCCGGTTTTGAACCCGCGACGTCCCGATAACATCCTTAACCATTACTCTATGTATTTCAATTCTAAAATAACACCCAACTTTAAATTGTTTCCGCGACCTCTTGTTTCCCCTAACAGACTCCCAAACCATCTGCACTAACTTGTTTTTCTAATATAATACAGGTTTTAAATTTATTTATCCCATTTTTCTGTTTCATCTTCTCCATTCACGATCATAATCATTATCATAATGAATCACCATCATCATCATCATAATCTTAGTCATGAGATCGTGATCCTAATCATTATCTTTCGAGTTATTATCAATATCATTATCTTTTACGATTCTTATTTATTATCATCCTCACTCATCATAAACTTTATCATCATCTCATCACAATTCATGAAATCATCATACACTATTCGTTAATCTCTTGGTAACATCATAGATTCGTCCTTGACATCATAACCATCATTATTAACCTTAATGTAAAATCACGATTATGTATATGATCATAATTAATTCTGTCTCTTCGTTCCACAGTCCTCATCAATTACTATCTCATTCTATCTACACCTTATTTTGTATGGGCCAAAGATTTAACTCACCACTAATCCATATGATCTAGAAGTCCAACAATTCATAAATCTCGGCCCATTACTCATAACAAACCCAATAGAACTCGGTTGTTAAAAGAAAAATATTTGCTAATCTATTCTTGTGGTACCCATACACTAATCGACTACAATGGCATCATCTAAAAAGCAGTCAAACACAACTTTATGTGTTTTTCTTAGTCTATCAAGTAGCCAAATATTTAATTATCAACTTGCATAAGTGGGTTAACTTGTTAGGTTTGTGTCGGCCATGTAGAGGATAAAGAAACACTCACTAGTAGTTCCATCTTTATTAATCATTCGCTTTATCCATCTTTGTTAATTTGAAATCGGAATATATATAAGTGCAGCAGCAAAGCAGAAATCTGTTGCGAGTAAAAGTTGCAGCCTATAGTGGTTGTTATCAAAATCAATTTCAAATGGTAATAGTTGTAGAGGATAGTAGTGAGTAACGAAAGTAGACAGAAATGATAATCAGGTGCAGCAGCAGTGAGTTTTGATAATAAAAAAAAATAAGGTGGCAACAGAAATCGAATATAGAAGTAGAAACATAATGAGCGGGTAATAGTTAAAAAAATGGTTTGTTTAATAACCTTGATGAAGGTGGTGGTGATCGATTGCTGTAGGGTGGCGATTGTTTAGTGGTGGTGTTTTGTAGATTGTAAGTAGTGGTGTATGTATGAACATATCTATATAGAGAAAAAGATGATGAAGGTGATTTGGTTCAAGCTAAATTCACGAAGGAAACAAGAAGTATTTCGAACAGCCGACTTTAATTGTAACAAGTTGTTTTGTAGGTTGAGGTTCTCCGTTTTTTTTTTTTTTTTTAAGATGGTTTGTTCATGGTTTAGGGTAGTGGAGCCTTGGTGGTTGTGGCTTGATGGTGTGGTTGGAAAATCCCGTATTGAGTTGGGCAAGAAGAAAATAAATGATGTCTAAATGTTACTAGTTAGATTTTTGTTTGGTAAACACATTTGGTGATGGTGTTTGTTTTGCGATGGTTGTATCCGAATAGAAGTTGTATGCAGGCGTAGGTAATGGTATCTAATGGTGAAGTTTAATGGTTGCTTGAGGTGTGATTTTTGGTGGTGAAACAGGAACATAGAAGACAGTAATATAGCAGTAGCGGTAACCCACTAGTTCGTCCATGTGTTTGTTGGTTGAGACCGAAACGAATGATGATCGATATATTTTCAAACTTGGGGTCATGGTGAGTGTTCCAAAGGTGGTTCTCGAATAAACAAGAAGAAGCAAGAGAAAAATAATGCAAGGGTGGGGATAGTGGGTTACATGTAATATATATATATATATATATATATATATATATATATATATATATATATATATATATATATATATATATATATATATATATATATATATATATATTATCAAAAGTAAAATAGTAAAACTCAAATGAGTCCATCAATTAATCAATTAGAAATAGTTCAACAATCATAAATCTCATAGATGCAGTGTATGTGGATATATATGTATAGTGAGTTAGATACATAGGATATATATAAAGGTTAAATAATATAGAAAGTGATAGAATAGGTGGATAACAGAAAGGAAATTTGAGCAGTGGTAGGATGGTGGTTTCTGTTTGTACATTCGAACCACAGCAACAATCCAAGTGGGTCTCGTTCAAAAACACTAACAATAATATAGAAGTAATAACAACAAACATGTGTGGGTGATGGGTTATCATCTTGTAATATGACAATTTAAATATACATACATAAAGCTAGTGGATTTCAATCCATAAAAAGTAGTCATAGAATTATTTGCAGAGAATCTTGTTTCAATTTATCACGGAGTAAATAATAATAATATAATAATAATTATAATATAAAATTAAAACGTGATTAAGTTAGCCGTCGTCTACTATTTCATTTACGGACTGAAATTCGTATTCCGTTGATAATGGATAAAAGTACACTGAAAAATCCCAAATATTTATATTACAATATTCATTTAACTACTTATGTATATCAATTATATATATATTACATATATTAACTTCCATTGTTAATATATAATTTTTCATTTTTATCTTTGTTAATTGAACTAGCATTCCTAAATAATGTATTCAAGTTATAATATATACATATATATATTTACATATCTATTTGAAATTAATTGTTCGTGAATTGTCGAGAATCATCGAAGGTCAATTGACTATATGAAACAGTTCAAAATTTTGAGACTCAACATTACAGACTTTCCTTATCGTGTCGGAAATATATAAAGATTCAAGTTTAAATTTGGTCGGAAATTCCCGGGTCACTACAGTACCTACCCGTTAAAGAAATTTCGTCCCGAAATTTGAGTGAGGTTGTCATGGCTAACAATAAGAATGTTTTCATGACAAATATGAGTTGATAAATAGAATTTTATCACAGGGTGTAACCTGGATAAAATAATTCGTTTATTCGAAGCGTACGAGTGAAGCTATCACGAAAGAATGAAATGAAGAAATAGAGATTCGTCTTAGCTTTTGACTTAATCAGGGATGAATTTAGAACATAAGGTGCGTCATATCTTTTGACGTTGTCTTGGTTGAATTCCGGAATTTAAGGGATTTAAAGAAAATCTTCGAAATCTAAAAGATTTGATTCTTCGACGAATAAGGAAATTAAGATCTCTATAATTAAATACGGTGATCTACCTTGATTACTCTGTCTGATATTTCCATTATAAATTTACCTTTTCCATTCCATTAGTTTTCACCACTTTTATACTCAATTCCAAATTCAAAAGATTTTTGAAAATGCTTAATCCAGTTCTGATCCTTATCCTTATCCTTACTATCACAACAATCATTCTCCTTTTCCAAATTCTACCGGAACAATCTGTTTACTTCTACCATTACCTTGGGGTGATACTATTCTTAATTATACCGTGTCTTTATATTGCTATTCGTATTAATGTATACGGTTTGTGATTTCAGTGTTGTTGTCGAGTTTTATATCTTCCCTTACGTTTCGGAGCTCTTTGCCTTTTTATTCTCTTCTCGACCTCTAATAAGACGAGTAATGGTCCAGAATTCGTAAGTATGGAGTTTCGAATGAACTTAATGTTCTAATCAAGAAAGAACGTAATAGCACGATTTGATTTGTCAAATTACCAGAATTACTGAGAATAGAACTATCAAGAATATATTTTCTTGATATGTTCAGAGGTGAATTAGAATGAAAGAGTTATGTAACATGGCACACGATGATGGTATGATCCACTGTGAACCATCATCACGTTTCATTAGAAACTCAGCATGACTTACTGTAATATAATCACGTTGGCCGGGCGTCATTATATTATACTAACTCATGCTTTAATTCCCAACACTTCTCCACAATTCATTCATAATTTATACTTAGGTTTTACAGAAGTTTCCAATATAATGGAATACGGAAAACACGAAGAGATAGATAATTTCGGACAAGAATATTTATGAAAATATCCTCATAAATATCGAAGATATTTAAGATGATATTTTAGAGTTTCTAAGTTCGAAGGTCGATGAAGAAAAATTTTCCGCAAGATTTTAACATGACTACGGAGCAAGATATACGTTGAAGGTTTCATTGGATCCAGAATTACCTGGATTCTTTGAATATAGGGTATAGTTCTTGTATTTTTCCTTGGTCTCCTTCGTGGTTAGCTCAATTCGTTTTCCAGTTCCAACTTTTCTGAACTTTTCTAACATACTAATTTTTTTTTTTTTTTTTCATAAAACTTCCAACAATTAAGGTCGTTTACGGTTTTTGCTGCTTCATCAGCATTTCGAGGAATAGTTCGCAGTTCGGGGTGTTTTTCAGAAACTTCACATTCAAGCATGTAAGTCCAGATGATAGACGTTATATGTACACATATAACTATTGGCATAGGCATGCTGCGAGATTTCAAAATACTGATTGCTAATTCCCGATGATTCATATGGCAATTCTTGTTACAAGATGCAGATGAGTAAATGATGGGGTTTTGATAAATATAATGATTTTTCAAAAAATCCTAGATCATTACAGTTGCTGATAAGCTTACTGCTAATGTGGTGGAATATAAATGGTTCAGGCGAAAAAGCAACGTATATATCAAGGTTATAATAAGGCTGTTTTGACTGAAAAGTCGAAGTTGACTTGCTGGAGCTGTGACAAAACTGACTACTTTGAAAAAGAATTGGAATACTATTTTCGGTAATAACAATACCAAAGGAGCTAGCACAGATACGTGTTGAACGTTTACTCAGGCTTCGAGTGTTTTTCAGGTGCATAACTATATGCATCAATCTTTTCTTCCGTAGATGAAGTGCGGTTGGTTCATCCTCTCGATTGAGGTGTTTTCGAGAATCATGAAGGGTTTGAACGCAAATTGTAATCGTCAAGATACAAATGAGGTTTAAGATGAAATCAAGTGGCAAACTTATATATCAAAGTTATAATAAGCTAATCCGAATGAAAGTCGAAGTTAATTTGCTGGAGCTGTGACAAAATTTGCTAATTTTGGAGAGGTATTGTAAAGTTATTTTCGCTAATAACACGCCAATGGATCTGGCACAGTTTTGAATTCAAAGTAAGGCTTCGAAGGATGTAGGAATCTAAAAGTGATGTCTTCTGTTAAATCTTGACTTGGATTTTGATCGGTCAAAATCCGAATATGAAATTAAATTTGAATGAAAATAGTTGTTCTTTGGTGAACGGATACATATATGTGTGGTTGTATGTAGGATAGTAAGTGACCGTTGAAACGGATTTGAAGGATGTACAGTGTAACATGTTACTGTGAAATCTAAATATTCATCGGGTATTACCTACCCGTTAAAATATTTTCACCATTAACAGTTTGTTCAAAAGAATTTTTTTTTTTTACAATCTTTATGAAAATATATATACATATATATTTTCTTCAGGTGTAATCATGGATTTAATGAGTTAATATGATATTAATCTCATTTGATTTATCGTTAGAACTAGAATACATAATCTCTAAAACATTAGAGGTTACATAGTTCCCATGTAGAATGAAGATAAACAGTGTAGAATGTCATGTAGAACAAGATTGTACTTGGGGTACAGATTGTGAGGTTGAGGCTTGTGATGCGGATGTTGAGGCTTGTGTTGTTGGTGCTGATATTGGTGGTGCTGTTGATGTCAGTGATGTTACTGAAGCTGGTAATTTTTGCACCATAATTTCCAAAGCCACTACTCGAGCGCGAAGCTCGTTGACTTCTTCTATTACTCTGGAATGATTGTCGGTCAGAACGATCGGAGGAATAAGGTTTAGAATTTTGGATAAAATATAATCATGGCGAGATATTCGGGTAATGAGGGAGAAAATAGTGTTTCAGATTGGTTCGCCAGTGAATGCTTCAGGTTCTTCGCCAAGAGTGCAGGTTGGTGGGTGGAAGGGATCGCCTTCTTCTCGTCTCAATCGGTTAAGTCGACTACGAACCCATCAGATGAATTGGGGATGGATGATTGGTTGATTCATTTCGGTGACACTGCTTTCGGAGCTTAGGTGATACTCTATATCGGAATAGCTGTCGGAATCCGAGGAATTCGAACTGGATGAGGGATTCATCTCTTACGGTCAGATGAAGGATATTCAATAAGAAATAGATTATAGGATGTAGATTAGTACCCTGCAATACATAATTTACATATGCATATATAATACTAGAATCCCATAAGTTACGGAGGAATCTACGGAAGATATAAGGCAGAGTCTACTGTAATAGATACGCTAAGATATGAATTTGTCTATACACTATCTATGCAATAAAGGCAGTATGACGTGTCTAGACTAAGAATGTTAAGCAGGTAATTTTTGACACGAAATGATAAGCAAAACTTTTGACATGTAGACACGGTCGAAGTCCAGACTCACTAATGCATCTTAACAACTATCAGTTAAACACACTAATGCAAGACCTGGTTCGCTAAGACCACCGCTCTGATACCACCTGTAGTAACCCGTCCTAATCCATCCGGACGAAGTCCATATCGATTATAAACGATTCACAACAGTTGATTACATCGCGAGGTACTTGACCTCTATATGATACATTTACAAACATTGCATTCGTTTTTGAAAAGACAATCTTTCATTACATCGAAAGTTGACGGCATGCATACCATTTCATAATACATCTAACTATAATTGACTTGATAATAATCTTTATGAACTCAACGACTCAAATGCAACGTCTTTTGAAATATGCCATGAATGACTCCAAGTAATGTCTCTAATATGAGCTAATACACAGTGGGAGATTTCTTTCATACCTGAGAATAAACATGCTTTAAAGTGTCAACCAAAAGGTTGGTGAGTTCATTAGTTTATCATAAAGAATCATTTCATAATTTTAATAGACCACAAGATTTCATAGTTCCATTTCTCATAAACATACGTCCCATGCATAGAGACTAAAATATCATTCATATGGATTGAACACCTGGTAATCGACATTCACAATATACATATAAGAATATCCCCATCATTCCGGGATCCTCCTTCGGACATGATATAAATTTCGAAGTACTAAAGCATCCGGTACTTTGGATGGGGCTTGTTGGGCCCGATAGATCTATCTTTAGAGTTCGCGTCAATTAGGGTGTCTGTTCCCTAATTCTTAGATTTCCAGACTAAAAAGGGGCATATTCGATTTAATAATCCAGCCATAGAATGTAGTTTTGATTACTTGTGTCTATTTCGTAAAACAGTTATAAAAGCAGCGCATGTATTCTCAGTCCTAAAAATATATATTGCAAACGCATTTAAAAAGGGAGCAAATGAAACTCGCGCATATAAATATTGTAAAACAGTTAATAAAGCATTTGCATGTATTCTCAGCCCAAAAATGTAATGAGTAAAAAGGGATCAAATGAAACTCACCCTACAATATTTTGTAGTAAAAATATTCATACGATGATACTGAAAAATGCAGGGTTGGCTTCGGATTCACGAACCTATATCATTTATATATATATTAACACATATAATTGTAATCAAATAAATTCATATATTATATCTTAAATTATATATCTTATATATTAAATTTGTATATATTTAAAATAATTAATATTTATATAGTTTAATATTATATTTAAAATCAATAATTTGTTATATGTAAATATTTATATAAATAATCTTAATATATATAAATATATGTAATATTATGGTAGTTGGAATATATATAATCTTATATAGAATATATTTATTTGTTATAATAGTATTGTTAATATAAAAGTAGTAATCATAATAATAATAATAATAATAATGATAATAAAAATAATAATAATAAAAATAATAATAATATTAATGATAATGACAATGATAATGATAAGGATAATTATACTACTAATAATAATAACTATAAAAATAATGATTTTACTAATAATAATATTACTAACATTTATTTTAATAACTATAATGGTAATAATAATAAGAATAATAATAATGATAAGTAAATAAATAAATAACTACCTCAAAGAAGTAGTCCCAAAAAAAATGCCCAAGTCCGGTTTTGAACCCGCGACGTCCCGCTAACCCGATAACATCCTTAACCATTACTCTATGTATTTCAATTCTGAAATAACACCCAACTTTAAATTGTTTCCGCGACCTCTTGTTTCCCCTAACAGACTCCCAAACCATCTGCACTAACTTGTTTTTCTAATATAATACAGGTTTTAAATTTATTTATCCCATTTTTCTGTTTCATCTTCTCCATTCACGATCATAATCATTATCATAATGAATCACCATCATCATCATCATAATCTTAGTCATGAGATCGTGATCCTAATCATTATCTTTCGAGTTTTTATCAATATCATTATCTTTTACGATTCTTATTTATTATCATCCTAACTCATCATAAAATTTATCATCATCTCATCACAATTCATGAAATCATCATACACTATTCGTTAATCTCTTGGTAACATCATAGATTCGTCCTTGACATCATAACCATCATTATTAACCTTAATGTAAAATCACGATTATGTATATGATCATAATTAATTCTGTCTCTTCGTTCCACAGTCCTCATCAATTACTATCTCATTCTATCTACACCTTATTTTGTATGGGCCAAAGATTTAACTCACCACTAATCCATATGATCTAGAAGTCCAACAATTCATAAATCTCGGCCCATTACTCATAACAAACCCAATAGAACTCGGTTGTTAAAAGAAAAATATTTGCTAATCTATTCTTGTGGTACCCATACACTAATCGACTACAATGGCATCATCTAAAAAGCAGTCAAACACAACTTTATGTGTTTTTCTTAGTCTATCAAGTAGCCAAATATTTAATTATCAACTTGCATAAGTGGGTTAACTTGTTAGGTTTGTGTCGGCCATGTAGAGGATAAAGAAACACTCACTAGTAGTTCCATCTTTATTAATCATTCGCTTTATCCATCTTTGTTAATTTGAAATCGGAATATATATAAGTGCAGCAGCAAAGCAGAAATCTATTGCGAGTAAAAGTTGCAGCCTATAGTGGTTGTTATCAAAATCAATTTCAAATGGTAATAGTTGTAGAGGATAGTAGTGAGTAACGAAAGTAGACAGAAATGATAATCAGGTGCAGCAGCAGTGAGTTTTGATAAAAAAAAAAATAAGGTGGCAACAGAAATCGAATATAGAAGTAGAAACATAATGAGCGGGTAATAGTTAAAAAAAATGGTTTGTTTGATAACCTTGATGAAGGTGGTGGTGATCGATTGCTGTAGGGTGGCGATTGTTTAGTGGTGGTGTTTTGTAGGTTGTAAGTAGTGGTGTATGTATGAACATATCTATATAGAGAAAAAGATGATGAAGGTGATTTGGTTCAAGCTAAATTCACGAAGGAAACAAGAAGTATTTCGAACAGCCGTCTTTAATTGTAACAAGTTGTTTTGTAGGTTGAGGTTCTCCATTTTTTTTTTTTTTAAGATGGTTTGTTCATGGTTTAGGGTAGTGGAGCCTTGGTGGTTGTGGCTTGATGGTGTGGTTGGAAAATCCCGTATTGAGTTGGGCAAGAAGAAAATAAATGATGTCTAAATGTTACTAGTTAGATTTTTGTTTGGTAAACACATTTGGTGATGGTGTTTGTTTTGCGATGGTTGTATCCGAATAGAAGTTGTATGCAGGCGTAGGTAATGGTATCTAATGGTGAAGTTTAATGGTTGCTTGAGGTGTGATTTTTGGTGGTGAAACAGGAACATAGAAGACAGTAATATAGCAGTAGCGGTAACCCACTAGTTCGTCCATGTGTTTGTTGGTTGAGACCGAAACGAATGATGATCGATATATTTTCAAACTTGGGGTCATGGTGAGTGTTCCAAAGGTGGTTCTCGGATAAACAAGAAGAAGCAAGAGAAAAATAATGCAAGGGTGGGGATAGTGGGTTACATGTAATGTATATATATATATATATATATATATATATATATATATATATATATATATATATATATATATATATATAGATTAGATATTATCAAAAGTAAAATAGTAAAACTCAAATGAGTCCATCAATTAATCAATTAGAAATAGTTCAACAATCATAAATCTCATAGATGTAGTGTATGTGGATATATATGTATAGTGAGTTAGATACATAGGATATATATAAAGGTTAAATAATATAGAAAGTGATAGAATAGGTGGATAACAGAAAGGAAATTTGAGCAGTGGTAGGATGGTGGTTTCTGTTTGTACATTCGAACTACAGCAACAATCCAAGTGGGTCTCGTTCAAAAACACTAACAATAATATAGAAGTAATAACAACAAACATGTGTGGGTGATGGGTTATCATCTTGTAATATGACAATTTAAATATACATACATAAAGCTAGTGGATTTCAATCCATAAAAAGTAGTCATAGAATTATTTGCAGAGAATCTTGTTTCAATTTATCACGGAGTAAATAATAATAATATAATAATAATTATAATATAAAATTAAAACGTGATTAAGTTAGCCGTCGTCTACTATTTCATTTACGGACTGAAATTCGTATTCCGTTGATAATGGATAAAAGTACACTGAAAAATCCCAAATATTTATATTACAATATTCATTTAACTACTTATGTATATCAATTATATATATATTACATATATTAACTTCCATTGTTAATATATAATTTTTCATTATTATCTTTGTTAATTGAACTAGCATTCCTAAATAATGTATTCAAGTTATAATATATACATATATATATATTTACATATCTATTTGAAATTAATTGTTCGTGAATTTTCGAGAATCATCGAAGGTCAATTGACTATATGAAACAGTTCAAAATTTTGAGACTCAACATTACAGACTTTGCTTATCGTGTCGGAAATATATAAAGATTCAAGTTTAAATTTGGTCGGAAATTCCCGGGTCACTACAGTTATAAGAACTGGTGGGCGCGAGTAGTTATATATGGATCCATAGGGCTTGATATCCCCGTCCGAGCTTGAGCACTTGCCTTTTAACGGACGTATGCCATTTGAGAAGCGTACACGTTGGTTTGCGTGTATTTTTAAGATGATTATACAAAGGGTACAAATTATATATACGTTAAGTTTAGTTACCAGGGTGCTCAATTTCGTAGAATATTTTGATAAACATTTCTGGATGAAACAACTGAAATCTTGTGATCCACCTTTATGTACAGATTATGCAAAACATTAAAACTATGAACTCACCAACCTTTGTGTTGACACTTGTTAGCATGTTTATTCTCAGGTTCCCTAGAAGTCTTCCGCTGTTTTCTTATATGATAGACAAGCTATGTACATGGAGTCTTATATGGCATATTTTTCAAGAAAATGTTGCATTCACCAATTCATCATCATGTACCTTATTTTGACTGCATTGTCAACGAAAGTACTATTGTAAACTATTATATACGGTGATTGTCTATATGTAGAAATCATCAGATGTCGAAAACCTTTGATTTAAATATTCATTTATGGTGTACCTTTTCAAAAGAATGCAATGTTTACAAAACGTATCATATAGAGGTCAAATACCTCGCAATGAAATCAATGAATGACGTGTTCGTCCATATGGATTTGGAGCGATCATCACATTATCATTATTTGATAATCTACGTAATGCTTTTTAAACCTTTATCAATAAAATAAAGGTTATGGTTGTTTTAAAAATGAATGCAGTCTTTGAAAAACGTCTCATATAGAGGTCAAAACTTCGCGAAGAAATCAATTAATATGGAACGTTTATAATCAATATGAACGGGACATTTCAGTTGGTATCCGAGCGTTGGTCTTAGAGAACCAGAAAATTGCATTAGTGTGTCTTACCGAGTTTGTTAGGATGCATTAGTGAGTCTGGACTTCGACCGTGTTTTTCTTTAGAAAAAAAAAACGATTGCTTAACATATTTTTTTATTGGAAACTATATATTGTTAACATGTAAATATTATGTGATATATTAATCTCTTAACATGTTTGATATTGTGTGATAGATGTCTACCTCTAGTGCAAATCCCATTGATTCACCTAATAATAATGAAGAGTCGAATATATTTTGAGAAGATTCACAAATTCCCGAAGAGGAACCGGAAGAGGAGGAACCGGAAGAGGAGGAACCGGAAGAAGAGGAACCAGAAGATGAGGAATCGGAAGAGGAGGAACCAGAAGAAGAAGAGGTTTCGGAGGAAGAAATATTGATACCTATAGTAAATCGATTAAATAAAAAAAAATCCTCAACCAACGGACCAAAGTTAATAATGGTCAATGGTGTTTCCGCTGAGGAAGCAAAATATTGGGAAGATTACCAATTTTCCGATGTATCGGATCCCGATAAGGATTCCGATGATGTTATAGAAATTACCTCGACCCAATTTAATAAAGCGAAAGAAAATAATAAGGGAAAAGGTATAAAAATAGAGAAACCCGATTCCAACCCCGATGAACTTTATATGTATCGACAACATCCGTATTTCCTAAAATGTAACAATGACCCGGGAACCTCTAAACCACCAGGTTTTTTCTAAACCATTATATAAAACGACGGCTCGTTTTAGAGGAACACCATATATTCCTAGAAAATTAGGAAAACGAACCAAGTCCGAAGAAGAAGAAACCAGTGATTCAGATTAAAGGGTTGTAATCATGTTGTGTATTATATGTATTGTAGTGTGCTTGTACTTTTATGTTCTATGTAAAAATTGCTTGTATTGTTTGTTAATTATCTTTTACGAATCTAATCCTTGTCTATTTTACAGTATAAAAACAAAATGGACGTTAAGGGCAGACGACCGAATATTTTAGAAGACCTACCAGAGGATATGATTGAGGAAATCTTGTCTAGAGTCGGTCAGAATTCATCAGCACATTTAGTTATGGCAAAATTAACTTGTCAAACATTTGAAAGACTTTCCGGAAATGCCTTAGTTTATAAAAGGCTTTCCTTTGATAGGTGGGGTATATCACATTGGGGAGACCATAAGTTACGCCGTGTTTTCTTTAAAGCGTTAAATGCGGGGAACCCAAATGAAATTTTACGCTACGGGTTAAGAACCTATTTTGACTCAACATATCCCAACATAGGATTTCGTGAATTAGAAAGAGCTTCTAACATGCAACATAAAGAAGCATGTTATGCTTACGGGTTAGTGATGTTCGCTTCTTACCAAAGTGAGAAAAAGAACATCGGATTGCACCTTTTAAATAAAACTTTCCCACAAGTGACGGATTCAGTAGTTGGGGTGAGAAACAAGGTTTTTAGATTATTACGGGGCTGTTGGACATTACGAAACCCTCGTCCTTTTGACGACGTTACAACATGCTGCCTAGCCAATGGTCATAACGGTTATTTTCCACAAGACCAAGGATGGGAAGTTGTCTAAGTAAAACCAGAATGCATGACTTGTTTCTGGACTTATGAACTACGTGTCTTTATTTCCTTTGTTGAACAACTTGCGTATTAACTAGATTTATCTTCAAAACTGTCCTGTATCAAAGTGTACTATATTTCATGTTATATGTAATATAGCGATGTTGTAAGTTTGAAAAATATTAATATGTGATATATTATTATAATCAGTTTTTCATATGGAATTGTAGTAGTTGAATTGTATATTAGCTACTAAGTATGAACTTAACGGGTAGGTAGTACCCGAATTTAAACTTATAAAACGCTATTATGAAGAAAAAGCTTTTATAAATGAGTTCATATTATGCTACGAAATACTATTGACTACTCTTAATATTCTGTATGATTAACTCGATTCAGTTGGCTATTTTGAAGCAAATGGCACCGACTACTCGACACACCATGAATATGAGCGAAGAGGAATTTCGTACCTTTCATGCTACAAACATAGCCGCAGTACAGGCTGCGCTACATACCAACAATAACTCTGAATCTAGAAATGCAGCTAACGGCGCAAGAAATCGTGTAGGATGCACCTACAAAGAATTCACTGCCTGCAAACCTTTGGAATTTGATGGAACCGAAGGACCAATTGGATTGAAACGGTGGACCGAGAAAGTTGAATCGGTGTTTGCCATAAGTAAGTGTACTGAAGAGGACAAAGTTAAGTACGCTACGCATACCTTCACAGGTATTGCGTTAACGTGGTGGAACACCTATCTTGAACAGGTAGGACAAAATGCTGCTTACGCACTACCGTGGTCGGCATTCAAGCAATTGATGAACGAGCAGTACCATCCTAGAAACGAAGTCAATAAACTCAAGGCAGAACTTAGAGAGTTACGAACACAAGGGTTCGACGTTACCACATATGAACGACGATTCACAAAGTTGTGCCTATTGTGTCCGGGAGCATTCGAAGATGAAGAAGAAAAGATCGACGCGTTTGTAAAAGGGTTACCAGTAAGGATTCAAGAAGATGTAAGTTCACACGAGCCCGCTTCTATACAGAAGGCAAGTCGAATGGCTCATAAACTCATGAATCAGATTGAGGGAAGAATTAAAGAGCAGGCGGCTGAATAAGCCAACATGAAACAACTCAAGAGGAAGTAGGAGGAAAACGGTGACAAGAGTCACCAGTACAACAACAATAACAATTACAACTACAATCGCAACAACTATCCCAACAACCGCAACAATAATCGCAACAATAACCGCAATCCTAACAATAACTACAACAAACTTCCCAACAACAACAACAACTACAACAACCGTTTCAACAATGATAACAATCCCAACAACAACCTCAATAACAACAACGACAACAAAAACCAAAAACAGCCATGTCATAGGTGTGAAGAAAATCACCAGGGGTTTTGCACGACATTTTGCAACTGGTGTAGAAGAAATGGTCATAGCGCGACAAAGTGTGCGGTCTACGGACCAAAGTTTAACAGAACTAAGGGATCAAATAATGCCGGAACAAGTAATGCCAAAATGAATAGTGTCGGAGCAAGTAATACCAACGCTGTTTGTTATAAATGTGAAAAACTGGGCCACATTATTAGAAATTGCCCGAATCAGGGGAATACTAATGGGCAGGGCCGTGGAAGAGTTTTCAATATTATTGCGGCAGAAGCACAGGAAGACCCGGAGCTTGTTACGGGTACATTTCTTATTGACGATAAATCTGCTTATGTTTTATTTGATTCGGGTGCGGATAGAAGCTATATGAGTAGAGAATTTTGTGCTAAATTAAGTTGCCCATTGACGCCTTTGGATAGTAAATTTTTACTCGAATTAGCAAATGGTAAATTAATTTCAGCAGATAATATATGTCGGAATCGAGAAATTAAACTGGTTAGCGAAACATTTAAGATTGACTTGATACCAGTAGAGTTAGGGAGTTTTGATGTGATAATCGGTATGTACTGGTTGAAAGAAGTGAAGGCAGAGATTGTTTGTTACAAAAATGCAATTCGCATTATACGAGAAAAAGGAAAACCCTTAATGGTGTACGGAGAAAAGAGCAACGCAAAGTTAAATCTTATTAGTAACCTGGAGGCACAAAAACTAATAAGAAAAGGTTGCTATGCTGTGTAGCACACATCGAGAAAGTCAATTCCGAAGAAAAGAACACCAATGATATTCCCATCGCTAAAAGAATTTCCTGATGTATTTCAGAAAGAATTACCGGGACTACCTCCACACCGATTCGTTGAATTTCAAATAGACCTTGTACCGGGAGCTGCACCAATAGCTCGTGCTCCATACAGACTCGCACCTAGCGAAATGAAGGAACTTCAGAGCCAATTACAAGAACTTTTAGAGCGTGGTTTCATTCGACCAAGCACATCACCATGGGGAGCTCCTGTTTTGTTTGTCAAGAAGAAAGATGGTACATTCAGGTTGTGTATCGACTACCGAGAGTTGAACAAACTTACCATCAAGAACCGTTACCCATTACCGAGAATCGACGACTTATTTGATCAACTACAAGGCTCGTCTGTTTATTCAAAGATTGATTTACGTTCTGGGTATCATCAAATGCGGGTGAAGGAGGATGATATTCCAAAGACTGCTTTTAGGACGCGTTACGGTCATTACGAGTTTATGGTTATGCCGTTTGGATTGACTAACGCACCAGCTGTGTTCATGGACCTCATGAACCGAGTGTGTGGGCCATATCTTGACAAGTTTGTCATTATTTTCATCGATGACATACTTATTTACTCGAAGAATGATCAAGAGCACGAAGAACATTTGAGAAAAGTGCTAGAGTTGCTGAGGAAAGAAAAACTGTACGCTAAGTTTTCAAAGTGTGCATTTTGGTTGGAAGAAGTTCAATTCCTCGGTCACATAGTGAACAAAGAAGGTATTCAGGTGGATCCAGCAAAGATTGAAACCAATGAAAAGTGGGAAACCCCGAAAACTCCAAAACACATACGCCAGTTTTTAGGACTAGCTGGTTACTACAGAAGGTTCATCCAAGACTTTTTCAGAATAGCAAAACCCTTGACTGCATTAACGCATAAAGGGAAGAAATTTGAATGGAAGGATGAACAAGAGAAAGCGTTTCAGTTATTGAAGAAAAAGTTAACTACGACACCTATATTGTCATTACCTGAAGGGAATGATGAATTTGTGATATATTGTGACGCCTCAAAGCAAGGTCTCGGTTGTGTATTAATGCAACGAACAAAAGTAATTGCTTATGCGTCTAGACAATTGAAGATACACGAACAAAACTATACGACACATGATTTGGAATTAGGCGCGGTTGTTTTTGCATTAAAGAGTTGGAGGCACTACTTATATGGGGTCAAAAGTATTATATATACCGACCACAAAAGTCTTCAACACATATTTAATCAGAAACAACTGAATATGAGGCAGCGTAGGTGGATTGAATTATTGAATGATTACGACTTTGAGATTCGTTACCATCCGGGGAAGGCAAATGTGGTAGCCGACGCCATGAGCAGGAAGGACAGAGAACCCATTCGAGTAAAATCTATGAATATAATGATTCACAATAACCTTACTACTCAAATAAAGGATGCGCAATAAGGAGTTTTAAAAGAGAGAAATTTAAAGGATGAAATACCCAAAGGATCGGAGAAGCATCTTAATATTCGAGAAGACGGAACCCGGTATAGGGCTGAAAGGATTTGGGTACCAAAATCTTTCAAAATATGAGAGAAATGGTACTTAGAGAAGCTCATAAAACCAGATACTCAATACATCCTGGAACGGGAAAGATGTACAAGGATCTCAAGAAACATTTTTGGTGGCCAGGTATGAAAGCCGATGTTGCTAAATACGTAGGAGAATGTTTGACGTGTTCTAAGGTCAAAGCTGAGCATCAGAAACCATCAGGTCTACTTCAACAACCCGAAATCCCGGAATGGAAATGGGAAAACATTACCATGGATTTCATCACTAAATTGCCAAGGACTGCAAGTGGTTTTGATACTATTTGGGTAATAGTTGATCGTCTCACCAAATCAGCACACTTCCTGCCAATAAGAGAAGATGACAAGATGGAGAAGTTAGCACGATTGTATTTGAAGGAAGTCATCTCCAGACATGGAATACCAATCTCTATTATCTCTGATAGGGATGGCAGATTTATTTCAAGATTCTGGCAGACATTACAGCAAGCATTAGGAACTCGTCTAGACATGAGTACTGCCTATCATCCACAAACTGATGGGCAGAGCGAAAGGATGATACAAACGCTTGAAGACATGCTACTAGCATGTGTTATTGATTTCGGAAACAGTTGGGATCGACATCTACCGTTAGCAGAATTTTCCTACAACAACAGCTACCATTCAAGCATTGAGATGGCGCCGTTTGAAGCACTTTATGGTAGAAAGTGCAGGTCTTCAATTTATTGGAGTGAAGTGAGGGATAGACAGATTACAGGTCCGGAAATAATACAAGAAACTACCGAGAAGATCATCCAAATTCAACAACGGTTGAAAACCGCCCAAAGTCGACAAAAGAGCTACGCCGACATTAAAAGAAAAGATATAGAATTTGAAATTAGAGAGATGGTCATGCTTAAGGTTGCACCTTGGAAAGGCGTTGTTCGATTTGGTAAACGAGGGAAATTAAATCCAAGGTATATTGGACCATTCAAGATTATTGATCGTGTCGGACCAGTAGCTTAACGACTTGAGTTACCTCAACAAATCATTGCTGTACATAACACTTTCCATGTCTCGAATTTGAAGAAATGTTTTGCTAAAGAAGATCTCACTATTCCGTTAGACGAAATCCAAATCAACGAAAAACTTCAATTCATCGAAGAACCCGTCGAAATAATGGATGGTGAGGTTAAAAGACTTAAACAAAACAAGATACCAATTGTTAAGGTTCGATAGAATGCTCGTAGAGGACCCAAGTTCACCTGGGAACGAGAAGATCAGATGAAGAAGAAATACCCGTACTTATTTCCAGAAGATACGTAAACACCTCCAACTGCTTAAAATTTCGGGACGAAATTTATTTAACGGGTAGGTACTGTAGTGATCCGAACTTTTACATGTTTATATATATTAAATGAAATTTATATTTACATTATTAAGTGTTTCCAACATGTTAAGCAATCAAACTTGTTAAGACTTGATTAATTGAAATAGGTTTCATATAGACAATTGACCACCCAAGTTGACCGGTGATTCACGAACGTTAAAACTTGTAAAAACTATATGATAACATATATATGGATATATATATAGTTAACATGATATTATGATAAGTAAATATATCATTAAGTATATTAACAATGAACTACATTTGTAAAAACAAGACTACTAAATTAATGATTTTGAAACGAGACATATATGTAACGATTATCGTTGTAACGACATTTATTGTATATATATCATATTAAGATATATTAATACATCATGATATCATTATAATGTAATAATTTAACATCTCATTTGATTTAATAAACAATGGGTAAACAACATTTAACAAGATCGTTAACCTAAAGGTTTCAAAACAACACTTACATGTAACGACTAACGATGACTTAACGACTCAGTTAAAATGTATATACATGTAGTGCTTTAATATGTATTCATACACTTTTGAAAGACTTCAAGACACTTATCAAAATACTTCTACTTAACATAAATGCTTACAATTGCATCCTCGTTCAGTTTCATCAACAATTCTACTCGTATGCACCCGTTTTCGTACTCGTACAATACACAACTTCTAAATGTATGTACTATTGGTATATACACTCCAATGATCAGCTCTTAGCAGCCCATGTGAGTCACCTAACACATGTGGGAACCATCATTTGGCAACTAGCATGAAATATCTCATAAAATTAGAAAAATATGAGTAATCATTCATGACTTATTTACATGAAAACAAAATTACATATCCTTTATATCTAACCCATATACCAATGACCAAAAACACCTACAAATACTTTCATTCTTCAATTTTCTTCATCTAATTGATCTCTCTCAAGTTCCATCTTCAAGTTCTAAGTGTTCTTCATAAATTCTACAAGTTCTAGTTTCATAAAATCAAGAATACTTCCAAGTTTGCTAGCTTACTTCCAATCTTGTAGAGTGATCATCCAACCTCAAGAAATCTTTCTTATTTACAGTAAGATATCTTTATAATACAAGGTAATACTCATATTCAAACTTTGATTCAATTTCTAT